>NC_047040.1:70832973-71142307 GCF_011762595.2 Tursiops truncatus | reverse complement strand
TACCTGAGCAGCAGGGGTAAGGCAGGGAGTTTGTGATGATGGAAAAACAAATCCCCCAGATGGTCCCTTTGGGAGAAGTCAGTCATCGGCTTTGTTTTAAAGTTCACAAGTTATTTTTTAAATGCATTGCCAGCTAAAAATACAACCAATTTACAGATTTGAGATAACATCTTGCCATTAGAAAGAATCTGATTTTAAGTAAGTAACTTCAAAAATGGCAGGTGGAAGCAAGAGCAGAGTTTGCTTAGCAGTTAAAGGTAACAGGCCCTTCTCGTAGTTTGGGACCAAGGCAACGGGGAATTAAGGATGACCATGTAATGCCTATGTTTGGAAAGCTGGGAGTAAAAGCATATGCAGGGGAGGGCAGGAAAAATGGCCACTAACCAGAAACTGCCTGGTGTCTGAGAGTTGCTGTCAGAAAACCCATATTATACCTTACTTTGTCCTATCGTGAAATAAGGTAATCGGACGATAGAGGATGATTTCAGGTTAGGAGGTTAACATTTAGCTATTTCTTCAATTTTCCACTCTTCTAATTCAAAAAAATATAGCATTCTGGAATTCTCTCCAATTGCATGTGTTAAGCAGAGATGAATTTGCAACACAGCAAATAGCATAGCCGGGACTTTAAATTGCTTGTCTCCCAAACCATCAAGTCTTTAGCCTTCTGGAATGCATTTACTCTTAGAAATGAATGCGAGTGAATTAACACCCTAGTACAAATGAGGTCGAGCTACTGAAGAGCCCTCCACCGAATTTCTGCCTCTCCAAAACTGTGCAAAGGAAAGGAAAGCAATTTCAAACAAGTAGAACCTTCTTCTTCGTTGATGGTCGCACCAGCTAATTTGCATTTGTCAACACAGTCTTCTCCGGCCTGGCCATCCGCAGACAGGTAGCATTCAATGCAGCTCCTGTGAACATTATTCAACAGAGTTGATCAGTTTGTGTTGGTGGAAAATAGATACGCAGCTGGGTTGTTGCTTTAATGCTGTTACTATGGTTCTGGCTATAGGAGTGTCTCAGAGAGGATATTGTGTTTCGTTACTTTCAGAAAGATGGTTGGGTGATGTCCAAGAGGAAACTCCTTTATTCTGAATTCCATTCAGTAATCAGCGTTCCATGAGCCAGCCTTGATAATAGCTACTATCCTCATTCATCTGTACTGATTGCTTCTGATTGGTTAGATTAAAATTTTTTTTCCCCCAACAACAACAAAAAACCCAATTATTTTGGTATTTGATTTAGCTATATTTTCATTAAACATTTTCCTGGGAAGGGTTTATGGTACTAGACAAAGTGTGACTTTCTTAATAGAAATGGTCTGTGTTTTAACAAGAATTCCAAGAATTCTCATATGTCCTGAATGACTATTTTAAAGATTCACTTTTCTGTGAATGCGTCCAAGCCTTGATAGGGGTATTTTCGAAAGCTGAGGACTACAGCCTGGATCCTCATTAATGCAGGTTTTTAAATAAAGGATTGCTACTTATAGAAAAGTGTATTTCCAAGAACATAGCCCAGGAATTAAGCTACTCTAATGATGTCTACACAGGAAAGTAAACTTAGACCCTGAATTAATCTCGTGCTGACAATCACTTTACAGATGGATAGTGTTTGGAGTAACCCGAAGCTGCAAGTTTTCTTACTGTGGGCACACATTGTGCTGGCCCAGGAAAGGTGTGCTCCTCTAAGCGCTGGAAACATTCCCCACGCCCACCATGCCTCACCAACTCTCAGCTGAAACAGCACTTTCTTAGGCAAGCCTTCCCTGATCCTTATCAGTTAGTTCCCTTGTAGTGGAAGCTTCTGAATTCCTCTGCTGGAAGGGTTTAGGAGCAGCAATCTACGTGGAGCAGGGGTAGCAGTCTTACCTGGGAGTGGTCTTTGCACTGCAAGCACACTGCACGTATCTGGGTTATATATTTACTTGGAGTGGTTTTGCAGTGGGGCTGCTTGAGATTGCGAAAGCCCTTGAAGGCTCTACACCTCTGTGCATCCCGCTGATGGCCGCCCGAGCTAGTCTGGTAGCTTTATCTCCTGCCATAGTGTTCCACTGCACCCTCTCTATCCCTTATTGTGACTGTTAGCCCAGATATCGTTATAATTACTTTTTAAAATGTTCTGTCTTTCCCAGTAGATGCTCAGCAGCTGTGACAGCAGGAACTGTAACTGTTTCAGTATCACTGTATGTCTATGGCCTAACATGATTCCTGGCTTATAGTAAGTACTTAATACCTATTTGATAAATAAGTGCATGAAAGAATAAATAGAACGGTTTCACCTCAAAACTAACAAACACCAAGGGGATCACTCTACCCGATTTCTCAAATTCAAACTACTTGGACTATTAATTTCACGTCTTATAAACCAGATTTAAGATTGAATTATGTTTGACAAAGAAAACAAACTTCTGGTTACCAAAGGGGAAAGGGGAAGGGGAGAGATACATTAGGAAGTTGGAATTAACATACACACACGACTATGTATAAAATAGAAAACAACAAGGATTTACCGTATAGCACATGGAACTATATTCAATATCTAGTAATAACCTATAATGGAAAAGAATCTGAAGCTGAACACCTAAAACTAACACAACATTGTAAATCAACTATGGTTAAATAAAAAAATTTTTCAAAGAAGATTGAATCATGTTTACAGAGAAGATAAAATAGAAAAATAATAGAAGAAATACCTTGAAATGACATTTTATATTAAATTCTATTCAAGTGAGTCTAACCTTGCACCCGTGCTTCTCTTGGCATATGTCCAGGCACAGTGACAGAGAAGTTCTGACACCTTGGATAGTGAGCAACCACTGAGTGAATATTGATATTGATTTTCTTACTTTGTTTACATTGGAAATGCACATGTCCCCATTTCAGGTACCAGAGTTAATGAAAGTATGAACTGCTTAAGCATGTTTGCTGTATAATATATTATACCTGCAATGTCCTAACACAGCCAATTTGGAGATTTGCTTCACTTAACCTGCAAATGTTGCCCCGCTTTCATTAAGAAGTTAACTGCCAAGCAAAGAAACTTTTTTTTGTTTTTTTACTGGAAAATAAAAACAATGCAGTTGTTTTGTTGCTGTTGTTGTTCACATTGTATAAAAGAAAGTGTCAGTCACAATAGCTGTGTAGAATGACAACCAAAGAAAGGTGCCAAAGAGCATGAGTGGTAAAGAAGAGGGAAGGAATGGAAAGCCAAGATCATCTTTCTGCCTCTTTGCCTTTATGAGTTTATAGATAGGAATGAATCAGTAAGGTCAGGCTATAAACGTCTAGATAAGAAAGAAGCTTGTCTGTTTCCCTTAAAAAAGTACTGAATGTGAGTGTCCTCAGTCTACTCCCAGGGCATTCCTGATGTGTGGTTGGTACTGTAAGGGAGAGACTGTCGATGTTATCAGCGTGGGACATCAGCTCAGCTTCCCGGCTAGACTCTCTTGCAGAAATGTGACTTTGTGGTCCTGGATCGTCAGCGCTGAGAAGCAAGGGAGAGGCTGACGTTCCAGGCTGACGATCGCAGGGGCCCTGCAGGTTTGTGTGTTTTAATGGAGGCTTGGAGACCAAAGCCAGCAAGAACAATCTGAGGTCTGAGTGTATAAAACGTCATTATAACTTTGATCACCATGAACCCTATGGACAGGAAGGACTGGTGAGCGTAGAGACATTACCATTTAGAGTTACAGGGATCGCCACAGGTGGGACAACGTTCGCAGGTGGGTCCCGAGGCTCCGGGGTTCGTGCAAACGCACTTGCCGCACACACAGCCCCCTCGCCCGCTGCAAAGCGCCCCGTCTTCGGAGATGCAGGGCTCCGTGCTGGTGGTGCAGTTACAGTACTCGCCCGTCCAGCCGCTCCTGCACACGCACTCGCCGCAGTCACAGTCGCCGTTATCTGCAAAACAAAGCCCTGGGTTTCTTAGGGCTAAAGCCACTTCTGGATCTTGGGGGCCATCTTTTCTCTTTGCCTTTGAACACCATCAAAAAGACAAGAAAAAAACGAGAAAAAAAGTGAGTGCGTGTGTGGGGGTGCTGGCGGGGGGGGAGTAAGCGTAGATAGATTTTATGGCACGTATTTTGCGAACTGTGTATATTCATTGATCTGGTCTCTTAACTGAACCAACTTGATTGCCTGATGTTATATCCAACAGAATTTATAACCAGATGAAATAAGATAGTCCAGAAGCCTATAATAGCTACTTGGTGTGTGTGTGCAAGTATGTGTGTGTATATACAGTTGGCGCTTGAACAACGCATGGGTTGGGGCACTGACACACCCCGCCCCCGCCCCACTCTCACTCCTCCCCCCAGGCCAAAATCTGAGGATAACTTTGGACTCCCTCAACTCTTAACTACTAACAGCCTCCTGTTGACTGGAAGCCTCACTGATAAAGTAAACAGTTGATTAACACGTATTTTGTATGTTATGCGTATCATATACTGTATACTTACAATAAAGTGAGCTAGAGAAAAGAAAATGTTATTAAGAAAATCATAAGGAAGAGAAAATACATTTACAGTACCATACTGTATTTATCAATGCCGTAAATTTACAAGATGAATCATCTGGCAGTACCTACATCAATATTGTCTTATAACACTGTAGATATTATACAACTTACCAACATTAGACATCAAAAATGAAAAGATAATGTGAAAAAGAAATTCATATTTATTTATAGGTATAGCTATTCATGCCTTGATAATGAAGAAGCAGCAATATGATTGCTTTATGGTAGCCTAGTATAATTGACATAATTGCTTCCCAGTAGCCTAGCCTATACACCAATGAATGAATTGTTAAAAGTGTTTATGGCATACAGTATTATAGACATATTCATATAGAAGCATGATTACATTTTCTAAAAAACCACTTACCTGTAATGGTAGGCTGATATGCAGTTTGTCCAATTATGAGAAAGGCATACTGTACAGTAATATAATGCTTTGAAAGCAAAGTTATAAAACAGTAAGAAAACTAACACATTATTAATTTTATATTAAATATCACTCACCTTACGCCTATGTAAGAATAGGCTAGTATCTATATATACTGTATGCATTCATGACATGCCTAAATATTTTTTTGATAATTCTGGCTATGCAGTTCATCTGTGAGTATGTTCAAATTGTTGCAAATCTCCAAAAATTTTTCCAATATATTTATTGAAAAAAAACTTGCACATAAGTGGACCCACGCACTTCAAACCCGTGTTGTTCAAGGGCCAACTGTGTGTGTGTGTGTGTGTGTGTGTGTGTGTGTGTGTATATATATATATATGTAGTTTTTAAAATTTTTTGCTTTCAATTAAGATGCCATAGGATAGACATACAAGATAGACTTTAGTAACCCCACCTCTACATCACTCAAGCTGAGTAATCATGAAAGCCTCATCTATAAAGTAGAGGGAATAAAAGCTGCTTCCAATGGTTGTGGTCAGATGAGATAACGTGTAAATCTCCTAGCTTTGTATTCACCAACTAGATGTCCTACAGGCATACAGTGAGCGCCCAACAAATTCATTTATTTAACAAATTTTAATTGAGCATATATCATGTGCCAAAGATTGTTTTAGGCTTGAGGATACAAAATTAAATAAGACAAGGTGGCTGAGCTTATAGCTTAGTGTAGGAGACAGGCAAATAGGTACTACTGCTAATAAGTACAACGTGATAAGTGCTATACACACAGAGGAAGTTTCCAAATTAGACAAGAGATTTGGGGAAGTTTCCAGAGGAAGTGATGCTTGAGCTGAATTTGGAAGATAAGGATAGAAGAAGAGGGTTACGTGCATTATAAGCAGAGAAAAAAGCATAGGTAAATGACAGAAGTGTGTAATCACATGACCTGCTTAATACCCATAGTAAAGTCACATGAATAAAGCCAAAGGTGTGTATGGGGTGTCCGTGAGGATAGGAGGAAAAGGTCAACAAAAGTCAGAAATCACATCATGAAAAGCTTTATGGACTAAAGTAAGAGGTTTTATCCTGAAAGTTATGAAATTTTAAGTAAGGGAGAGACCTGAAGAGATAGATATGTGTCTAGAAATGTCCTGGCATCAGTAGAGAGAGTCAAACTAGACACCGAAAAGCAAGGAGGTTCTCCCAGCAATAGAGGCAAGAAGATATGAGGCCCTGAACAGTGTCCATGGGAATGGAGAGGAAAGGGTTCAGGTGAAATTCACTGCATGGGATGCCCAGGGCGGTGGGGGAGGGGAAGAGAGAGGATGGAATCCTCCCCAGGTCACCCCCCTGGGCTGCTAGCTGGATGGGCTGCTGTTTACTGCCCTGGAATGGAAGTAACTCATGCGGTGCCTTATCCCCAGTGCCTGGCACAGAGAGTGCTTAATTGTTAAATGAATAGATTGTTCTGAGGCAGAGAAGAAAGAGCAGCTTAGGACGGGGAAGACGATGAGTTCATTTTTGGTTCTGTTGAGTTTGAGGGACCCATGGGTGGTTGAATATGTATATATAGCCCTGAAGTTTGGGGTTTGGAGTCCACCAGGGATAGATGGCAGTTGAAGCTGATGTGGATGAGATCATCTAGGGCAAGCAGATAGAGTGAGGAAATCCCTGGAGAGCATCAGCATTTAAGATGTAATCAGAGAAAGGGATCGTCACAGAAGAGGCTGAGAGACAAGAGCGGCTCCTGAAGAGCTCCTGAAGAACTGGCCACAGAGTACCGTCCGAACTACTGTAAAATGTTAAATAAAGTGTTTCAGGTAAATGGGCTCATGTGCGCTTTCATAATATTTTTTGGGTGCCTGCCATGCACAAGATCCTAAATTAGCTTTTGCTGTTCCAAACAAACAGCATTTACTTACAAATTTCATAACTGACACTTTTCTTCAGAAAAGGAAAAGCACACCAGCCATCGCCTCCCAAGTTTTGCTCTTTGGCAACATTCCAAAGGCATGTGGGCATGGTGGCGGTGGTTGAGTACGTAGTGGGTGAGTGCACAGGTGTAGAGCCAGACAGCACATGTTTGGGTCCTGGCTCTGGTACGGGCTGGGACAAGTTGGGAAAATTACTCAACCTTTCTATGCCTCAGTTTCCTCATTGGTAAGGAGGGGTTATTAATAGCACTACTTCATCAGATTGTTATGATGATTACCTGAGATAATATATAACAATGTTTAGAACAGTGCTTGGCCCATAAATAAGCAATATATAAGTTATTATCATTACTCCTAAACACTATCCAGTAAGAAGAATCTGATAGCAAAATTATCCATCAGTATTAAAACTCCTGTGATTATACTGAAAACCAAACAGATGTAAAAGAAATCACAAGTGAGGCAGGTTTCCATTTGTAGGAGACGCTGCCATGTTCATTGTAGAAAGAAGCATTCTGGGTTTTCTCTTGTAAACTTTGGTCTAGAAGGTCGTGACTTTTCTATCTTCATGACCTGGCCTTAAGAGACATGGAGTAGGAAATCACAGAACAAAGGATAAACCACAAAGTTTTTGAAGCTGGATTCTGACTTCTCCTGGTGTATATGTACCTGTATCTATACCTATATTTATATATCTACATCTGTATCTGTATCATCTATATCTATATAGAGAGGGTAATATAGTAATTTGTACATATATATACTAAAAAGACTTACACTTCTCTAATGAAAGATGACTTGAAATTTATCTGGATCCATGACATTAAGACTGCATTTCATAACCTATTTAATTCATAATTGAACTAATTAATTCCAAGCTAAGAATAGTTAGTTTATTTAGGCCAAAGCCATTCATTTAATTTTTATATGTAAGCTATCCTCTAAAGTACAATTGCTTTTTGTTTCTTCCTCAGCAAGAGGGGAAACTTACTTTCATGATAGGGGGGTGATTTCCACATTGAAGTTTATTCTGAAAAATGTATACGGTATATAAATATTGTCAAATGAAATGTGCACTTCCAAAGGCTTTGAGAATGCCCAAGTGTATCACTGCATATAAGAATTCCTTGGCAGAAATTTTAGAAAACCCTTCCAAGAGCTCCTTTCAGAACTTAGAAACCCTCCCTTTCTGTGGGCCTTCCAGAACCATTAACCCAGTCACACATGTTGTTAATCGATATCCACAAACAGCCGATTATCTAAGGTACCTGTTCATACAACAATAACAACCACAACACAACTTCATAATGGCTTCATGTAGAGGCAAGATGATAACCAAAGATCAAGAAAAAATTATCAGGCTCTTTTGAGAGGGAGATATCTTTCTGGAATGCCATTGACTGATAACTCAGTGCACAATGGCAGGAAGTTTTTTCTGTAGTGCTGTTTGCCTGTTAGAGTTTCCAGTCTCTTAGAATCAAAATTTAAATGACTAATGGAATTTGGGCAAGGGAAAAATCAATGGAGCCCTCTATCTTTGAGTGCTTACAGATGGATGGAAGAAGGTGCATGAAAAGAACATTGTGATAATGGCCCTTCAGAGAAGCAGCACATTGCAGAGTATGTTGGTTGTAAAATAAGTGAGATTTACATGAGAAATGAGCCTGTAGCATAGTCAGGCCTCTGTGACAAACAACAGCAACAATAGCTTGTGTGTTCACAAGGCCAGGATCAGTTTTATCCCTACACTAAGCACAATGCCAGGCACATAGTAGGTGCTCCATTGTTCTTCGTTGAATTTGAATGACTGCACTTTTGTTATACCTTTTAAAAGAGAAAGTTACTAATAATAGAGGAACATCCTTTGAGATGTTACTGAACATAAAAAAGCATTCGAGAAACAGTCATGGTTGAGGATGGGAAAGTACCCCAATGTATGAAGGAAATGGGCATTGGTGAAGTTTTCTGAGTCCAAATGAAAAAAAATTGTATTTTCTAAATAGAATTTCTTTAGCGATCACTGTATCTGATTCAAAGAGAGGCACTATTGTCAGACCATCTGAACTACAAATACACAGATCAGGTTGACTCTGAATCTATGTCTGTCTGCATGCGTGACACAAAATAAACTGAAACACCACCAAAAAATGGGAAGAACTGTGTTGTTGAACATAACCCATCGATTTACACAGCCTTAGACCTCTGACTTCAGATATAAAGGGTGAAATACAGGTGGGGTCATAATTGCTGTTATACTGTATTTGATTACACTTCGGAGTTTTTTTTTTTTTTTTTTTTTTGGAAAGGCAATTTCAAATGTCTTAAGCACATATTTTATTAAAGATTTCTATTAGAAATGCAATCTGGGGTTCTGCTGAATAGATTCTTTTCGAGACTTGGTGACGGCCTCTGGCTTCAGGCTGTGTTCTGTCTGCATTGTGTGAAAAGAAGACCAATGTGGGTTTGGAAACACACCCATTAGATAAGGAAAAACACCTTTGAATGAAAGGGGAGAGAAATGTGTCTCAATCTGGACAGACCCTAAACTTTGCACTCTTTGGTGGGGAAGAAAGGAGGCAGCCTCAGAGGAGTCTATTGGCAGCAACAGCAAAAGCCAAGAAATGAAACGGAGGCGCACTTCTAAGGGTATCAGATGTTTTTCAAAGGCCTTTTTCCCTGAAAATCAGTCTCTTTTATATGTTCCTGACACTGTGGTTTGAAAACGTAACTTGCTTAGTTTTCTGTAAAGATAATGGCTTTCTGTTTTGAAAAGCTATCTGCTCACACACTGTGAAAAGAAAAAAAAAAGCCATGAGCTTAAATTCAGCAGTCGGTTACGATTTCAATTGTAACACAAATCTGTATCATTTAAAAGTATAATTAACACATTTGTAATTCTTGTCTGACTAGATTGTACTTAAATACGTATGTGCATCTCTCAGAATGATTTTATAATAGTCATGTTATATGTAATATAGCTTTAAACTAAAGTGATTTTTACTTCTACAAAGGATATTAGAACATAAATATTTCTGCTACTTAAAATTTTTCTCAGTCTCAAAAAACTCCAAGGATTTTTCATTTTTACCCTTTCCATAACCTTCTTCACATATGTCCTTATTCATCTTTATTATACCCTGTGCCTAACCTAGTATCTGTTACCTAACAGGTGTTTAATAAATATGCATGGGGTGAATGAAGGCCCCGAAAGTGCATTTAGAATTTTTGTGTCCCTCGTCCTTTGCAGTATGCTCCTTAAGTAGCCTGGCTTTTTATCTTTCCAAAGTAATAAGCATTTAAGAGTTGAGTCAGATACCAAGAGCCTGATCCAGAATAGTCTGGAAGATAACGGAGTTCGATTACATGCAGTTTTGTGGCGTCTGGGTAATAACCAAAGAGAAGGCATCCGTCTTTTACCTACTTACTCCCAGGGAAATAATAATAGAGATGTAAGTTCAGCTGGCAGAGATCTCACCCCTAGGGAATGTCAGAGCCAGAAAAAAACATAAGGGAAGGTCAGTTACCTTAGTCTAAAGGTCAACCCACTCAACTGATCAGCAAACATTTACTGAGCACCTGCTGTGCCCAGGTGGCTGTGGAAGGTGCAAAGGATGCAAAGCCCTTCCTTGATACGTGCACGGTCGCCCTGTAAGGTGGATTTGGACATGGCCTACCTCCACAGAGCAGCCCTCTGTGTCTCACGCAGGAGAAATTGTCACACTGGCAGTAAGGGCCGTAAATGGCTCCATAGGGGGACAAGTGGCAGATGCACTGCCCGCAGTAGCAATCGCCTCTTCCGCTGCACGCGGGGAGTTCCGGGGCCTCCTTGCAGGAGTCGGTGCTCAGCGTGTCCTCCCCACACTCGCAGTGAGGACCCATGTGGCCAGGGTGGCAGGCGCACACTCCACACTGGAAGGAGCCGTTTCCGTTGCTGCATCTGGAGCTGTTCACCTCCACTTCCTTCTGACAGTCACAGCTGCATTCTGGACTGACAAGGATCTCCAGGGCGTCCCCCAGCCCCACAGGCTTTATGACAATGTGCCTGCTTCTTCTCTCACAGTTTGGTATACTCACAGTCACGTTGAACGAAGCCTGGAAAAAAAGAAAATACTAATTATCTTCTGCTAGCCACCAATATGCATGGGAAGAAACAAAGCTGCTTGGGGATCAGCTTTGCGAAAGCATTTATTAGGAAATCTTCGAAAATCGCTTTTGAAATTCTTGAACGGAAAAGTCTAGCTTCAGTGCACTAAGGTAACTTCTGACAGATCATCTAGATGTTTTTTCAGATGACCTATGAGCCGTCTACTTACTGTGTCTCCCACCTTCATGTGAGAGCATTTCTTTTGGTGTGGAGAGGGGGTCCCAGTATTACAGACAGCTGTGAATGACAGGTTGAGTCCTTCTGTGTCTCCTAACACCTCCAGCTCCACCTCAGACCGGAGTTCCTTTAGATAAGACATAAAGAGTTGAATGAAGTCACAACCAAAAAATAGAGCCAGAAGAGAAGAATCTGTGAATCATGTTCATTAAACAACAAATAAATAAAATTAAATTGGGTCTAAAAGAAATTCACCATATCACCACTCAAGCAAAAAAGCAAGCAATACACACACACACACACACACACACACACACACACACACACACACATATCATATTTTATCGAATCTAAGATGTCATCAATTCTAAGATACACCATTATTTTATGACAAGTAAACTATGACAAAATACCTCGAGATCGTTTGGCACTCCATATGAATCAAACCTGTCCGTCTATCATTGCTTTAAAAATTATTTTATCCATTTTGAGGGTTGGAAAAATTTCTCCAGTCCTGAATTGCATTGCTTGGCATATAAAAGGCAAATCTTTTGCTGTATCTCAGTAACAAAATATAACAATAGCTTGCTTTACTTGTATCCTACATATCATCATTTTTAGGTCCCATAAAGCAGCTGGTTGTTACTTTATAAGGAATACAGATCATTCCACCAACAATGAATATTTGCTTCACTGATATCAGTATTTGTTTCCCTCTTATTCAGTTTTGGTACATTTCTGCACAAACAATAACTTTTCAGTATCGAGTCATAGTGCAAACCTGGAAGATATTTTAAAATAGCAATTGAACTCGACACTACCAACAGTGTACTTAACGAATTGAAGTGGCAATAACACATACAGTTACTGCCAAGGTTATACATGTGCAGACCATGAAAACTACATTGTGACTTCTATTCTGTTGAAAGCATTGGTAAGACATGACTAATTATAAAATGTATCCCAATTTTAGAGATGTTAAAATGTGAGAGAAACTGTGCCTTGAAATCAGTGCTGGAATTTATAGAGTCCCTATTGTACATTTAGTATAGAGCCAGGTCTGGGGGAATGGGTATAAGACAGGATTTCTGCCCTCGAGATGATCATCTTGCTGAAAAAAAATTAGGTGGAACCAAGTGAAGCAGTTAACGTACAACGTCAGTCAATGTACCATTAAATTAGAAAAAAAAAATTGTGTAATACATGAGGGTTTGGGAGAGTTCAGGAAAGAGGGCTGTCAGTGAAGACTGAAGTATTAGAAGACTAGTCCTTAATGGCTGTGTTGGATTTAGATGTGTGGAGGGGATGACAATGGTATTTCAGGCGAGGGGACCAAAAGAGAGAAAGCTCAGTGCCAGGAGTGGGACAGAATGGAGAAAAGAGGGGCTCAGCCCAAGCCTGCACCCCTACTCTCCGGGGAGACACCAGACCACAAAGAACCCTGAGGTTTGGAGAGATGAGTTAACACCTGCGGGAAATATTCCATGAAGCTTTTCAGCAGGGGCCTGATTTACTGAAAAGGCAGCTGCAGGGAGGTTGTCTGGAAGGCATGTGCAGGACAGGCCAGAGGAGGGGACAGGAAGATTTAAGTCAAGGAGGCTGGCATGTTGCTGCACTCACCACGCCTGAGGCGTGAGGAGCAGGGATGCAGTGGCTGGGATATGCGATGACGGGGCTGGAAGAGGGGAAGACTAGATACAGGGCGTGTGGGTGATGGCAGAGGGGTACGTAGAGGCAACGTTTCCCAGGAGGAAGAATGTCAAGGAAGGGGAAGGGAGAGCTGCTGTTTGGGGAAAGCTAGTGTTATTATTCAGACCTTCTTTATTCCTCTTTCTTTTATAGAAGTTTGTATTTGGGGGACTTCAAAACCAAATTAATTTCAAATAATTTCAAATTAATTTCAAAACCAAATTATTTTTAAAAAACAGAATAAAAACAAATTGTAAAATACTATGAAGTAAGTTATACTTCATCTAAAAGGATTTGATAGAGTCCCTATACCCATTCCATTGATAGAATTTTAAAAGCATATTCTGCTTCAAACTTTCCTGAAATATAATTTTGCCAACTGCATGGTACGATAACCCTGCTTTCCTCCTAATTCTAAGGTGCTGACTGTAAATTCTAAGTCACTCCTCTTCCCTGCTTTGTTATTTGCCCCACGTGGTCACTCCTTCCATAGATGGGCACAGGCTGACTTTTCAGAATGTAGTCTTTGTCAGAGATTAAAGTGTCGTTTCCCAGTCCTAAAGATTATTCCCACCATGTCTTAAGATTTCAATTTCTGCCAATTTAGCATTAACATATACCCTTTAAATCTGTTTTATCTCAACTAGTTACATTACCAGTTTATTCATTCAGAAAATATTTATTGAGTGTCCACTATGTACCAGACACTGTTCTAGGTGCTTGGGAAACAAAAACGTCTAAAATAGCTTACCCCTTGATTGAGTTTATACTATAGTGTGGGAAGACAGAAAGGAAACCACACAATAAATAAGAAAATTATGTAGTACCAGGAAGGTGATAAATGCTATGGAAAAAAGTTAGGGTGGGATAATGAAGATTAAGAGAGTGTGGGCAGGGGGTATAGGCTACAATTTTTAAAAAGTGATCAGGGTGGGATTCATTAAGAGAGTCACTTGTTTCTCTATGACATAAATCACAGCAAGATCCTTTTTGACCCACCTCCTAGAGAAATGGAAATAAAAACAAAAATAAACAAATGGGACCTAATGAAACGTCAAAGCTTTTGCACAGCAAAGGAAACCATAAACAAGACCAAAAGACAACCCTCAGAATGGGAGAAAATATTTGCAAATGAAGCAACTGACAAAGGATTCATCTCCAAAATTTACAAGCAGCTCATGCAGCTCATGCAGCTCAATAATAAAAAAACAAACAACCTAATCCAAAAATGGGCAGAGGACCTAAATAGACATTTCTCCAAAGAAGATATACAAATTGCCAACAAACACATGAAAGGATGCTCAACATCACTAATCATTAGAGAAATGCAAATCAAAACTACAATGAGGTATCATCTCACACCGGTCAGAATGGCCATCATCAAAAAATCTAGAAACAATAATTGCTGGAGAGGGTGTGGAGAAAAGGGAACACTCTTGCACTGCTGGTGGGAATGTAAATTGATACAGCCACTGTGGAGAACAGTATGGAGGTTCCTTTAAAAACTACAAATAGAACTACCATATGACCCAGCAATCCCACTACTGCGCATATACCCTGAGAAAACCATAATCCACAAAGAGACATGTACTACCATGTTCATTGCAGCACTATTTACAATAGCCAGGACATGGAAGCAACCTAAGTGTCCATCATCGGATGAATGGATAAAGAAGATGTGGCACATATACACAATGGAATATTACTCAGCCATAAAAAGAAACGAAATTGAGCTATTTGTAATGAGGTGGATAGAACTAGAGTCTGTCATACAGAGTGAAGTAAGTCAGAAAGAGAAAGACAAATACCGTATGCTAACACATATATATGGAATTTAAGAAAAAAAAATGTCATGAAGAACCTAGGGGTAAGACAGGAATAAAGACACAGACCTACTAGAGAATGGACTTGAGGATATGGGGAGGGGGAAGGGTAAGCTGTGACAAAGCGAGAGAGAGGCATGGACATATATACACTACCAAGCGTAAGGTAGATAGCTGGGGGAAGAGCCGCATAGCACAGGGAGATCAGCTTGGTGCTTTGTGACCGCCTGGAGGGGTGGGATAGGGAGGGTGGGAGGGAGGGAGACGTAAGAGGGAAGAGATATGGGAACATATGTATATGTATTACTGATTCACTTTGTTATAAAGCAGAAACTAACACACCATTGTAAAGCAATTATACTCCAATAAAGATGTAAAAAAAAAAAAAAAGAGGGTCACATTTCAAGAAAGTGAGAGGAAATTAGCCACGCAGATATATGTGAACAGAGTGTTTCAGGAAAAGGGTGCAGCCAATGCAAAGGCCCTAAGGCAGGACCATGTCTGCCTTGCTCTGGGAGCAGAAGAGCAAAGAGGGCAGGTTTGCTGCACTGGAGCAGAATTAGAGGAGAGTAACGCGAGGTGAAGTCAGAGGTGATGGGGTGGAGGGGAACAGACCTGATAGGGTCCTCGTAGGCTGTTATAAAGAACTCGGCTTTTACTCTACATAAAATGAGAAAGCAATTAGGGTTACCAACAAAAGAGTAATAGGAGTTGACTTAACATGTTTAATGAAACTTCTGGCTGTTTTGCTGAAAACAGATTGTAGGAAGCCAAAGGTGGAAACGGGAAATATCATTTAGGAGGCTTTTGCAATAATTCAGGTGAATGAGGATGGTGGCTCCAATTAGGGTGAGGACAGTAGACGCAGCAATTGGATCAAACTCTAAATAAATTTGAAGGTAGAGTCAACAAGATTTCCTGATGGATTAAATGTACAGTGTGAAAGAAAGAGGGGGGAGTCAAGGATTGTTTCAAGCTTTTTGGTCCTAGCCACATGAAGGATGGAATTACCATGAGTTGAGAAGCAGAAAACTACGGCGAAGTATGTTTGGGAGAGTCCAGGTTACTCTGCTGATGTGCCCACTAACATATCAACTGACTCCTAGATCTCTCCATTTGGATGTTTACTAGAGAAATATAGCACGGTTGCTGGGCAGCATTGAGGGCCAGCTTGAAGTCTGTGATCATGAATTTAAAGTGAGATCCGGTAGCATAATTGTATGTTTTTCCCATTCCCATTCAGCTGTGCAGAGTGGACAGTTGGATTTTACCAGGACCACTATTGGCCAACCACCTCAAAGGAGTGATAAGGTGCAGGGGAATTGAGAGAGTGTCTAAGGAGTGACCACAATGTTTGAATTTAAGCTGAGGGGCCAGGTGAGAGAGGACATCAAGGGGATGAGGAACTGTACACAGAGGACAGGGTCAATTAATTGGAGATCCTGATGGGTTGGAAGAAATATTAGGGGAACTAGCAAGAGTGAGGTGAAAAGATTGGAAATGGTGAGCAGAGAATGGATTGCATGTAACTGAGACTATCGGCAATGATAACGTTTAAGGTATGACAAGAGTGTGAAGGTATGAGGAGGTAATTAAAAGGGAAGGGAACAAAATCGTTTCAGAAGCAGAGTTCAAGAAACTGAGAGTCCAGGGTACGGGAAGGATCATATATATGTATACATATGGGCTGAAATCATCAAGAAATAAGACAGGAGTTGTGTTGGAGACAGTGACACTGAACTAAACGAGAAATGAGGGATATGACCTGAACGTTTGTAGATGACAGCAATTAGGAGTAGTGAGTGACATAATCTAACCAAAATGAAGGAAATCTCAGCAATGATCTAATTGGAATATCATATTGCAAATTTCACCAGGAATATTTTAATGTGAATTTCCCAAAGAAAAGACGTAAATGTTTGTTTGTATGTATCATCTTTTCACTCATTCATTTATTGAGCATATACTATGAACCAGGCAAAACAAAACAAGTCACTTCCCTTCTGGAACTTAAATGCCAACAGAGGACCTTACCCTTGGGAGTATGGGTATTTCAGCAGCTTTTATTATGTGGTTAGGGAAGGAAGGAAAGTAGTGAATGATGGCCAGGTGAATACACATCTGGTATTTAAGGCTTTTTAAATGTCAATACAGCACTGTAAAATACTGAGCTGAAGTTTATCGTCACTAATCATATACACAAATTGTTTGCCTCTGCCCCACTACAAGTCAGAAGCGTTTTATGTTTTCTCTCAAGATAGTCTCTTTCTTTCTCTCTCTTTTTTATAGGTTGGAAAGAAATCTAGTCTATGGATCCCCATATTTTAAGGTCCTTTTAGGATACATTTAAAAGATAACACAACAGAAAAGTAATTTGAACCAGTGCCAAGATCTGTTGCATACCTCGCAGTGACTCATAGAGTTTCAATCATACCTCCAGAGCAAGATGGTTTGATATAAGAATAACAGACACTTCATATTTTTGAGACAGTAAAATGAAGACACAAGATTCACTTCAAATGTTTGATGTCTTGATTTCAACTACTCTGTAAATTATGTGAGTGATTGGAGATGTAAAGTGAGACATAAACTCTGACAGAGCAAGCAGGGGCACAGACAGGGCTGGTCAGACAGGAGGAGAAATATTTTTGACAATTCACTGTTTTCTACTTCGCTTAACTCCTTTGAAAATATTAGTGGCCAGCACTTTTGAGAGTCCTGAGTTAAAGAAAATTGAGCGTGTTCTAATTCAGTGAAGAATTGCCATGTGATTTTACTTGATTCTACACATTAAAACTTTACTGCATAAGAGGGAGGAAGGTTTTTATGGTATTTTGTTGACAAGCTTTCCTGTCTGGAAGAATTTCAAGCATGAACTAGCATGGTGATTAAATTTTTATGTGAGCTAAGAAAACTGAAGTTTCTGAGGGTATGAATTTTAAAAAAACCTCTCATCCTATAACTTTAATGGACCATCTGTATTTTCTTCTTTGAGAAAATGTATTCGAGAAAAAAAAACTTGCTTTTCCCTATTAAGGTGAGTTTCAAAATTGGTGGGGTGATGTCAAAAACACTGGGTTTTTTCCTCAAAATACGTGACTCTTCCTTCCCTTAAAATTCTCCCAAGACATCTGTGAGAGGAATCTGGACACAGCTATTTTTAAAAAACTTTCCAGATGATTCTGAAATGTCAAGGAACACTGGTTCAGTATATGCTAAGTATTGGCATAGAGTGCATATGGGTCCTTTATTTGTCATTTTAAAGGATCAAAATTAGAATTTTATTCATCTGCTATTATGTAACTCTGTTTAGAGCAAATATTAGAGCTTTACTGCTTTATAAAAGTTTATTTTTTTCATTCCTGTCCTAACTTAGAGCTTCATCTTTGTGTGTGTTTGTGTGTGTGTGTGTGTGTGTGTGTTTCTTTGTAAGTAAAGGCAAAAAGGGGGGATGATAATGATATTTAGGAACCGAAATAAAAAAGAGTTGGCAACTGGTCATCCACTGTTGATTGAGTTATAAAACGGTGACATACAGAGAAAACATAGCAACCCTGTAGGTATGGATCTTATTTTAAGGGAAGAATTCTGTCTTCAGGCACTAATTTACAAAGACAAGGCAAAAGAAAAAAATATGTATTTATGTACATATATGACATAAAACCAGTGGAAAATTTCCTTGGTTCTCAAAAGCAGAAAATCTACAAAGTGGTTCCTGGTGTGCTTTGGTGTTTTTTCCCTTGAGTTATGATTTAGTCTCATTAAGCCTGTGGAGTTAGTTCTCATAGCTCTGTTACTCGTTGGCAATTTAAACTTAATTTTTTTTCAGGCAGAGAAGAGGGAAGCTTAATTGTACGACTCATGAAGCCTTTTCAGTAGAATTAAAATTTTGCAGGTGACAGTGCTGTTGTTGGTTATTACTATAAAAACAACCTTTATGATCAGGTTTATGATTTTTCTACATTCTGCCCCACCCTCCGGGAAGAATATCTGCCAATAAGGTGAACAAAATTTATGTTTTGGATATAAATTTTTATATCCATTAATGCAGAGAGCTTTTCTTTGGATAAGCACTGTCTCTACCAACAAAGGAGAGGGCATTTAACAGCCTAAAACATATCTTAGTTTTTAAATACCAAAGAAATGCAAAAAGAAAACCCAGCAGTGAAATATCATACTTCATAAGCCGAGATGATCAGCTGGAGAATGTTTCCAGAGTCCTTCTGTAGTACCCCTACTGTAGCTCCAGGAATGAGTTTTGCATAATTCTGTAAACGAAAAAGAATAAGTCAATCTTTGCTCACTGCAATTGAGAAGCATTAAGTGTGGGTTCAACCTGCTGGTTGAGATCACCTCTCTTTAACTGGCCAGGAGAAACAGGCTCCAGATAATAAACGGGTGTTTCTCCTGAAACTGTAGCCCTGTCTGGTGCTGCTTCCCGTGCTCAGGTGGAAAAATGAAAAGGCCAGAGCTGCTGCTGGGGAAATCCAGCCCCTGCGTTGGCCTTAGTCTAGGGCTGTGATTTACATCACAATGGGACTCAAGTCTCAAATAAAAATAACACTTATATAACATTTTCCATTCGTGGAGCATCCTTTGTCTAAAAAGTTCTAAGCATACTACCAGGAACTGTCTCCTCTTTTTTGTAGCATTGCAGAAACTAAGGTTTGGGTCACGTGGGTCCCTCACTGCTCTCAGGTCGCCCTGCAGGTCATTCAGTCCGGAGGTCTTAATTGTCAATCATTGTCAATCGCTTGGTGGAGCAAAGGAGTGAACTGTTCGGATGCTTGCTGTTAACTCCCCCTTTCCTAGCAGTAACGAGTACACTTTTAGGGATGTCAGCATGGTACTGGGGTTGGTTGGGAGCGCTCCCCACACATCATGACCCTGTGAATCAGCACCTACCTTTAAACTATCTGCATTCTCCACCTACGTTGCTTCCCCTGAGATGTCGTTCCTACCAGAGGAGAACTCACAATATTAGCCCATCCCTTCAGGTACCAAACATGGCCAAGGACTGAAGCGTTTCAAAGAAGGCAACTTTCTAGACAGCTGAAAATTACCCCTTCCTTAAGTTTTATGTTTTAAAACTTTATTTTCAAACAGAAAGTTTCCGAAAATGTACAGGACACATTCTTGTCTTCATAAATAAAGACATTCAAGCATACCTTGACTTTTTTCTTGAAGAAATAGTCATATATATCAATATTAACTATAACTCTATAATCGTCAAAGGCTTCTATCCGTAGGATTTGCAGATAGATCACATCCTTACCAAGTGGACCCCAACTGCTATGCTTTCGTTTCATTTATTTGTTTTTAGTTTCTGTCTTCTCCTTGTTAAGCTGTAAGGTATCACTCGCCTACCAATTCACTCATTTATTCATTTGCTCTTGCATTCACCAACATCAATTCAGTAGGCTTAATATGCACTGCTACATCAAGAAGAAACGATCACTCATTTTGTCAGCTGTTCTCTTCTAAAGTTTCCATGTATTGTGAAATCCGATGACCGAATTTATCACAGTTGTAGGCAAAAAAAGAAAACTAAGCTTTGAGTGAAGAATTTAGGGCATCTCCTAAAGTTCAAGCATAATGATATCCTATCTTATTCCAAAGAAGATTTAAGTAGTTTAGAAAATGCACAAAACTAAATCAGAATTAATAATCATGATAGTAAGTAAATAAATCAGGATAAGGGGAACCCAAGGGAGGAACAAATGAAGCCAGGGTGATGTGGGAACACCAACATGTTTTGGGAGGTCCCAGGCACTTGCAAGAGGTGGGCACCCGGCTCAAATCCAAACCTTCTACTCCTCATTTATGGAAAAATGGGCTTTGGTTTTAATTTGTGAGTTTTGCAATGTTCTACTTATTTCACCATTCATAATTGTGTTTAAGTTTGAAGTTGCTGGAAAGCTGAACTGTTAAAAAAGTGTCAGTCGTCCATCCGCCTTGACACTGTGTTTTATTATTGAAGGGGCTGTGGATAATAATCCAGGTAACATCCCTCCCGTTACTTTGGGCCCCTCCGTCACTGCCTATTGAGGTGGGTCCCCAAGTCAGATAGAACTTGTCAAATACGAGGAAGGCACTGGTTCATCGACTCACTTTTCAAATAAACACATGTCAAAAGGGCCATGAAGCGTGAGAGCTGTGGTTAACAGCAAATACCTAAATGGGAACTTGAATTTCACTCAAGTGGAGCTGGAATGTGTGTAAATTTGACTGGTTCCAGAAGAGAAGGCAGAGGGAAACTTTAGAGTTTGACAAAGAAAGGTTTAGAGCCTTTTGAAAAGGAATTTCAAGGTCCTTAGCTTTGCATGAAACTGCTATCCTTGAAAAATGTCCTGATATCCCCCAGGCCAAGACATAATGGGTATTTTCCAGACGCAATGGTTCAAGGGGCCTCCAGATTCTGGGTTCATTCTTGGTTAACAAAGCCAAATCCATCTAATTCCTAAAGCATAATTACGATCCTGCATGTGGTGTGACATTTGGCTACTAGGACGAGTGGAAACATTAATCACATTTGTTGATCGTCACCAGAGTGAGGGTACAAAGGAGTTGGCATGTAGGAGAAGTACCCAGGATGACACTGACCATTGTGGAGAGGAAGACTATTAATTAATTTCTGGATGCTGATTCCCCCCAAAAGCACTGCAAATAACTAACTAAGAACATGGACAATTTGGCTTCTTGATCTAACACTGTAAAAACATTACACTTTAAATCTTGTAGTATTATGATTACTGTAAATATCATGTGTCAAATTCATTTCTGTCACTAAAGCCCTAAAGTGTTATTATAAATTGTCCTGATTAAACATGTTTAATGTTAGAAAAAGGATGATTTTGCATGCCTGGGTGTGATCAATTATAGCAGTGTGACCGGAAAAGAGAACTCTTGGGTATTAGAAATGATGAACTCTGAAGACGCGACGTGGCACGAGCTGAGTAGAAATGCAAACTCCTATGCTTGGACTTGAATTTCTTGGGCTTACGTTCCCTGTTCTCTGTCCATGGATTATCTTAATTATGGATTTTCTCCCTTTCCTCCCCACCATGCCACCCAGGAGTTTCTGAGGTTGCTTTTCTCACTCGTGTTTGCAAGGTTGGCTTTTTCTGTTCACCTTCGTTTCCTTAACTTCTTTCATCAAGGCCTAGTTTTTCGTTCACATTGCCCCAACCTCAAAAAAGATTTTGTATTTGTCCAACAGTCTGCATTTGCTCCCTAGAAATCTCCTGTTTGTCAAGGCTAGAGGATCAGAAGTGGACAGGCCGCGATTTAGCGGGCAGGCGTCGAAGGCTTCAGAAGATAGTACCTGGATTCACACCTGCACACTTCAGGTTCCTCTCAGAGAGCGTCTCTAAGTTCAGGGCCTCTGGGCGTCCGGCTGCCAGAAATCAGGGGTGCACCCCTGCTGGGCTGAGGGCAGGGGAGCCGCAGCCCCACATACCTGCAGCCCCAGGTAGCCGTAGACCGGCTGTTGGTTGGTTTTCTCTTTAAAGAGACTCAGGTTGAGGACCTTGGCAGCCTCTAGGCTGCTCTTGGTGCTATACTGCTGTTCTCCCCATGGAAGAGACAGCTGCCGATGGGGCCTTCATTCCTGCTTTGACTGCACTTCCTGTTGGGTTCACTCTCACCTCCAGGTTCAGAGTCTGGCTCTGTTCCGGGATACAGTTTATTATTGGCTGTATCCTTGCTGGGCATTGTGATTGGGTTTTTGCCTTGGATGGTGACTCGAACGTGCCCTCATGTCCTCCTCTGGTGACATTTCTGCTATAGCATCATGGGTTCCTCGCCACCTCAGACCTGTCAGCCACCATTTTACACAGACCACACTTCTCATGTGCCTCGTCAGAGGGGGGGAAGTCGGAAGTCAACTGGCCGCATATCTGCTAGTAGCATTTTAATAAAGAATTTGTAAAACCAAATATTTAGAGCAACCTGCTTCTTCTCTTTAGGCTTTGTGCTTGCTTAACTCTTTCTATGGAGCCTCACTGATGTGGAGGGATTTTATGCTTAGTGCCGTTTATTTTCAACATTATATGATTAACCAACGTCACTGTTCTTGTTCTTTAACTATACTTACTAAATAGTTTTTTGCTAAATTTTTTTTTTTTTTTTTTTTTTTTTTTTTTGCGGTACGCGGGCCTCTCACTGTTGTGGCCTCTCCCGCTGCGAAGCACAGGCTCCGGACGCGCAGGCAGCGGCCATGGCTCACGGGCCCAGTCGCTCCGCGGGCATGTGGGATCTTCCCGGACCGGGGCACGAACCCGCGTCCCCTGCATCGGCAGGCGGACTCTCAACCACTGCACCACCAGGGAAGCCCGATATATAGTTTTTGATTTATTTATTCTACTTATTTTTGGCTGCATTGGGTCTTCGTTGCTGCACGCAGGCTTTTCTCTAGTTGTGATGAGCGGGGGCTACTCTTCGTTGCTGTGTGCAGACTTTTCATTGTGGTGACTTCTCTTGTTACGGAGCACAGGCTCTAGGTGCACGGGCTTCAGTAGCTGTAGAGCGCAGGCTCAGTAGTTGTGATGCACGGGCTTAGTTGCTCTGCGGCATGTGGGATCTTCCCGGACCAGGGCTCGAACTGGTGTCCCCTGCATTGGCAGGCGGATTCTTAACCACTGTGCCACCAGGGAAGTCCCTAACCTTTAAAGATTTTAAGCCTTCGTTTTACCTGGAAAAGTGAGTACCTTGCCTGGTCGCAGGGCTAATAAGTGGTAGAAACAGGTCTTGACTTTAAAGCAAGCGCTCACTGGGCTCTTCGTGCTCACTGTGCAAATGCCAACAGCCATGGCGGGGTGGGGGGGGGGTGTCTCATTGGAAAGTTAAGGTAATAATGCCTGGTATTTATATATATAGGGGTTTAGAGATTATAGAACACTTTCCTACTCAAAGCAAAAAGAAAGGAAGAAAAAGCTTTGTGTCCGTAATCACTTTCACATTGAAAGGCTACATCTTGAAAGAAACGTAAGAAGTCGTGAAACCATAGAGGCAAAAACATTTTTTTTTTCCTGGGGGACTGTACTGTACTTTTTATCTGGTCAAAGTAAAACAGCTCTTTGCAGGTGAAAGCCCGCTTTTGTCAGGAAGTGTGCTTCTTCCAGAGCTGGGGACCGGCTGGGTTGGCTGAAATAAGTCCTTCTGAAGGTAATCAGTAGGCTTTCTTCCCGTGAGGTCTTTCATTTTTGTGAGGTTTTATTCTCCTGTTCATTATCGGTAAACGCAGGGCTCCCGGTATTATGCAAAAGTTTACCCCCAGGCTTGACTGTGCTACTAGGACTCCCAAGATTCCAAAAAGAATATGTAATTGTTTCTGGCACTAGGTAGCGTGAATGTCTGTCTCTGGGTTGCCTGATATCGGCTTTGCCTTCAGGCTTTTAATTGTCAGCATTCCACAGTCAGACCGGCAGCGATGGGGGTGTGCTAATTAGATCAGGTGCTTGATCTTGAAGTCTGTACCAGCGATGACTAGGTAGTCGGCTTCGGAACTTTTGAGCACTCCCTGTCTTTCTCCCAGTCTGCCCTGGAATGTAATTATCTTGTCAGCCGAGAAGCTGCAGCGCACAGCTGAACGAGTGCTCGGCAGCAGTCACAGTGCGATAAGGGAAGACAAATGGCCCACCGTGCGTGACTGTTCTGAGACAAACAATTGCACAGAGAGGCATTGGAGAATGGAGGCTGAGAACAAAGGGTCTACACTGAGTATTTGTTCCTGAAGATACTTCAGATCGTCTCTTAATAAGATTACCCTGCCTTTTTTTTTTTTTTTTTTTTTTTTTTTTTGCGGTACGCGGGCCTCTCACTGTGGTGGCCTCTCCCGTTGCGGAGCACAGGCTCCGGACGCGCAGGCTCAGCGGCCATGGCTCACGGGCCCAGCCGCTCCGCGGCATGTGGGATCTTCCCGGACCGGGGCACGAACCCATGTCCCCTCCATTGGCAGGCAGATTCTCAACCACTGCGCCACCAGGGAAGCCCCCTGTCCATTTTAAAATCAGATGTTTTTAAAACTATTGAATTGTATGAGTTTTTTGTATATTTTGGTTATTAACCCTTTATCGGGTTGCAAATATTTTCTCCTATTCTTTGGTTGCCTTTTCATTTTGTTGATGGTTTCCCTTGCTGTGCAGAGTTTGATGTAGTCCCACTTATTCAGTTTAACTTTTGTTGACTTTGCCTTTGCCTTTGGAGTCAGATCCAAACAATTACTGCCAAGACTGATGTCAAGAGGAGCTTACCACCTATGTTTTCTTCTAGGAGTTTTATAGTCTTAGGTTTTACATTTAAGTCTTTAATCCATTTTGAGTTAATTTTTGTGTATTGTGGAAGATAGTGGTCTAGTTTCATCCTTTCACACGTGGATGTCCAGTTTTCCCAGCACCGTTTATTGAAGAGATGGTCCTTTTCCCATTGTATATTCTTGCCTCCTTCATTATAGATTGATTGACCACACATGAGTAGGTTTATTTCTATCATATGATCCAGCAATTCCACTTCTGGGTATTTATCCAAAGAAAATGAAAACACTAATTTGAAAAGATACATGCACTCCATTTTCATTGCCGCATTATTACAAATAGCCAAGATATGGAAGCAACCTAAGGGCCCATCAATGGCTGAATGGATAAAGAAGACATTGTATACATATACAATGGAATATTACTCAGTGATGAAAATGAAAGGAATCTTGCCATTTGCTACAAGAATGGACCTTGAGGGCATTATGCTAAGCTAAACAAGTCAGACAGAGAAAGACAAATACCATATGATTTCACTTACACATGGAATCTAAAAACAAACAAAACTAATCAAATCAGAACAAAATAAACAAACAAAAAAGCCAAGTTCATAGATTCAGGGAACAGATTGGTGGTTGCCAGGGGTGGGGAGGTGAGAGTGGGGGCAGGAAGTGGGAGTGACATGAGTGAAGGAATCCAAAGGTATAAACTTTCAGTTATAAAATAAGTCATGGGACGTAATGTACAGCATGGTAACTATAGTTAATAATACTGTATTGCATATTTGAAAGTTGCTAAGATAGTAAATCTTAAAAGTTCCCATCACAAGAAAAAAATGTTGTAACAGTGTGATGCCAGGCGGTAACTAGACTTATTGTGGTGATCTCTTTGGGCTGTGTATACAAATATTGAATTGTTATGTTGTACAGACAAAACGAACATAATGTTATATGTCAATTATACCTCAATAAAAAAAAAAGAAAAGAAAAAAATTGCAAAATCTCAGGCCTCAGCCCAGACCTCCTAAATCAGAGGTTATATTTTAACAGCCTCCCTGGGTGCTTGGAGACACCAAGGGAGATTTTTAAAAATACTGATGCCTGGGTCTCAGCCTCCGAGATACTGATTTAATTGGATCAGGGTGTGACCTGGGCCTTGGATTTTTTAGAAAGCTTCTTAGATGATTCTAATGAGCGCCAAAGTTTAAGAATGTCTGGTCCACACCATTCTTGTTGTCAAGAGGATGCTTCCAGGAATAGCTCTGGCAATTTGGAAAATAAAGGTGTTATGTTTTTAAAACTATACACCTGTAACCCATATGGGGTCCTCAGTTTGTCATACACCTGTGACATCTATTTTTTACTCAACAACAAAAGTGGTGGTTTTGAATGCCTTCTATCCATGGAATAGCACTAAGACCGGGGGGTCTTGTTTTAGCCTACCTTTCCCACTCCATCCCCTTCTACCCCAGCTCACATCAGGCTGACAAACCTCTTTTCAGTTTGTCAAACACACTGAGCACTGAGTACTTTGCTACCTCAGGGCCTTTGCACACTCCTTCTCCTCTTGACTGCTCTTAACCTTCAGGTTGCTGCTTTATTCATCACTTCTTAAAAAGGGTCTTCCCTGAAGATCCTATGGAAGTAAGGTCTTACACTCTCCTCTTCCATTATTCCCCATTGCTGTACTCTCTGTTCCATTTTTCTTAGTAATTCTTTCAAAGCTTTTAGTATGTGGCCCAAATATTGCATGAACATACTAAAACATAAAAAATTATTTGCTGTTTAGAAATTCAAATTTAATTGGACATCCTGTATTTTTATGTGCTAAATCTGGCAACCCTATAGAAGAAGTATGCCAACCCCTGAATTAGTGAATAAAATGTGCCCAAATTGTTCAAGCTCAACACAATTTTCTGTTTCAAAAATTTTCTGATTACTTTTTGAAGATTCAAGACCGTAAGGGCAACAAGATACTGAACAATGTTGTAACTAACAGTGGCCCCGCTGTAGCCTAGTTTGAGCTCTTTCAGATAATGAGCCATAAAGTTAAAACATATAATACTCTCAAATTTCTCTTATGTTTGGGAGCTGTCAGTTTAACTTGTCCCTTGTGCCTTGATGTCCTCTGTAATTGTGTGAAAGGCTGTGCCGTGTGGAGAATGCATGGGTACAGTTAAACTCTGCATGCTGGTCCAGGAAGGGGTGAGCTTCCTTTAATCATAGCTGTAATTTGGTCCAGCCTCACAGATAGAGAGTGGCCACCTGCAGCCATAGGAAAGGCTTCTGGGGATAGATAGGTAACTGAGTCCCCTCACACTGTGGACCCTCCTAGGAAGGGAAGTGTAGGTACACAGCTTTGAGCACTTTGCAGCATGGAGAAGAGCCTTTGAAGGAGCTGAGTTTGTTCACAGATGTCAGAGTCCTCACCAGTAGGGCACTTGCAGGGATAAGAAAAGGGGTTACTAGAAATAATTTGTTGGTCCTATTAAACATGTTGCATGAATGTATAAAAAAGTAACCAAGTATCCTTGGAATATGTAAAAACGTGACCTGGTAGGTAAAGGTGTAGTAATTCTAGATGTTCTGGGGCTGCTAGGGGTGGGCAGCAAGTTTGCTTTTATTTTAAAACACACACCCTCTAAGTCTGGCAACCACAGATTCAGAATTCTGCAGAATGACCCTGATTTCATCTAATGCTATTCTTATTAATGAAAGTGGTTGTTCGACATATAACTAAGTGCAACTTAATTTTTATGCCTTTTTAAGACTGTAAATATATAAACACATTCCAAAAATTTGAACATACTTAATATGTACAATCTGATACCAATTATGTTAAAACATGTAAATGCACGTAAAAACAAAAGAGAAGACATTCTAAAATGTCAAGAATGGTTAGCTGTGCCTAAGTAGTGAGTTTATGAGTGATCTTTATTTTCTTCATTGTGCTTTTCTGTATCTCCCTCTTTTTTTTTAAATAATGTATTAATTTTATCATCAGAAAAAGAGTAATTTAATGTGTGGTTTTTCTTTTTTGTTTTTTGGGTTTTTTTTTCAACAGTCCCATGTTTTTGGTAGGAGAGTAACTAAGTGATACAACCACTTTGGAAAGCAACTTGGATACACCCAGGGGGGTTGAGGATGCCACTCCCCTGTGACCCAGGGGCTTCACTTCCAGACATGGATCCTCAACAGAGAACATGCCTGCAAGGATGTGCATGGCTGCAACAATTGTAATGCTGCAGGATTGGAAATGATCTGAAGCCCTCAGGTACAAATGAACATGCTACAGTAAATACACGTAATGAAATATGTATAGCAGTGGAACAGAGTAAACAAGAGCTCTAAGTGTTTCCACAGATAAGCCTCAAAAACGTAACTTTGAGCACCACAATGTGAATGTACTTAATGCCACAGAACTATATGCTTAACCTATAAAATGGTAAATTTTATGTTGGGTATATTTTACCATCATTTAAAAAAAAAACCCCAAACATAACATTGAGTCCAAAAGCAAACTATGGAAATAACACATACAGCATGAAATTAAACTTGTGAGCCCAAACTACGTAATTAGTTATGGGTAGACATATGTTTTAATGCTTCACATAATAAACATGGGAATGATAAACACTAAGTTCAGGATACTGGTTACTTCTATGGAAGGGAAGAGGGAGGTGGGCAGTTACACAGCAGGCAACTGGATCTGAAATGTTTTATTTCTGTAAAATATCGGAAGCAAATATAGTGGCAAAGTGTTAAGATTGGAGAAAGCTGGGCAGGAGGTACGTGGGTGTTCATTGTGTTACTCTATTTTTCCATGTGCTTGAATGGTATCATCATAAGAGGCCTACAGCCTGTGTCAGACCATGTGTCCCCTATTCCCCCTTTGGCCGAAACCTCGATAACGGTCACCTTAGAGACTAGCTATTTTTGGTCGGTTGGCCAATGGCATAAGCTCCCTAACTGTGGGACCCGTTCTTACCGCTCAGGACTTAAATATCACACAAGGCAGAATCCAGATGTGTCTCTTTTCAAGTCCACACATATTCAGATGGCTCTATTTGTCTAAGTTAACAGCAAGAGTAAGTAAAATCCAGTGTTTACTGGCCTTGAAGGACTCTGCCGTTTGCAGCGAATGCTCTGCTGCTCCCGTGGGCTCTGTGCTCTTACTGTTCAGTGACTTTCAAAAGCCGGTTACTTTGTGAAAAGGCTGCTTCTCTGTTGGCCTAACGGTTAGGAATGGGCCTGCTCTTTCACTGCAGAAACTCAAGTTCAGTTGTGACTTAACTCACTGTTGGGGCTGTTGACTCAAACTGTCTGGGCTCAAATCCTGGCTCTCACATGCAACTTGCTTTTGGATTTTTGGGGGTGCTAAAAAGGAGATTAAAAGATAAAGTGAGTTAAAATAGTTAACCCCAGCTGCCACCTAATAAGCCCTCAGCAAACCTTCCCTATTATTCTCATGGTCATAGTTGCTGATTCTCTCTGGCCCTCACTTTCCACCTCTATAAAGTGAAGGGCCAGCACTGGGATACCCTCAGCATCGAAGGTAGTTTTAAGATTGCCGATTAATTTGCTGCCCCTTCTAATAAAAATGGTGAATAGAAAAGAGTAAAAACATTGACAGATGTGAAAACTCTGGCCCCTCAGGAAAACTCTGCCTTGGGGTCTCTAGAATATAACCTCTAAAATAACCTCTAACCTTTAGGTAAATCATTGGCTTACAAGTCTGCTAATGCTCTTGAGGCAGACACTGTGTCTTCTTCTCTCTAGTCACCAACCCTGGCCTGGCTCATGGATGTTTGATAAATGAATGAATGAATGAAGACTATGGTCAATAGCACCCTGGTTCTAATGATGTTAGACATTCTGGGTATTACGTAAATCTTGAAATATTTAGGCCTAGTATTGATGAAATCTCATTTTATATTTCTACATGGGTTGGCCTAAGAAGGCATCTCATTAAGACCCTGACTATAAATTTGTATCTTTTTTTCTGTGTGTTTATTTTCTGGATGATGAGTCCTTGTGTTCTTTAGAAGAAAAGTACTCTGTGTAACCTAGGGGGTAACTACTGATGATTTTTCGTGTTTATGGTTTATTAATTAGTCTGGAAAATACTTCCAACCACTTTGCCCTGATAATCTGAGGACACGAGTTTGTTTTTTCCAAAATCTCCCTCTCTGAGAGGTGTTTTTATTAATGAGGAAAGTGCAGGCAGCTGGCTCTCCTTGGTCTTTATTCTCAGATACCAGCGAATAAAGAGAAATCAAAATCCTTTTCCATTACACTTGAATTGAGAGCAATTTATTAACTCCATGGACGTTTCTCGTAATCCAGAAGTTCTCTTTTTAATTCCTACATGATTTTATTTTCATTAAAAGCATAAATTTGGAATTCCCATAATTACAGGGTGGAGTTCATAGATAAAGAACAACTTTTTAGACCGTGCCCTAAAATCAGCTATATTACAGCTAACTATACTTTATCCGTGTGTAAATCATTGGAATTTATGGTGATTTGCGCCCCCTCCAGGTCCAGAATCATTGACTACCAAAGCTGGAGGTCATCCACTCCTGTCCTTTTATTCAGTAAAAACCGATCCGAGAGATAAAGGGATTCTCACTGGAAAAAATTGTTTTGGTCTTTTCCAACAGTAAACATTATAAAGCAAAACAATAATAGAACAGGCTACAAATAGCAAAAGGGTCCAATTATTGTTTTATCTCCCTCCCTAATTTCTCTGCCTCCTTTCAGTTCCCTTGCTATGGTGAAAAGCTCAAAAGATGAGGAGAAAAAGGAAAGAAAGGGTGAAATAAAAACTGGGTTTTTGATTCCTGAAAAATTGAAACTTGTATATGGTAGACAATTTCAGAAGCCACACTTCTGAAACATCAGGCTCATAGCATATTGCAGCAGCCTTTGTTTTTGGATTAATGACCGTCAAGTGGTTAATCACTCGGGTTTTCCTTTTACAGACTAGGAAGAAGGCTCTGGAGCTTATCCAACAGGGTGATCCCAAGGCTGATGGCAGAGTGTTCCTTTCCTCTCTAGTGCCAACTGGATTCAAGTGCAGAAGAAACAGCCAAGGCTGCAGGAGACCATAATGGTAGGTCAGGCTCCCCCACCTGCTCTTGGACATGGGCTCCCTTGACCTTGACAGGCATTTGTCACACAAAACTCCAAATCTCTATTTAGAAACTTTGAGCCCATTTGAGAAAAAATGAAGTGCTTGCATTGCAGTTTTTTGTTTTTTAATTCATTCAACAAATATTTACTGAGAATCTACTTTGTATTGAGAATTGGCCTAAACAGAAAGATGAGCGAGACCCGCCATGCTCTTTACAGAGTTAATAATAGAAGATTTTTTACCTCCAGAGGGGAGGGCCTTTTTGTTGGTAGAACAACCTGCTTGGGCCCCTGTCCCCATGCTTTAGACCCATCATTCTGTCCTAATAACCACAGGGACATCAATTAGTGGCCACAGATGTTAGTGAAGTGTCTTTTACCAAAACATCTTGTTTACTTTCTAAGTGGTGTTTCAACATTACATCATAAACACCAGGTCATACAATTATTATTATATATATATACAATAACAATTAATGTCATAAAACTCATCTTTTCCAGCCAGAGGTAGACATTTTGAAAGATAATGGGATATTTTAAAGTCTTGCAAATAATCCCAGGTGATTAATAACAGGATTTGACAATGTAGTAAAAAATGCTAATTTAATTGCTTTTCTCAGTCTCTCATTAGCAAGGAAAGACTAGTCAAATTAGACAGTTGGGGCTTAGTAGCCTGATACTAAATTGATGTAAATTAACAGTAAATATTTGAAAACAGCAGAGGAGATAAAAAAAATTTTTTTTAAAGCTTGGGTAATTGAATCCTGATTCAAAATGGTATTTAGCAGTTGAATGTAATATACTACCTACTACTCAGTCTATTATCTATCATTATCTTTTGAACCCTGTAATTGGACAAACAGAAAACTATCCATGATAATAAGTTTGTTCAAAATCATCTGTTTGCTGGAGTCTGGGGCACACACTGCAGTCATAATGAACAGGAGGCAAAACTGCTCACTGTAGCCTTTCCATTGTTTGTTCATCTCTGTTACCACAAAGTACGGCAACATACACACCTGGGCAGTCCAAGGCATCTTACCAAAATTATTTTAAAAAATAGTCATTTTTTCTTGCGTTCCATGAACGGGCAACATAACTCTTTATTTGCTGCAAGATGGGCACCATTGAACCTGACCTAGCTCCTGTCCCGGGTGTGTGTACATAACTGTGCTTAACACAGAACTGGGGCAAACAGTTTGCCTCCTGGAATTTCCATTAGATCCAACCACTTAGTTGCTTTATTTATCCTATCACTGGTTTTATTTTTCAGTGATTCTTTGGTCGTTATGCTGCCTCTCTCACAGCTATCCAAACATCAGGTCACATAGGGCTCCTGCACACATAGGGCTCCTTCTAAGAGATTTAAATGGAAAGGCAACCCAAGCCATTACTGGTCTATTTTCAGTTTCCATTATCAATAAAACAAGAAACCAGCATTTTCATGCTGTGCAAAACCTTCAGGGAAGTGCAATGCTGCTGTCATTATCTTTAGACCAGGCTGCCGTCTACTCCCACTAATGCAGAGGAAATGATGAGTCCATCAGAATGAAAATAAAATAATGAAAGGATCAGAGTCACAGAGCGGGCTGCTGGCCTGGTCCACTGCATGGCTCCCTGCAAATGTCCCTTTGAATTTAGTGGAGCCTAGATGGTAAAAACCACAGGTCACAACGGAACATAAATTCACCTCCTAATGAGATTAGTAGGCAGGCAAAATAAATGTCCTGCTGTTACGTTAGAGGCCAGCTCTAATCTGGTGTTTTCCTTGGACATGATCATTTCCTTTGCAACAGGGAACCGCGGATGCAACCTGTTTAAATCTGACAGATTCTGTTTTGCCACAGAGCTATTTTTCACCTTGCTCTGTCTTTTTAATAGCAATTTTGAGGAGGCATTTGAATGAGTTGTGTCTTAAAGACTACTACCGAAGGGAGTTATGGGTGTCTCTGTTCATGGTCATCAATCGTGTTTCCCAGATCCCTCTTTTAAGAAAACTTTGTGCAACTTCTCCTCCCCTACCTAAACAGGAGCCTTGCTTTGGAGGAGGTGTGGTGACCCCCAGGGTCCTCTCACTCTAGCCTTACGAATCAAAGGCAGAATAGACTCACTATTGTATTTGGGGTACTTTTCAAAAATCTTTACTGCAACTCTACTACTTAAAACCACTGGAAACGAGTATCACATACTAAAAAGCCTTAAGAAAATGCCTAGATCAGGTGAACCCACATGGTCTCTGAGTAGAACAAAGCCCTTGAGTATGTAGCTAGATTGCAATGGACTTCCTTCGTTTTCAGCAGAAGGCAGTCTCACCTGGAGTACAATACCCTCCTCTCATTAAAAATGCAAGATAGGATCTCCTCCTGGATCCTTTCTACAGAACTTGATGCAAGTTCATGGATTGTACCGTCCTGAGCAGTGAGTGGCATTTAATCAAAGCCTTCTGTGAAATAATCTCAGTGTTTCCTGAGCTCTGTAAATTCACCAAGCGAGTTAAGAGGTCCTTTCAAAAGGAATGGGAGACCCGACTTTGAATTTAGGAGTATTTGAAGCTTCTGCATAGAAGGTACAGACGATTTAACGGACACATATTTTCTCAACATTTTCTAGGACTCAGGCTGGAGATTCCTCCTCTGTGAAACTGCCCATGAGGAATAATAGATCATTTGCTAGTACCCCAATGCATGGCATTTTGACATATTGTTTTTCTGAGGCTGGAAAGAAGCCACAGAAAACTTTTGCACTTGTAATATGTGTTTTACTGTGTATGCAGTGATTTATGAACATTTTTTTCATCTAACAAAACAATTTCCTTTCTGCCATTGGTGCTTCCATTCAAAAACCTGAACTGCAAATCCAACTACTTTAAGGGAGAAATTATCTTTTGGCCCAGGGTTTAACAAATTTTTTTCTTTCAACTTTTCACTTCTCAATAGTTTGAGTTGTATCTCTACTTGTGTATTTTCTATGTATCGAATTTGCAAATGTCAGAGATTTAAGTCAAGTCTCCTCCCATTCTCATAATTTTCTCTGCTCACTGTTAACTCTCCTTATCAGATGAAAGAGCTCAAGGGAAGATAGATTGATTTTCCATTAGATAGGTGGTCCTGTGTTTATTGGGACTCTCTTCCAACTTTTCATTTCCATAACTGTTTCTTCCTTATCCCACCATATCTGTCCTCCACTCTCTGCTGCACCTCTGTGTTTATAATTTAAATTGCAAACAGTAACTGAATCCACTTTGCCAGTGTCCAGTATATCTGGTACGTGTTAATGATTATCTATTGGCCTCCCATGTATTAAATTCAGAGTTAAAGTTTCATGTCCAATAATCTCCCTGAAGGAATTTCCCAAATCATGTTTGCTTACCTCATACAAATGAACTTGTTCTTGGGTTACAGCAAAGATCAATAATACGTTATTTTGCACCAGTTTATCAATGAGTTGTCCAATTGTTGGATATTCCTAAAATTGAACACAAAGATTTTAAGTATCTTCTTAACAAAAATATGTAAAATAAAGGAATATCTCTTTCAAAGATATCTTACTGAGTTTGGCATTTTCAATTCTCACAGGCATTACTGTGTCTATCACTCCAAGTAAACAAATACACAATTAGCATTATTTTCTTAATTGGTTTAGTAATTGTTTCCTAGCTATTGTAAGTTGATTTAATTCCTTAGAGTCAGTGCCTGTCAACGTGGTGTATTATGATCTGTCACTTCCAAGGAGATCACTAAATTTATCTAAAGACTTACAGTGTGTCATCTTTTCAAGGGTAGAGATACATGTCTTTTTCTAAGTGCCACTTGCCTGCAGGTAAATATTGGAGGGAATTTTAGAATTGAGAGAGGGACCATGACTATGATGAAGGTGAGGGAGGTGACTCTTGCAGCTCTGAAACTCTGACTGGAATTGGATGGGGCGGGATGAGGGTTGCGGAAGGACCAACCTGCTGAGGAAGCACACACTGCCACTCCTAAATCCCTCTGACTTGAGATATTCCTGTACCAGTTCTCCAATTTGGTCTTACTGCCTTTTTGATGTCACGAATTGGTTTTATGGGATGCTGCAATATTTTTACAGGGCAATTGAAAAGCCATTGTATTCAATTTACTTCTGTTCCATTGATACATTCATTCCTGAGTGATACAAGTACTTTAAAATATAAAGTCATTAATTATCATATTTGCAGATGACCTTTACTTTCCAAGCCTGGAAAACCTGGAGCACATTTGCCTGGCGTATGACTCCAAATGTGAATAATGTGTAAAAAAACCCTCAAATGAGGGAGTGGCCTGCAAACAAGGGAACTAAGAATACCATGTTGCTTATGACTGCAGTAAGCCAAAGTGCAGGAACACTGACGAATAAGCCTTCTTGCACACGAATGTGGTGTGTTCATATATTCTCAGCGCTTCCGGAATATTTTTGTCTTCAGCCACAAAATTAAAGTTGAGGGAAAAGTATAGTTTTGCCTAAGATACTCAGGTCAATTACCCAACTGCAAATCTGGCTGTGTAATGCGTGCTTTCTATCCCATTTGGATTTTTATTAGTGGATATTAGCAGAATCCAGGTACTATCTATAAAGCTTTCTGAGTCTGACATTCTCAGTTTCCGTGTTTCAATTGCCCAAATATTAAGTATCCTTCAACCTTAAGCCTGAGGTCCTCCAACGCTGGTCCCTACTTATCTCCAGATGTTCTCCGAACTTTCAACTGCTGTGCCTGTGTAGCCAGGATGGTACCACGTAGCCCTCCATAGGCGGGTGAATATGGTTTTCTATTTGATCCAGATCTTTTGGTTTAATTCCCACAATTATATTCTAAGTTCCTCAAGGCCAGGGATCATGTCCTGTTATTTTGCGGCCCCAGGAGCCTGGCCCAGTGTTGAGAGCATAGAAAGTGCTCAGAGGACCCGGGGGCTATGTTGCAGGCAGGGAAATAGCCCACGGCTCTGTGCATTGTAGCAACTTAATAAGAATCACTTGAACGTGTATTACAGGAGAAGGTCATATTAGGCAACAGGCAGTATTTGCTTCTGTGATCTTGCTTTTTTCTGAGATGTCTATTATGGGGCATTTGAATAGTTGCAAGAAAAAAGTAACAAAAAAGGGATCCACTTCTCACGGTTTATTACCCCTCATTGGCTAAAAGACAAAATGTGGCTACCCTCACTAATCCTGTAATATGGAAGGACAACCCATACAATTAAAAAAATATAAATTTGGTGAACACTATTGATCAAAAGTTAGGTAGAAACAGCCATGTAGAAGTTTAGAAATTTAGGTCAAGAAATAATAGCAGATAATTCATGAACCATTAGATTTTTAAAACTAATAGCCAACGCTGTAGTAAGCGTTTCTGTACATTATCTCACTAAAGTCTTTTCTTTTTAGAGGATAGTTTTTCCAATCTGATATCAGAATCCTGGGTTCTCTTCCCTCTTTCTTTCTCTCACCTACACACACTTCTACAGCATTGTCATTTTCAAAAGTCACTTAAATTCTCTGTACCATTTTTTCCCCAAGTGTTAAATGGGGATAATATGACCTTTCCAGGTTTCTGCTTCATAATTCAATTCTATTTTTAGTGTGCTCCAGGCACTGTGCTGTCAGCAAATAGAGATAATAAACCAGTTCTGGTACTGAGGATGTATGTTAAAGACAGACAGAAACCAACAAGCACATTTTCGTATGGCAATGGCCAAGAAGCCATCTATGTATAAGAGCCAGGGGAGAGATGATCGCTCTGGGGCCCAGTGGAGGTCAGACAGGGTCCTCCCCGTCCCCGGAGCAGTCATGATCGAGCTGGGTTTTAAAAGATCAGTAAGAGTTTCTCAGCAGCCTTGGAAGAAAGGGCATTCCAGACAGAGGGAAGGACACATGCACCAGCGTGGCAGCCTCACGGTCTGTTCAAGGGAAACAATTAGACACATAGGGTTCTGGTGAGGATCAAATGAGATCATGTACATCAAAAGAGCTCTGAAGTTTTTGCCTTGTTTTACAAAAGTCAAGTGTTTTTTCTTTTTTTTGAATGTCACGAGCATTTTTTAAATGACGAAAATAAGCCAAATTTAATAGGCACCAGCCGAGCAGCACCTGACTAGTGGTTTCCCAGGGAGTCCCAGGGTCCATGAAAACATGGAATTATGGAGGCAGCATGACTCTGGGACCATCGTCTGAAACAACTCCTAGGTGACTACTGTTCTGGTCTGAGCCTTCCTTTCCAGGGCTATGGTTCAAACAGAATGAGCTGACTGTATTATATTTTGCTGGCCTCGGGCTCTTTGAAAAATTGGGGAGGTTCTGGGATCATTCGTACTATAACAAATCTGAACTTATCCCACATCGCCACCGCCCATCTGTGCTCTTGAGGGGACCTCTGAGGGCAATGAGGTTGGAGAAAGGCCAATGTGTTAATCTCAAATCAGAAAATGTGCACTGCTTCGACCAAGGGTGGGTTACTCTGCTATGTATTACAGCAATTGTTGCTCCATTCGCCTACTTGTAGCCCTGAAACCAGTGTAGAGTATAGGTTACACACCAAGACTGTTGACATGGAGTATTCATTCTTGCTGTCCAAGTGACAGAGCCCATCGTTAGGAATGACAATGCCTGCCAGTTTGCTGTCCATTCCAAAATGAGAATCGGCATCGCTCACAAAGACCAGGAGATGGAGGGAGTCGTTACGCCAGCCAATTTTTTCCTACAGTGAGAAAGAAGCATTTAGCTTGTATGGGAGAGGGGCGGACGTTTATTGAGAGTGGATCAGTTATGCTTGGACACATTCAGATTATTAAAATATGTATTGCTGCTCGATCTATTTTAGACTGTTTCATCTATTGTGAGTTGGTAATATTAACATATTAAAAACATGAAATTCTGTGACCTTTGTTTTATCCTGGATTACATTTTCAGATGATTTATGCTTCAGACAAAATGGTTCCACTACAATCAGTATCCAGTTGATCTTGACATTTACACAGTTAATTATTTTTACTGTCCAGTTTTCAATTTACCAGAAAAATGACAGAAGGGAGTGAGGGAGGTCATAGATTATCCCAAATCCAAGCTGAAGCAGAGCTAGTAAGAATGCAATACAGAATGGACCTGAAGTAAGCCTGTTTTATTAAAATTTCACCCAACCTGTAGGCACCTATTTCTCTTTCTACTGATATCATCCAAAAATTCTAAACATAATACAAGGATAAAAACTGCTTATCAAAGTATGACTGCAGAGTACTGTTAATTAAGATGGTCTGTTTTCTGTCTCTTTGCAGAGCTCTCCCCTTTAATTAAGATTATTCAAGGAACTAGTTGGACAGAAGCTCATCGTAGCTGCCCCATGGTACCTTATCTTTTTCCTTCCTTCCTTAATTCTTTGGCCCTCCCACATTCTAGGACCTTCGGCCCTATCTGTTTCCTGATATTTTCCATGAAGACTGTCATCTGAAGACAGGGGAATCGTTCCCATGGGTATGAGTTTGATTGTCAAGGAGGATAGGTACTCTTGCATTGTTGTAGAGACACTGTGGCTTCTGATGCTTATTTTGTTGTTCGAAACAATAGATAGCTGATCATATGTAGACGTTTATTCTGAATCAGAGCATTTTTACTTTTTTTTCGTTAATTGCTATCTTTGTTTTTTTCTTTTTTTTCACCATGGTTGATTCAAAAACTAATGAATATGATTTGGATCTTTGAAAATTAATCATACATGACTATTCTTTTAACCAATTTTTCCCAACTGTACTACAATGTTATTAGACTATTTGAATATTAGGCATAAAAAATTGTCCCCGTTTCAACATGATGGAATTAAAAAATGTACAAAATTTTAAGTATCTGTTGTAGAAATATGGTGATTAAAGGAAAGATAAAGTTAGCTAAGCTTTTCAAAGGAGATTTGTTCACAAGAGATGAAATTTGTGTCAACAGAATGAAACACTGCTCCCCTCAGCATACCTTACATACAGCAGCTTGCATAATTGCATCAAATCCACCTTCTGGGGTGTCAATATTAGCAGAAATTTTCTGATTCTTCACAATTTCATTGAATCTTTCTGCATCATTTGTCAACGGCAAAATGTGCTTGAATCCAAATGTAGGTAAACAAATGTATGGAATACTACTGCAAAAGGAAGATGTAAAATGTCCTTGAAATATGATGCAACACACAATGAATGGGTTTAATAGCCCAACAGCATTTCCTTCAATGAAGATGCATTTTTCTAAAGTGCCCGACTCCGTAACTTGGCTGTGAGTCTCACTGTTAAGGTTGTTTTCATCATCTCCCACCCAGCCCTTCCAAATTGGCCACATTAGCTAACACTTAGAGCTTGCTGTGTGTCTTGCATTGGTTCAGACACAGAAAACAGATAATCAGGTGATCAGACTCCCCGTGTGTGTTTGTGTGTGTGTGTGTGTGTGTGTGTGTGTGTGTGTGTGTGTAATCACTACCTTCTATTGCCTCTCAACCAAAATCCACCATTAAGTTTACATGATGACAACAATTCCTTTGTATTTTGATAGCTTAAACTGTCACCAAGGATGAGTCTCCCTGTAGCAAGACTGAGAGAGGAACCTGTCTACTCCGTCCTCTGCTCAGTCCTGCCTGCCCAGGGCCTGAAAATCAGAGCAAGGCTCTTGATTCTAGAGCCCAACTTTATTGTGATAGAACAGACTATTGTGGACAAGCCTGGGGTAAAACCACCACTAAAAACAGTTTACCTGTGAGGAAAATGCCATGTTAGGATGAGATCTGCCCTAAAGACATCACAGTAGAACAGAAATTGCTAATCCTGAATCAGCCACATTTTATTCTGAAAGCCAGCTAGTAGCTGTGCATGAGACTTTGGGCAAGTTACTCAACCCTTCTGAGCTTTAGGTTTTCCTTTGTAAAGTAGAGATAAATAACATAGAGCAGAGATTCTCAAAGTGTGGTCCCTGGACCAGCCACGTGAGCATCACATGGGAACTTGTTATAAATGCAAAATCTGGGGTATGACTCCGGACCTGCTGAATCGGAAATGTTAGGTGTGGACTCAGAGACCTGTGTTGAGCCAAGTCTTCCTGATGCATTCCAAAGTTTGAGAAACATAGGTGTAGAAGCACAGAGACAAAAAGGAGTAGCCCCCAGTGAGGCTGTGGTATGCTTCTGAGGAGAGCTGGCTGACTTAGGTGAGCATCTTTGCAAGTTCAACAGCCTGTCTTGTCAGCATACAAGGAGCTGATGCATCTTTGAGGAGTAGGCTCTTTTTCACCATAGTCATCTGCCTGAGGTATACAGTCAATTCTCATTATTTACAGATTCCATATCTTTGAAAATCCATATTGCTAAAATGTATTTGTAACTCCCAAATCAGTCCTTTCTCTGTCATTCGTGTACGTGCACAGAGTGACAAAAAAGCTGAGTCGGGCTTCCCTGGTGGCGCAGTGGTTAAGAATCTGACTGCCAACGCAGGGGACATGGGTTTGAGCCCTGGTCCGGGAAGATCCCACATGTCGCGGAGCAACCAAGCCCGTGCGCCACAACTACTGAGCCTGCGCTCTAGAGTCCACAGGGCACAGCTACTGAGGTCCATGCACCTGGAGCCCGTGCTCCGCAAGAGGAGAAGCCACCACAATGAGAAGCCCACGCACCGTGGGGAAGAGTAGCCCCTGCTCGCCGCAACTAGAAAAAGCCCACGCACAGCAACAAAGACCCAATACAGCCAAAAAAAAAAAAGTTGAGTCACCTGATATGATACATATGTTTCCAGCTGAGGTCAAATAAGACAGCCTTCTTGTTCCAGCTGTCATACTGTAAACAAATGTCCTTTTTGTGGTCTATCTGGTGCCATGGTTTTTTTTTTTTTTTTTGCATTTTTGTGATTTTGGGGTAATTTTGCTGTTTAGAGTGGCCCCCAAGTGTAGTGTTGAAGTGCTGTCTGGTATTCCTAAGTGCAGGAAGACTTTGATGTGTCTTATGGGAAAAATACACATGTTAGCTAAACTTTATTCTGGCATGAGTTACAGTGTTGTTGGCTGTGATTTCAACATTAATAAATCAACAATATGTATTAACTAAGATGTCTTTAAATAGAAACACACAGAAAACAACGTTATGTATTGCTCAGTTGGTGAAACGTGACCAGAGACTCGTAGGAACCTAACCCTGTGTCTCCCCTAGGAGAAATGCTCAGCATTCTCTAATGCAGTTGTTGAGGAGAATTTACAGAACAAGACTTCTGTAAATGATGAGAATCAACTATATATATATAAGTCAGAATGACTGTGGATTTGTTTACACTGAGAAATGAAGCTCTGCCAGAACCAGAATGCTGGTGTCTGCAAGGATAATCATTTACTTCCTGTCAGTAGACTTTCACAAAAAGTAGGTCATAATCTGATGCGTCCTCAGATTTCAGAACAAGGGGGGGTTAAAGGTGGCCAGCACTGAATGGTACAGTCTGAGATGTCCCATTTTCTTAATGGGGTATCTTTTATTTTCTAATGATTTTAAGAACTCTATCTCTAAATAGTATCAAATTTTTGTCTTTGTAGTTTGTTTTTAAATTTTGTTTACAATGTTTTTGGATATATACCTTAAAATTTTTTATATAGTCGATTTTTTCCCACCTTCAAAGATGAATGTATTTTGAAATGTGAAATGAGGAATTAAAAAAAAAAAGTTAACCTATTAAGTGATAATAATGTAGCATTTGTCCTAATTGCTCCTGTAGTATTTAAAGCAGCTACAGGGTAGAAGAAAATGCCATTAGATTGAGAATAAAAAGACTAAATAGTTATCTATCTAAAATGAGGGTGATAATAATAGTTACTTCACAAGGTTGTTGTAAAAATTACATTAAAAGTATTTTATAAAAAGTATATAATTGTGTGAAGTATACCATTGTCCCTGGAGCCCAACTAGTCTTGGAAATGTTTCGTTTGATCTTTTATTTGGGGGTGTTGGTTCACACTGTACCAAAATGGCATTTGAGAATCTTCTGGAGCCAGAGAACTAGTATTCCTATCTTTCGGTAAGAAATTTGCATTTTTGTTGGTTAGAATTATTTGCTATGTAGTTCTTACTAGAACTCTAATCTTTTGGAAAGGGGAATACATTTATTTAATTCAATAAACATATTCATGTGCTGGGAGATGAATGAAGCTAAAACAAAGCAGAATGTCAGAGCTGGGTCACACCAGAAAATTTTGACTGGAGGCTGCCTATTTTGGTCAAAGTTCTTCCTCCAACAAATGCTTATATTTGGTTGTTATTTTCTAAGATAGAAATTGAAGGAACTACTCATTGCTGAATAACTTGATTTTGAGTCCCTAGACAACAATAGATTTGCATTTAAAATGCATTCAAATTTAAAATTGTAAAACACAATATAAAAAGTGCTACTTATATTTTTATTAAAACTTTAAATAAAGTTCATAAAATAAGACTATAATGATATATACTAAAAGGTTAACACCATCTTTTTTGAGTGGGATTAGAAATGATTTCCATTTTCTTCTTTTTGTCTGTATTCTCACTTGGGCTTGTTATTAAAAATTATATTATATACTCATATATGGTTTTTTGTGTGTACATATAGGAAATCTAAGCATTTCATGGTTCAGTTATCTCTTTTGCAAAACCACAATGAATTCCTCACTTCAAGTCTTCAAAAATAAAACAAAACACCAAATCAAACGTGAAATGATGTTAAAAAAAATCCCTCAAAATGTTCGATGGAGAAAATTTTATCTTTGTGCTGTTAAATATTTTTAAATGCATATTACAATTCATTACAAATAGGAAAATGGAGAAAATATGGTTTTTCTTGATGTTTCTTAGACAGCAGCATAAGAGAAACTTCTTTCAAAAACGTAAACCATTCAGGCTTCTTACGTGGTGAAACGAAGTTTTAGTGACTTTCCATCTAACGAAGATAAAGAACGCAAGCTACTTCAAAAAGCACTAGAGACTAGATTAAAACTGAGGTTTTAAAAGTGTGGTGTGCAGACCCACAGAGGGCCCTGACACCTTTTCAGAGAGTTTTTCAGGTCAAACGTATTTCATAATAATAAGGGATGTTATTTGTCTTTTTCACTGATGATGCAAAGCAATGGTGACTAAAACTGCTGGTGCCTTAGCACAGATCAAGGCAGTGGCACCAAACTGCCTAGTATTCCTTATAATTTTTTTTTAAATGCTAGTTTCACTTGATTGTCCTTGATGAAGCAGTAAAAGATATTAATTTTATTAAGTCTACACCCTTGGATACGTGTTTTTAAAAAATATTTCTGTGTGACCACATGGGGAATATGCATACAGCATTACTGCTGCACATTGAAATACATGTTTATAGTGGAAAAACACTTGCGGCTGTTTGAACTGAACTGGCCTATTTTATGGAACAATCATTTGATCTGAAAGCCAAACTATCATTCCAACTTAAGTTTTTGGCAGACATATTCTTAAAAATGAAGAAAGTAAGCCTGCTACTTCCAGGAAAACGACTATCAGTATTTGTTGCCAATGCTGAAATCTGAAGTAACTAGAAAAGTAGAACTTCAGAAAATTATCATCTGCCACCCATGGCTTAACGGCTTCCCAATACTTCAAGATTTATCTGATGGGATTAATGATGATATTAACAAATATGATTTTTTTAGATATTATATCATGAAATTTGGAAGATCTACATAACTCACTGAAACTTCATTTTCCAAATGATCAAAGCGTTATATTACAAAACCACATGCACACACACACACAACACACACACACACACACACACACACACACACCAGTAAAAGAGCGATTCAAAGTGCAAAACAGACCAATGGTTTTTAATGTAACAAAATATGAAGTTCATTGATATTTTTTCAGATTCCACATTGAAAATAAATTTACCTCTTGTACAGTTTGAATGTAATATCAAAGAAGAATGTCTACAGTTATTGGAAAAATCTATTAACTGCTTCTCCCTTTTCCAACTATATATCTGTGTGAAGTTTGACTTTCTTCATGGAATTCAACCAAAACAAAGTATTACAACAGATTAAACAGAGAAGCAGGTATGAGAAGCCAGTTGTCTTCTTTTAAATCAGATATTTTAAGAGATTTGTAAAAATGTAAAATAGTGCCACTCATCTTGTTAACTTTTGTTCTGTTTTGGAAAATGTAGTTATTATTCCTAAAGGTGTGTTATTATAGTAATATGCAGTGTATTTTTCATTGTAATTATTAAATAAATTGATAAATAATTATTTTTATATTTTCTTAGTTTTACATTCTAAGACACTGAATATTGATAGATATAAAGCTCTTTTGGATGTCTTAATTTTTAAGAGTGTAAGAGAGTCCTGAGATCTAAAAGTTTGAGGACCATTAGACAAAAATAACTAGAGAAAATAAGTGTTAATGAGAGAAAAAAAATTAAAACTGGTTTTGAATGTCTGTTATGTTCTGAGCCTATTCAGCTCTCATGATTAGCCCAGGAAGTGAATATTATTATCCTCATTTATAAATGAAGAGATGGGAGCTCCAAGGTTATGATTTAAGCCCAGGTCTGGAAAACGCCATGCTCTTTTCTCTTACCTCTCATTGCCTTTGTACTAAAGAACATTTTATTCCATAATTATAAGGTTTGAATTGATCAAAGGATTGACCTCTCTGTTTGGTGTTTGGGTTCTTGGTGTGTAAATGTGTGGCGAGTGGAATCTGGACAGAGAAACTGGGAGAATTAAGGGCGTGATTAGAAAGGAAAACATATAATGTTGCAGCAAAAAAGAACTCATTATTTATAACTTTAGCTAATGGTAAATTTTGCCAACAAGAATAAAAGAAAAACCTCTATGAAATAGGAAGATGCTGACCTTTCAAGAGCTCAAATATGTGATCCTCCTTTGGGTTCCCGTTCACCAAACCCTGGGCAGTGCTCTGGCCTTCCTTTACCCCACTCTGTTGGTGTTGATAGTAGCTACCACCTACTGAGAGCTTCATGGTCAAGCCCAATATCAAATGCTTCCTTTCATTACCTCACCCACTCCTTACAACCCCTCTGTGTGATCGGTATTATTATTCCAAACTAAAGCTCTGAGAAGTGAAGCGGTTTCCCTAAGGTGACATTATGAGTGAGCAGATGAATGGTTACCTGGTAACATGGGTGTATTCAAGGGATCAATGGAACAGAATAGAACGTCCAGAATTAGACACACATACAGTCAATTGCTTTTTAACAAAGGATATCAAGATAATTCAATGGGGAAAGGAAAATCCTGCTTAACAAATAGTGCTGAAACAATTGGATAGTTGCATGTAAACAAAAGATAGACCTAGACATTTTCCTCATTCCAAACAGAAACCCTAATTTGAGATCATAGACCTAAGTGTAAAAGCTTCAACCACAAAGCTTCTAGAAGAAAACAGAGGAGGAATCTTTGAGACATTAGGATAGGCAAAGATGTCTCAGGACAAAAAAATACACTAATCATAAAGCTAAAAATTGATTAACTGGACTTCATCGAAATTAAAAACTTGCTTGACCAAAGACATTGATAGAAAAATAAAAATACAATCCACTGCCTGGGAGGATATATCTGCAAAATATATTTGACAAAGAACTTTTGTCCAAATATACAAAGAACCTATACAATACAATATTAAGAAGAAAATCTAATTTTTAAAAATAGGAAAAATATTTGAAAAGATACTTCACAAAATAAGATATGAGAATGGGAAAAAAATACATGAAAAGATGTTCCACATCATTTGTCATTAGAGAAATGCAAAGTAAAGCTACAATGAGATACACACCTATTAGAATGGTTAAAACTAAAAAGACTGAAATTACCAAGTATTAACAAGGATTTGAAATAAATGGAACCCTCACACACTGCTGATGGAAATGCAGAATGGTACATGCACTTTGGAAAACAATTTGATGGTTTCTTAAAAAAATTAAAACTATACTTATCATACAATTCAGCAATTCTAATTCTAGGTATCTATGCAAGAGAAACAAAAACATACATCCACACAAAGACTTATATGCAAATGATCATAGCAGTATTTTTTCATGATCACCAGAAATTGGGAAACAACCCAAATGTCCATCAATAGATGAATAAATAAAGTGTAGTATAATAAATTCATACAAGGGACTATTACTTAAAACAAAAAGGAACAAACTACTGGTGAACACAAAATCAGGGAAGAATCTCGAAAACATTATGTTGAGCAAAAGAGCCAGGCACAAAAGGTATATACCATTTTTTCCATTCATATGAAATCCAAGAATAGGCAAAATCAATCTAACTGATAGAAATCAGAAAGTGGTTGCCTCTGGGGAAGCAGAACTGACTGAAATGGGGCATAAGGAAACTTTGTGTGGTGATGGAAATGTTCCATGTCATGTTTTAAGTGGTGCTTACATTGGTATATTCAACTGTCAAAACTCATGAAACTGAACATTTCTGCTGTGTGTATTTTAGTACCTGTCAATTATACCTCAAGAAGGGGGGTTGGGAACAGATATTATCTCTGGTATTTGCAACCAAACACAATTCCTAAGAGTTGCAATCAGTGATGAATTCTTTTCAAGGTCAAAATATTTTTTGGGCTTCCCTGGTGGCGCAGTGGTTGAGAGTCCGCCTGCCGATGCAGGGGACACGGGTTCGTGCCCTGGTCTGGGAAGATCCCACATGCCGCGGAGTGGCTAGGCCCGTGAGCCACGGCCGCTGAGCCTGCGCGTCCAGAGCCTGTGCTCCGCAACGGGAGAGGCCACAACAGTGAGAGGCCTGCGTACCGCAAAAAAAAAAAAAAAAAAAAAAAAAAAAAAAATATATATATATATATATATATATATATATATTTTTTTTTTTTTCTTTTTGCTGTCAGATTCTAGTTGGGAACCGCATTGAAATGTCTTAAAACGATACTATAAAAACTGTCTTCTATAGAGATTGATTCCTTGGGTGTATACTAGTGTTCAAAGTCAGTGTACGTTTGGAAAGCCATTTCACGTGTATACTATATTTATAGGAGTAAAGGGCTTGGCTTTGGACAAGCCCAGATCTTGGTACAGATCACTGATTAGTTAGGTGGCCTCAGGCAAATTACTAACCTCTCAGAGCCTCTGTTACTTCCTCTGAGTGTAGGGATGATGAAGCCTGCTTTGACCTGAAGCTATTATGAAGATTGAATGAGGTCATCTATGTAAAATCTTTAGCATAGGGTCTGGCACAGAGCAAATGGAAGCTCTTTTTCAATAGAAGGATATCAAATAATTTTATTTTGACCATGTCATTGATATGTACAGGTAAGTCATCTCAAAGCAACTTGCCCTTGACCATCACCTGGATAATACATGGTTTTAGTAGCCGATCAGAGCATATTATAATGGAGTCATTGCCTAATTTCCTAATGAATTTGACAACAGTGAAGGCTACAAAGGGCTTTTCCAAGCAATAAGAGAAATTCACGTCTCCTAAAGTATATCAGAGGTAGCTACAAAAGCTGTTATTTTGGCTGCAATCATTGGAGTGGAGACACGTACTCTGAGAAAGTGTGGGTTACTGTCAAATAGCCTCAGAGAGTGGTGGTCATTGAGGATAGAAGGCCTCTGAGGGGCTGGGGAAGGGCTCAGGCCAGTGGAACCTGCAGTGAAAGACCTGGTCCGCTTGTCTGCAGAGCACAAAGCCAAATTTGTCACAGACTGACCTCCGCAGCGAGACAGATGCTGCAGATGCTGTGAGGACCCAAGCTAGAACCAGGTATTAAGTTGACTTCCCCTTGGCTCTGAAAACCTAGGCAACTGACAGCTGCAGAGATCCAACCGGATGGGAGGGAACTGCCAGGCACTTAGCAAGCTCCTACAGCTCAGAGCAGGGCCAGCTCTACAGGAAATCAGTGTTCAAAGATGCCAGAAAATCATTTACTTACCTGCAAGGGTTGGCGATTTCTTCTGGTGTTGTTTTCATAAAAGGGGAGATGGGTTTTTCTACAAAAGAGCCGAAGCCCAGTCTAAAGTTGCTGGTTAATTTAGACATCTCCTTGGAAAGCAGGGAGCCTAGCTCTTTGATTGTGTTGAGGTCATCATCCATGGAGGCCGAGAGGTCCATGAGGTAATACAAGTCCACCGGGTAATCCTCGGTCTGGCGAACTTGAACTTGCAGAGTCTGTTCACTGCCTGAGACACCCCCGCAAGAAAAGCAAATCATAAAAACACATGGAGACTTCTTTGTGACTAGGCAATCCCTGGCTGTTTCATTTCAATAAGAACTTACTGAAGATACTTACAAATTCATACACTGTGTGGTAAAGTTTATAAATGAACACACCCATGAAAATCTTTCAGCAGTGAATTTAGAGTAACTGAAGGAGGTGAAAGTTAGGATATTTTATATCTCCTTGGGAGAACTAGCATCCATTTAGATGGAAGATAAGCTGAATTTTGTGTGTGTGTGTGTGGGTTTAGAAAAGAAGAAAATAAAGAGGAGTTTAAAGCTACATTACAACCCTTGAAGAAATGTGAGGTAAGCCTTAGCAACATTTGAGTAATTCAGATGGTTACTATTAGATAAGGCTCTTTTTGGTAACACATTTGGAGTGCAAAGTGACCAATGTGAATAAAGAAAAGTGTTAGCCTAGCAACTCTCTATTTCCTTAAGAATGGGAAATCTGAGTCATCACAAACAATGATATGTAATATGGTACAAGGTGTATTAATGGAATAACAGTATTACTACATGTGATGTTAGATTTATTTACATGAGCCAGTGAGTGTATAAATCATAACATACCTGGTCTCAGTTTAAGAGCCAAGTTTTGAGGGGCAATCTGAACGATGCTGGAACTATTTTTCTGTCTGCCTACACTGAGAGGCTTATTTATAAGTATTTCTACTTGGGAGACAGGGTTTTCGATGAAGGTTAGTTGACATCCTTTAGCTAAAAGATTTGCTGGAGTATCACACCTTTCTCCAACTCCAGATAGATGGGTAAAATTCTAAAAAAAAACAAACAAACAATAAAGAGAAAAAGATGACAATAAAGACAAAAAAAGAAGACATTTCTTATGATTACTTTTTGCTTGCTTTCTAGTTAGGCATCTTGTCATAGTATACCATATCCCCACATGCCTGACATTGATTGTAGGTCTTAAGTTATAGCAGAATAACCAGAGAATTCTGCCAGTAAAATTGAAATTTCCTTTAATTATATTCAGGAGAATTCACTTAACAGCTTTCTTTTTTCTTTTTTCCTTTTCTTTTCTTTTCTTTCTTTCTTTTTTTTTTTAATGCTCACTCCTTTACAACGTCTCCTGTGCTGTGACCAGATCCTTGAAATAGCTGGGTCATAGAGTTGACATCATCGTGTGAATTATCTGTTCAGGATAACCTGTAGGTTTGTGGAATCCTGGGACTGTCCAGACTCTCAGTGTGTCTATTACCAAATCCAGTGACAAAGAGCTTTTTCTGTGGCTTCCTAAAGGGCAAAGATTGTGACATCTCCCTATCTACTCTCTGTCCCAGTTTAATTTATGGATATATTTACCCTTCTATTACAGTATTACTTCACTAAAGTTGACCTCTTGGGGACTTTAAACTCAAGGTCTTAAAGTGTTCCAGTTTAAGGTCTTTTAGAAATTTCTCCAACATTTGGATGTGGGGAAGGGAAGGGAAAGAGAAATTGTGTAAAAGACTGCTTTTCTGTGTAGGACTCGGGAGTTTCCCAGTTCCCCTCTGATCCACCTGGGTATCTGGAGGCAGTGAGGTGAAGTGTTTTCAGGCAGAAATGTGGCCATCCAACCCTGGAACACCCAGAACAGAGAGATGCAGTTGAGAGATAAACACCTATCTCACCTAATAGCCACGGCTGCTCTAGAGCAGCTGAGGCTCTGGGCAAGGTTGATCTTGGGGCCCGTTGATTCTCATACTTGGAGAGAAGCAAACCAAGCTCATATTGTTTTTCCTCATTCAGAATTCTAAGCCACTCTTCCTGTTTCACCAACTAAGAAAGTTACATTTCTTTGGAAATTGATTTTTTGAGAATATAATGTGTTATCTATCATCAAGGCATGTGTATATTTGAGGCCTTAGAGAGAGGTAGCAAATTCTGTAACTTCCCATGATGCATCCAAAGCAAACCATGGCTTGACAAGACCTCAGAATCCTTCTTAACACAGTGTCACTGCTACCCCCTATAATCACTCTGTCTGCCAAAAGGTCATAGGCAGTGTTAACCCTGGAACCTATTTTCTATCTGCTCTAAGCAGAAGCCTAATTTACTTTTTGCTCCAGCTGTCTCTACTGATATCACTACTTCTAACTTCTGCTATTTGTTATACCAGTGTGACCTCTCAGAATAATCTGGCCTTCAAATTTGTTGAAAATTTGACTACGGAGTATTATCCACAAGCAAAGCTATCCACAGTAACTTAAAAGCCTCTCTTCAATAAGTGCTAAAGGAGCACGTAAGTGAAAATTCTAGAGATGGGCATTTTGTTAGACTGATTTGTTGTTTTATGTCTCTATCATGAAACTAACATTGACTTCTTCAGAGAGTCAATGTCAAAAAATGTGGGGTTTTCGCTCTTTGTATATTCCCAAACCTTCTTTTGATACGTGAGCTCCAAATGGCATAACTGTCTGCCCTTCTGCTGGAGCCCCCTCAGCAGAGGCGATAGCGGGGGAGTGAGCTGTGTCTGTACTCCGGTCTGCGAGCGCCTCCACGGACACATGTAACCGAAATGTGGGTTTTAACAGTGACAGCCTGGACCTGAGTTAGGCGACCAGGTTTGTTCCCCTTGAACATGCTACTCAATTCTTGCTGAACTTGGCATTCGTATGGTTGGATTTGTGTTTAGATTCTCTTTATGAGATTCAGCAGAGAACTGCTTTCATTCCAGAAAGAGCTAAGGCAGCTCCTTCTTACCAGGAATCATTTACAGTTTGCCTAGTTGTGTCACAGGAGACACTGATTCTGGATGGCTTGTTATACATTCCCCAATCCCCTTCTGCTACCTTCACGTAGTTTTCAGTTTGATCAGATAAGGAATGTCTGTTTCGGGTTTTGTCATCAGTGCGGTACAGAGTCACCAAGCTCGCATAGTTTTTAAAAGAACTGGATAATGTCTGAACAGTAAAGTTTACCCCAAGCCTAGAACACTTCCCTCAGATCCTAGTAATGATTCAGAAGGGATGCTGGTCCACAGATGGAATACAACTATGATATTGAAATCAAATGTATGTTTGAAAATTATCAACTTCATGATCTCTGGTTACCCAGAGCCTCAGCATTTTACATGTAAGCAATTAGAAATGGCTTTAACATCAGAGGAGGCATCAGGTTAAATAAAGAATCTTGAGTTACGTATATTTCAGAACACTTTGACATTCACTCTGTCCTCAAATTGCTTTTGAATGTAATCACACGAAGGACACTTGGAATCACAAACGCTTACATTTTCCTTTCCTGATCTGTTTTACTTCTATAACCCTAGAGAAAGCAGGAAGCTATCAGAACACTCAAGGATGGAATTACCGTAAATGTAAGTGCACTTTTTACACACAGGCTGAGGTCATTTGTTTTACCTCCTGAGAACACCAGGCACACTGAGGTCCGATGAGTAAGCAGTCCTCACAGGTCTCTGCATCCCCCATGGAACAGCCACCTGTTTTTAAACCCAGCAAAACACAAGGGATTCAGCACACTCTCTGCCACTCCATTCACGAGATCTACGGCTCTTAAGGTACTTGAACAAAACAATACCAAAGTTCATTCCTTAGTCTTCAAAGATCAGTCCTCAAGACGAGAGCAATCCATAGTAAACTTCATATTTTACATCTATCACGTTGAAAGCAGGCATGTCTTAGTAGCCAAAAATAATCACGCTCTTTTTTCTTAAAATATGAAAATATCTTAACGTTCACAAATACAGGATCATCATATTTATCGTCCTCACTCAGTATCATCCCCCTTTAACTTTTTAAAAATTATTCGTACCCATTAAAGAACGCTTCTCTCTTAAATGTACTGTATTTTTATTTAAAAACTAAGTCCCTTTTCTCTCTCAAGGTTATCACTCTCAAGTGGAAGGCCCTGTTGTATAATAAGGTAGCTAGAAAAGTTACCAAAATGGTTGTCACAAGAGTATTAAGAAGTCCTCTTGTGCAGTAGTGCTGTTTAATTCTCTCATTAAGGTGCCCATGCAACCTTTGTATTTATTTATCTTAAGCCCGGAGCGTTCGCTGTGGGAACAGCCTTGCGGCTGCCTGTAATTTGTTAAAGTGTTCGTTCAATGGCAAAAGAGCAATTGAACAGATCAAATAAAAAATGACTTCTGATCTAGTTTCTGAATCACACGGCAGGTTTGTCAAGCACACTACGAAAGCAATATATTGGAGAGCTAAAGTCTTACCTTGTACGTGATCATTCCTTCCTAGAAATAGAAAGAACAGGCAAAGCAGTTCAATCCCCATCCGTTTCAGTTCTCGCTGTGCAGACAGATTAAAAAATGAATTACCTTCAACATTACAAGACTAAAGCTGAACATCGTTAAAAGTCTTTCTTTCTTGAAGTGTAAAATTGTAAATACTACTTACACTGCTTTGAAAAGCAACTTGAGATGTAAATAAAAAAGTTTTCATTAAGACTGAAATGAAAACAGAAGCTACCTGGACAGGTAAAGAAGAAAAGCTGTGCTTAAGAGCAACTTCAGCATGATTTACTTCCTTGTTCTCCTTATAAGGAAGGCAGGTGTACAATCACCAAGAAGGTGGGGAAAATTCATTCAGTAGAAATTTTTGTGTAAATTCTATTAGTCTCTCTGCATCCTAGAGAAAGTTGACACCTTTAGTAAAATATTGATAGATGAAATGTCAAAAGAGCAATTGAAATATGATCTAAAGTTGTTTCTAAAATAATTATAATTTAATGTAAACAATAAAGATGATAAATAAAACACAAATATGTAAGTTATGTATAAGGAGGGTTTAAAAAATGAGCTAAAGGAAAATACCTGAGATTTTTATGTTCCATTGTTAAATCCTTTCAGAGAATTGAGATGAACTCTGAAAAATAAAAATCATTATTTTATAATTTAGAAGGCAGTCTAGGGAAAGCAAAATACTGTGTTCCCTTGTTTTTTAAGTTGGATGAAAGATATTTTTCCATAAGTATAAAATTCCTATTTAAATGCATTATTAGAAAAAATATAATATTTCAAAATTAGTCTCAGACAATAACAATGGAAACAGAAACAATGGAGTCCAAGATACTGAATCCCTCTCCTCCACATAGCGACCAAGTTCTCTTTCTCATGTACGGTCCCTGCTCCCAGCTCACTACTTGGCACATAGAAGATATTTATTTGTTGAACAGAAAAGTGACACTTTAAAATACAACAATCTATGGCTAATTTCAGGAGTTTGATTATGAATTTTTCCTAATATTTTCCAGACAGTGTTTGGGGTTTGCAGATACTGCAAACAAATATTTATTTCGTTGCTCTCCAAACTGCTTGACCTTAGACAGGCTTCTTTGTGGCTTGCTTATGTCCTGGGAGATTATCTTTTAAAGGTATATTTCTAGGCAAGCATGTGAAACTTGTGAAGAGAGAAAACCAATTATAGTCTGCTCAGGTTCTTCTCAGAAAGCTATGTTCAATTTTGAACTCCATCATACACAGGAATCTGCAAGAACATGGCAAGAATCCTTCAGAGAGAAACCAGAATTATTAAAGCCTTGAGAGGATACCTTTTGGGAGAAAAATACGTTATATGAAATCAGTTGATTTAGGTTGAAGAAGAAAGATTAAGGCACAGATATCTGTGTCCCTCATATTACCCCTGGTTAATACTGGTATCCTGTATTAGCTGTCATTCATGTATTCATTCATTCATCCATTATTCAATAAATATTTATTGAGCGTCTACTTTGTGTTAAGTATTGTTCTAGAAGCAGAGGATATGTCAGTGAACAAAGCCAAGCTCTTGGCCTGTGAAGTATATATTCTAGGCTGGGGAACAGACAGATTCTTAAAATCAGGCTGTCCCAAGGGCTATGAAAAATGATAAATCTGGGTTCAAGAGGAAAGAGGGGGGCTTCCCTGGTGGCGCAGTGGTTGAGAGTCCGCCTGCCGATGCATGGGACACGGGTTCGTGCCCCGGTCCGGGAAGATCCCACGTGCCGCGGAGCGGCTGGGCCCGTGAGCCGTGGCCGCTGGGCCTGCGCGTCCGGAGCCTGTGCTCCGCAGCGGAAGAGGCCACAGCACTGAGAGGCCCGCATACCGCAAAAAAAAAAAAGAGGAAAGAGGGGTAGGAAGGGTGTGTTGTTTTACTAGCCTACGTACAGACTTCCACCCCAGCCCTAAAATCCTAGTTGTGCTGCTTTGTTTCCTATCTGTCCTCAGTCACAGCCCCTGTGATGCGCACTCCCTCCCCTACCTCCAAGGCTGAGCAACACCATTTGTGCTGTCTGGAGGCGTGTGCTTCTTCCTCATTCTTCTCACTTGGCTGACTCAGCTCTCGTCCAGGTCTCAGTACAGACATCAACGCCCTTAGGGAGACCTTTTTGGTCTCGCCAGGCCTCCCTTCCTGTGGACTTTCCCCAGGATGGCCCTTTCCAATGTGCTTGTAGTTGCCAAGATCCTTGCCTCTCTCCCCCAGTAGACTGTGAGGTTCTTTAAGGCACTGATTTATTCAACAAGTATTTATTGAATTCTTTACTATGTCTCAGGCAGGGACAGTGTCTCAGTTATCTTTCTATTCTCAGCAAGTCGCATAATGCCAGACTTTGTAAGTGGTCAATTAATATTCATCAGCTAAATGGATACATTTTTGTCTTGGCTGTCTAGTATTTTACCTGTGCCAAAGCAGCAACTCCATGAATATTGAGTAAACAGATGTGTAAATGAATAAATGGTTTTAGAAGACACGCAGTGAGCGCAGATAGGAGAGAGGAAAGACGTCCCCTGCTTGCGTTGTGAGGAAGCTGAGTAAAGACTTAAAATGCAGGGTGGAGGACAGGGGCAGAACTGAAGAGAACATACAGTCGAACAACGCTACAAGAAAACCTCCATCCACTCTGTTTTTATCTTGGCACCACCGTGGAGAATCCATGGCAGGTTATTCGGCGCAGGGGAAGTATTCTGGCTTCCCGAATACTTCCTGTGGTGTTGGGGCCCTCTCCTGGAAAGTACCCATCCATGCCCCCGGGGGTGCAGGGAGCCCTACTTGTTCCATAAACTGGCCAGCGCTGCATAAACCCGCCCGAAGGAAAACGCTGTCCCCTTAGCCAAGCCAACCAGATTAATTACCTCTGTTTCTGTATATATACGGAATTTAAACTGGGAAATACAGACTAAAACTGGGCTTCAATAATGGGAGCTGAAGCTGGCAGAGAGAGGACCTCAGGTGGAAGGAAAAGTGAGACCTCTGGAGTGAGTCCATACTAGGAAGAATCGGCAGCTACGAGGAGACAGAAGCCCGAGGCAGAGGAAATCTATAACGAGTAGACAAGGGGGTGGGTTGAGCGTATCACTAGTCAAAGCAGCCGAGAAGGGCCCCTGAGTCACATGAATGGAAAACACTAGAGTTAGACCCACAGACTTACTTTGCCGAGGGGAAGGAACACGGCCCAGGCCGACAGCTGCCATGATTACAAATGCCCTTCCAGATTGGATCTTTCTGAGGCCCGGCCCTTCCTGGGTTTCCCCAGGATCTTGTCTCTTGGAACAATGTGTATTCTTAGAACAAATTCCCATTGCTTATGGGTTGTTGAGGGTGTCTCTGTATTTCTTAAAATCGAGAGATCCTAAGTCACACCATTTAGATTTTCAGACAGGCTGCTTGGGCCCATAGGATAGAATCCTACCATCCCAAATGCTCAGAGCCCCAGCTGGGGACTCTGACTCCATCTGGGGGCCAAGACGTCTGAGCTGAGGCGTGGGTGGGATAGCAGAGCACCACACAGCCCAGGGAAGCCACGTCGCCTGCACTCCTCTCTTCAGCTGCCTTCTGCTTCTGAGATTGTCTTCAGTGGAACCCTGACCTCAGGAACCCATCTGACTCACTGTATTTGGCTTGGGTCTCTCCCGGACCCAGCCCATCATTCACATCAGAGAATAACCATCTAGGGTCAGCTGGGCCAGCCCCAGGGCACCTGAAAACACTCCTGGGAGAGTAAACACTGAATAAACCTGGCTGGGAGCCAATTTGAACTGTAGCGACCTTAGTGATGACTGCCAGCTCTTGGGATGGCCTTGCTATGTTACCAGCTTTCTTTCAAGTACCAGTGACAAGTCTCCCTCCAGTTGTCTTTCTATGAAGCATTTCATGGTGAGTAGCTGAAAGGAAACGTAGAAATGAATGCTATCCCTTTGTGTCTGGCACTGCTGTAACTGTGTTTGTGATACACTGCATGGCGGGCTGTCCACAGGATGCTATGGCTGACCTCAGATGTGTGTAACTTGGGGGGCACAGAATCTGGAAGTGGACACCTTCATTTCACATTTCAAGATCTTCAGAAAAATTCTTTTAAAGAAGGATGTGCGGGGCTTCCCTGGTGGCGCAGTGGTTGAGAGTCCGCCTGCCGATGCAGGGGACACGGGTTCATACCCCAGTCCGGGAAGATCCCACATGCCGCGGAGTGGCTGGGCCCGTGAGCCAAGGCCGCTGAGCCTGCGTGTCCGGAGCCTGTGCTCCGCAACGGGAGAGGCCACGACAGTGAGAGGCCCGCGTACCGCAAAAAAAATAATAATAATGAAAATAAAGAAGGATGTGTAACAGTTTCCTGTCACCTTAGTGTGTAATGCCCACAACACGCTAAGTGCTAGAGAAATTTTTTGTGGCCTGGGACTTACATTCTAGTCTGGAGTTTACTTTTTTTAATTTGATAAAATATACATAACATAAAATTTATCATTATACCTGTTTTCAAGTGTATCGTTCATTGGCATCAAGTACATTTACATTGTTGTGCAACCTTCACTGTCCATCTCTGGAAATTTTTCATCATTCCAAACCAAAGCTCTGTATCCATTAAGCAATAAGTTCTCATTTCCCCCACCCCCTATCCCCCGGAAACTACCATTCATTCTACTTTCTGTCTCTATAAATTTGAGTGTTCTAGGTACTTCATATAAGTGGAATCATACAATGAAGCCTTTTTTGTTTGTCTTATTTCCCTTAGCATAATGTTTTCAAAGTTTATCTACATTGTAGCTTGTCGCAGAATTCCATTCCTTTTTAAGGCTGAACAATATTCCATTGTGTGGATATACCACATTTTATTTATCATTCATCTGTCGCTGGACATTTGGGGTGTTTTCACCTTCTGACTATTGTGAATAATGCTGCTATGAATATTGGTGTACAGTATCTGAGTCTACTCCTACTGTATGTCCTTGGGGATAGCACGTATCTCTCGGCACTTTAGTTTCTAGTCTGTGAAATAGTGATAATATCCACTTTTCAGGATTATGGTGAAGATTTAATTATACCGTTCTGGAATGAATCCAGATTGGGTAGGGCCTGAAGATTGTATAATTTGGGGGACCCTGTTTAAGAAAAGGAATGCAAATGGGAAATAAATTGGATATAAAAGTGTATATTTATTTAAAGTGAGAAAGAGAGAGGGGGAAAAATAAAACAAAACCATGACAACAAATTACTGAGGACCTAGAGATTCCAGGCCCTTTCTTCTTGATATCACATTAGGTAAATTAACCAGAAATGCTTACCCAGAAATGCTTCCTAGTGGCAATCTGGCTTCCCATCCCCACCTGGAGCCACCTGCAGCTCCCAGGCACCTGGGCAAGCTAGGGGCTGGGACTGAGGCTCCATCTGTTTATGGTAAATCCCCATCTGACTTCACTCAGGATTTGTGTTTATCGTAGATAGCTTTATTGGGCACTTCCTTCGTGTCAGGCGTTGTTCAATATTTTCCTAGTGTTGACCTGTTTCATTCTCACAATACCCCTCAGAAGTAGGAACTGTTTGACCTCCATTTACCAGATGAGGAAACTGAGGCAGGAGAAGCTATGGAACTTGCCCACCGTTGCAACGCTGCTCAGGCAGCAGAGCCCTGGAGACGGATTTCTCCCCCAAGTCCGAGCTCCACATCACCGTGCAAACTGCCTCCTGGTACATAAGAGATGTTTGGAGAATCCTAAAGCAGCTGTCAGCAAGGAATTAAATTCCCCAAGGAACATTTAGATAAGCCTGTCTCTCCATCTCTAGATCCCTTGTTCCAGCTCTGTATCCAGCTGTCTCCTTTTTGGTTTGCTTGTTGTTCATCCTGTGGTTCATTCACCACCAAAAACGAGACAGAAATGTGGTCCTGGATTGTACAACATTTTTCTTATTCCTCCTTTGATTTACATCCGTAAAATCACTTAAAAGCAAAGGAAACAAAACCTGTTGCCCTTCAGGGGACGGTGACAGCGCTGGGCCTGGCCTTGTGTCCAGGAGAGGGCGGTGGCCGGCATTTCCTGTGGGCCGGCGATGACTCCGGATTGATTAACTCCTGGGCCTCCGGTGGCAGCCACCCTGCACCTCACGCTGGAGCGCAGGAGTCAGTCACCTACTAGGAAAAGGAGGACGGTTCTCCCTCGGCAAGTCTGATGCCAATCTTGTACGTCAGACCTGCTTGGGAAAAGTACTCAAGGAAATTGTTAGGGAACTTATTTTGAAATCCTAAAAGAACTGAGCTCCTTCTGTCTTTGAGCTGTGGAATAAATCCACAGATGAGATTTTCCATAAAATATCAGAGAATATGAGTTTAATCGGCTTTGACTCTCAGAACGACTCTCTCTTCGTTGCCCGTTTCCCCATCTATGAAGCAAATGGTACGTCATGGCAGGAAGTCCATGTGAACAGACGGAAACGTTGATTGCAGAGTAATTCACTCATTCACAGCTTGCAAAACTGCTGAGCACTCTTTCTCTTTTCCTTTCAAAAGATAACTCTAGCGGTCTAACCCGACGTTAGGATTCCTTCGTTTTAAGCAAAGTTTTTCTTTTTTTTCTGATGAGCACCATCTCTTACATCTGGGGTTGCCATGGGGTGGACATTATTAGCAAAAATAAGCTCTGATTCTTCATTCATTCATTCACTCACTCACTCATTCAGGAAGTATCTACTGAGATCCTACTACTTGCCAGGCACTGTTCTGGGAACACACTGTTGATTAAAACTACCAAGGTCTCTGCCTCGTGGAGCTTGTGTTCCTGTAGGAGAGACAGACAATAGACACCCAAACAAATAAAGATGTCAGATGGTGATCTGTGCTGAACAAAACAAAGAATGGTAAGAGGTCAGAGAGTGAGCAGGGTGTGGTAGCCAGGGAAGCCTCTGATAAGGTGACATGAGTACAAGGTCCCCCTGGCAGGAGTGTCTGGGGACAAGCAAGGCAAGGTGGCCGGTGAGACTGGAGAGGAGTGATGGGTGATCACAAGGAGGTAACAGGGGACCAGCCAGAGAGGCACAGGGACAGTGAAGAGCTGTCACCAGAGCCCCATGGGCCACGGTCAGGACTCAGGATTTGTATTCTGAGTGTGAAGGGAAGTTTTTATGGGGTTTCAGTGGCTGATGATATAGCTTATGTTTTGAAAGGACCCCTCTGAGGAGACTCTAGAAGCAGCAAGGATAAAGCAGGGAGACCTATCAGAGGCCATTTCAACTTTTGAGGCCAAAGATGAAGGCTTGGACGAGGAAGCGTGTGAGAAGTGATTGGTTTCTGGATATACTCCCAGGGCAGACAGGATTTACAGATGGATTGCTTGTAGGGAAGGAGAGAAAGCGGGGGCTCAAGGATGACTCCAAGAGTAATGGAGGCTCCCACGTGGCAACCCCACCATCACCAGCAGGTTTCTCCAGGTGTGTCAGAGACACGTGGTCTAGTCCATGCCCATCAAAAGAGTCACAGTGAGCGCTAGTCAACTCTCATAACCCATGAAATGATTATCGTGCAAAAGGTGCTCTGTGGCAGAACAGCAAAGGCCAGAACTACGCAGGAAGTGCTCTAGGGTGAGACCGTCTACACGCTTGTGTTGTCAGCCTTCCTTCAGTCCAGTGAAAGTGTGATTAGCTGGCATCTTCTATTCTGGAATTCACGGTGACTTGGTTTGCGGGAACAAAAGAAAACCTGCAGTATCCCTGTGGTCCTGCAGCCCTCTCTGGCTGCACAGGTAGACTACTGGGGTCAGCTTCGGTAGCGAAAGAGTCTGTCCTAACAGATTAAAAACAAACATATTCCTGGGGCTTCCCTGGTGGCACAGTGGTTGAGAGTCCGCCTGCCGATGCAGGGGACACGGGTTCGTGCCCCGGTCCGGGAAGATCCCACATGCCGTGGAGCGGCTGGGCCCGTGAGCCATGGACGCTGAGCCTGCGCGTCCGGAGCCTGTGCTCCGCAGCGGGAGAGGCCACAGCAGTGAGAGGCCCGCGTAGTGCAAACAAAACAAAACAAAACCTATTCTTCATTAGGCCACTGTAGGAAGGCAGGTGAGATGGACATATTATACATTAAAAAAAGAATCTTGCAAAGTAGGATTTCAGACGTCTTTTCACCTTAAAGAGGCAGTTCATGAAGCCGCAACACTAAAGAAGCTTGTTATTCTTTAAAAAGCTGGGGGAAATGGTGACCAATGATGACGTTTGAGGAATATCCTTGAGGAGGTCCATGGATGGTTTATTTCAACTGCCATTTTAGGGACCTCTCTGATTGTGGCTGATGCCCACTCACTGAATCCTATCAGTACGTTTATAAAAATCGGGTAGGGAAAAGGACTGAGTGTGATGCAAACACCCTAATCGCTAAAAAGACCAAACAGTAAATTATTCTAAAAAGCTATTCAAAATTAACCAGATTAGAAGAGATGAAAGAAGAAAAACCTTTAAAAGCAAACTCTGCTGGCATCTAATTAAAAGGTAAGTTGGATTTTTATACAACAGAAGCAATGAATCTATATATTGCTGGGTGTAATTACTTTTAGACAAAAAGTGGCTCCAATGAGCTGTCAGATGTGAGAGGCTAGTTTGAGGGAGTATGACAGCCGCCCGCCTGTCCTGCGACCTGTCGTCTCAGCACCACTCTGGGTGAAGCTGTGTTTGCAGATGGACCTTCCAGATGCCACTGACGGGAGAGTGACAGGGTTTCAACCCGTGCCTGGTGTAGCGAACGGCTCAACCGTAGTTTCAACATTCATTAAGAATTTTCTGGGGACTTCCCTGGTGGTCCAGTGGTAAACAATCCGCCTTGCAATGCAGGGGATGTGGGTTCAATCCCTGGTCAGGGAACTAAGATCCCACATGCCGGGGGTAACTAAGTTCATGCGCCACAACTACTGAGCTCGTGCACATCAACTAGAGAGCCCGTGCACCCTGGAGCCTGTGTGCCACAACTAGAGAGGGAAAACCCACACACCACAACTAGAGAGAAGCCAGCTCGCCGCAACGAAGAACTTGCGTCACAAGGAAAAGATCCCGCATGCCACAACTGACCCAATGCAGCCAAAAAAAAAAAAAAGAATTTTCTTCATATCGAGTTCAAAGTTTTAAAGTTCCAACCCAAACACATATAGTGAAAAATTTTGGCAGGAGAAAACTGCTGTTAGTTGCATATATTTGGGGAGGTCTGGGGGGCAGATATTCCTTACACATGGATGAAGTTATGGTATCTTGGAAACCCGTAGAGTCGTGTCCAATAGCATGGAAAATGCAGCTGTGAGCCCTGGTCTCAGTCCAGACCTTGGTGGATGACTGGCCGTTTGCTGCATGGTATAATCTATAGAAATGGTTTGGAGCCTAAACTTCAGGCAATCAAGGGTGAGGAAGACAGGACTTAAATGTTAACCTACAGAATGACTTATTTTTATGTATGTCCCTAGAGGAAGAGCACTGAATCAAGTATGGACTTTAGATAATAATCATGTATCAATATTATTTCCCAAACTGTACGCCTTGCCCTAAAAGTGAAATGTTCTGATAGTTTAGTTAATATAGACTATTAAATCTCCCCTATTAGAAATTGGCGATACACACTCATCTATTAAACACCCTAAGAAGCCCCACAGTGAAGAAAATTGCTTACCTTTGTTTAACAATTAAACAAAAAGTAAGCCTTTTTTCCTCCATGTACTTATTAGCATTTCTACCTGATATGGTTTCAGGGGTGCTTGAAGAGAGTACAGATGTACTGAAAGTTTTATGAAATTTTACCTATCCTGCTGTCAAGGAGACCCAGAATCAATTAAAAAATTGTAAAAAAAAAAATTGTCGCCAGATTTCTTAAGAAAATCCCGATGTGAATTCATTTGTTTCCTGCTGCATTGTGAATGCATTATCCAATTCAAAGACCTTTCAAGATGGATCTTCTTGGAGAAAGTTCTTTTTTCTGAGGGAAGTCCAGAGGGCAGTTCCATTTAGATGATAGTTCAGATGAAGTACTTGGAGTAGTGATGACTCATCGCTAAACTCATACCCAGGTCTTGACCTTGATTACTTAAAAGCCCAAACATTACAGTCTTAAGCTAGGCTAGCTTCCCTTGTGAAAAGGATTCCAAGCACCTCTGTATGTTGCCGTCCTATGATACACTCTCCCCTGGGCAGAGGGCACCCCGTTGCTGCATGAGTCAACCCTTTGCCTATTCCTTTTTGAGCTGTTGAGCTCATCTTCAAGCTCTCATCTGTCTGTCTATCAACCAACCCATCTTGCTTGCAGAAGGTCTAGAAGAGTAGTTCCCTTAAGACGACAGCATCCTCTCCTTTGGGTAGGAAGCGTCTCTTCAGGTGAGAAAGCGTGCGACAATTTGTTACAAATCTGTTTCTTTCCTGCTTTCTCAGGGTCTTAGGACACACAGCTTCAGGCAAGGTGGGAACAGTCTGCTTGAGTCTGGATCTCTGCTCTTGATGTCATCATTCTCCTGAAAAACCTCTCTTCGTACAATGGTCAGTTTCATGTCCTTCTTTAACAGTAAAAGTGCTATTCTCTCATTGAGATGGGAATCTAAGTGAATATATAAGAAACATAATGTGTCTACCTTGTGGAATGTCAAAATAGCAGAGTCATTGTAACTCATTCTGCTTGATTTGCCAAAAAAGAAGGTAAAATACAATGTAGGTGTTAAAAAAAATTGAATCTAGTAGCAGATTTTGGACAACCTTACCCTAAAAATATAGCATCAAAATATAGCATCTAGGACTTCCCTGGTGGTGCAGTGGTTAAGAATCGGCCTGCGAATGCAGGGGATATGGGTTCGATCCCTGGGCCAGGAATATCCCACATGCTGCAGAGCAACTGAGCCCGTGCACCACAACTACTGAGCCTGCTCTCTAGAGCCCGTGAGCCACAACTACTGAGCCCGCATGCCACAACTACTGAAGCCCGTGCGCCTAGAGCCCGTGCTCTGCAACAAGAGAAGCAATGAGATGTCCGCGCACCACATGGAAGAGTAGCCTCCGCTCTCTGCGACTAGAGAAAACCCGTGTGCAGCAATGAAGACCCAATGCAGGAAAAATAAATAAATAAAATAAATTTTTTAAAAAGTTTGTTTAATAAAGGTTCTTGATTTATAAAAATATATATATAGCATCTAAAAAATATAACATCATCTTAACTTTAAAAAAAATTATTTAGCCTATTTCATGGAACACTGCAAATACTAATTCCTCGGTCTTGATACTCATGTAAAACAATAATTGCTAACGATGGCTCTTACGATGTGCCAAGCACTGTTCTAAATCTTTATCGCACTGTGAGGTACTGAAATTTTCCCCATTTAAAAAATAATATTTACTTTTAATTTAATATTTTAGAAGAGTTTTAGATTAGTACGGCGAGTTCCCATATACCTCACACCAGTCTTCTCTCTTTTTCCCTATTAGTAACATCTTACATTAGTATAGTACATTTGTTACAGTTAATAAACCAATACATTATTATTATCTGAAGTCCAAACTTTATTTAAATTTCCTTAGTTTTTACTTAATGTCCTTTTTCATTGAAGAATCCAATCCATGAATAAAAAACAGGGACCTACTGTATTCAATATCTTGTAATAACCTGTAATGAAAAAGAATCTGAAAAAAAAAAAAAATCCCATCCAGAAAACCACATCACATCTGTTGTCACGTCTCCTCAGGCTCCTCTTGAATTCTCTCCATCATACAAAAGGAAAAAATGTGGCCCAGAGAGAGGCTGAATAACTTACCCATGGTCTCATAGTTACTAAGTGGAAAAGTTGGCCTCAAATCTAGGCAGTCTGACTCCAGGCATGTGGTTATCCTTTGTCTATTGTTACCCTAGTAGTATTATTTCAGCACGAATTTCTTAAGTTATTTGTCAGCTCAGGCAGCAGAGAGGTGAGCATACCTGATCCAGGTGTCCCTGGTCTGGGACTGGCCATAGTCACGTGGGCAGTTTTCAGTAATAGGACAATAGCTCCCTGATTCTCAGAGCCTTGAGTAGATAGATTCTGGAGGAAGCCAGGTGGCTTAAAACAACTGAAATTTATTCTCTCACAGTTCAAAAGGTCAGAAGTTCAAAATCAAGGCGTTGGCAGGGTTGCTTCCTTCTGGAGGCTCTGAAGGAGAGTCCGTTCCATGCCTCTCTCGTCGCTTCTGGTGGCTGCCAGGAACCCTTGGCATTTCTTGACTTGTAGATTCATCACTCCTATGCCTTCTCTTCACACGACCTTCTCCTCTGTGTGTTCTCCTTCTCTGTGTCTTTTCCTCTTCTTATGAAGACGCTTGTCATTGGATTTAGGGCCCACCCAATAATCCAAGATAATCTCATCTCAAAATCCTTCACTTAATTACATCTGCAAAGACCCTTTTCCAAATAAGATCACAGTTTCTGGTGGACATATCTTTTGATGGGACCACCATTCAAACCGCTATAGGAGCCGGTAATGCACACAGCGTTGTTGTGAGGATGAAATGAGATAAAATTACATTAGATACCTGATGCTGGCTTAGACATGTTTCAAACACAGCCGCCCTTTTTATTATTACTCTTTTGCACAATATGAGGCCCCCATTACAAAAGTGTTAACTTAGGTAAATGTCTCAACTGAAATAAATTCACTCATCTATGTCTAGTTTATATGACTATTATTATCCTTAATAATTGCTTCATATTGTGGTCTTCTTAGTTTCTAACATATAGCCCTGCCAGGAACTTCACAAGGTTGAATTCAGCCTTTCGTATACGTTTTCTATGTGCTAAGGAGTGAGGGGCATCCTTTTTAGCTAATGACACTTGTCAGAAACACTGAAGGACTTTAAGCTTATAAATGATCTCCTCTTCAAGAGAATTACGAGCCAGGGTGCTGATGAATGAATTTCCTGTCCGTTGCCCAGGCTGATAGACATGCAGCAGAAAAAACAGCTGGAAAGTCTCAGCTGTTTCTCTGCCCTTTGGTTACCCTCTGCAGTCATTGCATGCAGCAACCCCACTTTCTGATCTAGATCTTTATCTTGGGGACAGAGTTACAACTCACTCCAACCCCACTGCATTGCGTTGCTTCTCCACCCACCCCCCGCCTGCACTGTCTCCTGCGGTCACTTCTGGCAGCCACAGGGCTCCGAGCTGGCTTCGCTGAATTCCTTCTGCATTTGTCAGAGAGCCACAGTCTCAGAATGTTAGGGCAGCAGGAAGGGCCTTTAGAAAGCCAAGTCCAACCCCACTCCATTGTCTCTCCGACCCTTTCTTCAGTCAGTCCCTAGATTCGTACTGAGCATCTACCCTGGGTAAGGCATGATGCTCAGTGCCAGTTACAGAGCAGCTTCCCAGAGCGACAGTGGGTCACCTCCACATTGCTGAGTAAGCATCCAGATGATCTCCCATGAGCACTGATAACTTATGTTTTACTTAGAAACAATTCTTTAATATATGTGTTCTTCTCCTGAGGTCTATCTTTTAACAGCACCTTTGCGGGGGGTGGGAGGGGAGGTCCATGACCTTGGAAGGGGAAATGAGTTGTGTCGTTTGCACTATCACAAACTGAAATTAAACATTTCCTTCATTATAAATGTAGACAAGAAACCACTGTCATTAGCAGTACCTGTAATTCTCACCAAGAGGAATCACACATATTTTTCATATCACTTTATAGTTGTTGCAGGTATCTTTAAATGTTGTCAACACTTATCATTGTGTCCAAATCACAGTAGTCACTAGACCTGCCACTGGGCTTTGATAAAGTGTTAATAAAGAGGTATGTGTGTTACTATAACAAAAATTTGTTTTTCAGTATTTTGATAGCTATTTTTCAATCTAATTGGCTTTCTTTCTAATTGTATGTATTTTATTTCAGACTTTTTTTTTCTGAAAAGGGGTCCATAGGTTTTATTAGATAGTCAAAGAGGTTCATGTCAGACCGAAAAAGTTCAGAACCCCTAAGGAAGGAAAGGAAACTAGTCATGCTGGCTGAAGACCCTTTTTCTAGACCTTCAAAAATCCACTGAAATGTTCTCCATCCCTTTATCCCTGAAATGAGATTGAGACATCAGATATACAGATGCAGGCCACACAGTTGTTCTTGGATCACCCAATTAAATGTATAAGTTGGCCCTGTGAAAGGTAAAACAAGCATGACCTGAATAAGGTATAGTATTTGGGAGTTATGTGGTCAATTTTGACTACCATTGATGTTGGTTAGGCCAATACTTCCAGATCCTCCTGAGCTCCAAGGTTAAGAGAGACCCTGAGTTTTGAGAGGGGCCAGAGAGGAGTCCCAACAATGATTCCAAGGTGGAAAACAAAAAGCTCTTGAAGAAAGTTTTAAAGAAATGTATGCAAATAATTAATGCATTGATCTATACGTCTTAAATTCAACATTTATTCAACCTTCATTGTGGGTATAACATCCCTACCCTACCTACTGATTCCCATTCGGGCAACAAATTGAATATTTTGTTAAATTAAGTAAATTTGGCTCTTTTATTTTTCAAAGAATTGGATAGAAAAAAATAAAGGTGCTGATGATATCGATAAGAAGAGGTATCGTGAATTCAGAAGCCATTAGGTAGAAAGCAGCCCATATTTAGCCTCATGTGGATGCTCGCTGAACTGTAGGTTTACTTACGAAAGAAAAAAGCCAAATTAAAGAGTCTGTATGAGAAGCACACCACTGAAGACCATGCAGAGGATAGGTAGAATGGGATTGTGGGTATCAATCTTTTTAACTCTCTGGGAACAGAATCTCCCTCCCCGCCTTTCAAGGAATTATTTTCATTGGCTTTTATACCCTTAACTTCCATACATGTTTTCAGGAAAACAGGACTGTCTGTTTTTAAACAAACAACTTAAAATATTTATATTTCACATTGCCAACTCCCACCTCCACAAACAGCAGTAATAACTCCAGTACCAATAATATTATTTCCATCACCCTCCAAACCTGCGCATCCCTATTCCAGGCTTCTCAGTTAGACTAAGCGATTAAAATAATCTTTAATCCACTTTATGATGTCTTTCAGTAATCTCTCATTTCCCAGTCCTTTTTCCTCCCTTTACCCATTACACAACTGGCTAAAACACTACTTTTGTATGTCAACTATCTTTGGTGATTCCCCATAACCTACAGAATAAATTCCAAATACCTTAACCTGACATTCAAAGCCTTCCATAACTTTGCCCTGATCTATTGTTATAACTTACTGTGCATGACTCTCCTATGAAAACTATGGCTTCTGCCAAACAGGTTTTTTTCCTATTTCCAAGCAACCCAGTTTTACCAATTTCTGCTCACTCCCTTACCCTTATTGCAAATGCCTGCACTCATCCACCACATCTGCTTAGATTAAACATATCCTGTGCATTCTTAATCCCCAAGCTCAAGTCCAATCTCTTTCTAAGTATCTTGGCCACAATGCCTGCCTTACATGAATTTCCATAGTCCTAAATACATTACTCATTTGGGATTTGTTATGAACTATATTGAAGTTGTGGCATTTATTTTTTAAGTAAATTGTATTTCTTATTTTTTTTTTTCGAAGTGAGAACGAGCACAGTTTCAAGCACACAGTAAGTGTTCAATAAACCCTGGCTTTTTCATTTACTGATTATTTAATCTTGGGTTCATAACTTGACTTATCTAGCCCTTAATCTTCTCACTGGTAAAAGAAGAATAATTGCTACCCAGAAACGTTGTTGTTAGAATTAGAGATAATATATCTCAAGGGTCTTTTATAACAGATAATTAATGAGACATTCCCACCCTAAAGCAGGTTATCATCTTGTTGGAGAAATGGATATAAATTTAAAAAGGCAAATTGATATGGGGAAGAATAGTAACAAGGAGCTAGATGACTTAATTTTCCTCCAAACTTAGCCTCCCCTTTCCCCTTTGGTAACTATAAGTTTGTTTTCTACGTCTGTGAGTCTGTTTCTGTTTTGTAAATAATCTGTTTTGTGTTTTAGATGCCACATATAAGGGATATCATATAATATTTGTCTTTCTCTGTTTGACTTACTTCACTTAGTATAATAATCTCTAAATTGGAATTATTTGTTAGCTTATGTTAGCCTTAGCTGACGATGCAGATAACAATAAAAGAAGACTTCATTAAAGAGAACACAGGGAGAAGGGATTTGCTAATTTAATGAGGGAAAGCAGAGCAGCATCTCATGGGCTTCGGGCATTAGGATGTCATCTCAGCAATGACAAGGAACTTACTAAAGTTGTCCTGCTCTGACATTCTGAATTAGAGCTGACATTAGGGCAACCAGAGGGAGATTCCTCGGGTGTCAGACCAAACCTGACTTCCTTCCCACTCCTCACTTTTCTAATTTGACCCTGACATTGGGAGGGCAGCACCAGATCCCATGGAAAGTAGTATTTCTGGGGCTCCCACCAGATCACTGAGTGTGTTAAATGTCAATCACAGGAATTCGGCTTTTCATCTGCAGGCGTTGGGAGTCTACTGAGATGACAACAGTGCTGTAAGAATGACTGTTGGACCCAGAGCCATGATTTAGATGGACTTGAGGTGGGAGAAGGGCATTAACGAGGCTGGGCAAGAGGTGAGGGTCTCTGATCTAGTGCAGGGCATTGCGAGTGAAGAGGGATGGACATTTTAGAGATCAAATTCATGTGACTGACTTACAGACTTCCTACTATTTGATGTAACTCTTGTCCTTTATATTACACATGAAATCAGTGAACCTTCCAAAAAGGAATCCAAAATTATCTCCACTCTCAGTATCAACTCATCGAAGAGTCTGCTTATCCTCCATCTAATTGCCAAGCCCACTTATCTATCATCATAATAAATGATAATAGTAGTTACTTAGCAACTACTATGCCTGACATTGTGCTAAGCATCTTGTATACAGTAGACCCCCTTATCCATGGTGGATATACTTCAAGACCCCCAGTGGATGCCTGAAACCACGGATAGTACTGACCCCTATATATACTGTGTTTTTTCCTAAACACACATACCTATGATAAAGTTTAATTTATAAATTAGGCACAGTAAGAGATTAACAACAATAACTAATAACAAAATAGAACAATTATAACAATATACTGCAGTAAAAGTTATGTGCATATGGTCTCTCTCAAAATATCTTGTACAAATTTAATGCATTTTCTGACTTAACTAAGCACTTATTACACACTGTGGCCATAACTTTTGCAGTTTAAAGTGTGACAATAAAACTAGCACAATGTTTCTTCTTCTCCACAATTTCATGGATAGAAGATTCCTTCTTACCATAGATCCTAACTACCGCAGCATGTGATTTTTTTTCTTTCCTTGTTAAGTTGAGAACTTTCACCTTTTCCCTTAGAGGAAGGACTTTGCGGCTTCTCCTTGGTGTATCCGAATTGCCAGTGTCACTACTCTCGAGTTTTGGGGCCATTATTAAGTAAACTAAGGGTTACTTGAACACAAGCACTGTGATGCCTCCACAGTTGATCTGATCTGATAACCAAGATGGCTAATAAATGACTAACCGCTGGGAGGTGCTGGACAAAGGGATGATTCGCATCCTGGGGGGGACAGAGCAGAACAGAATGAGATTTCATCACACTACCCAGAAGAGCACACAATTTAAAACTGAGGAATGGCTTATTTCTGGAATTTTCCATCTAATGTTTTCAGACTGGGACTGACCATGGGTAACTGAAACTGTGAAGAGCAAAACTGAGAATAAGGGGGGGATGACTGTATATTTTTTCATTTAATCCTAACTGTGAATGGGCCATTTGTTAAACTAATGTCTCTGAACTCCAGACCCAGCCCTCTAGACCCTCCTTTGCAACGCTGAAACCAGGACTCTGCAAACCACATTTCTGCTTTGCCAGCTGCTTCGTGTTAGGCTCTGCCGACAGGAGCCATGGAGGCAGGCTGCAAGGCTTGGGGAGGGAGAAGGGACCTGCCTCTTCTTGTCTGATTCCTGTTCCAGAGTCTCCCAAGGAGCACCTCCCAGCCCTGGCAGTGGAGCTCATTGCAATGATGAGGGTTGAATACAGTTTGCTGTTTTTTCAACACTCAGAACCGGGAGGCAGAACCAGCCTTCTCACGCTCACTCAGAGACCCCAGTGCCAGCCCAGCAATGCCCCTCCTCAGAGCTCTGAGTCTTGGCCCTTTGAGAACCCTCCTTAAATTTCTAAATTAATAATTCCGGATCCCTCCTTTTTTTCTCCCAATCGTAAGGGTGGGAGCTACTTCCTGCAGTTGCTACCTCAGTGATACTGTAGTATCTTTTTACCCTCTCAGATGTCTAGGTAGAAACTTTGTACCCAGTCAACAATTTCTTATAGTGAATTCTTTCTGTTGAAATAACTGGTGTCGTTTCTGTCTCCTGCTGGAACTCCATCTGGTACAGTGAGGTAAATATTGTCCTCCTTTCCTTTCATAAATAAGATAGCTGATGCTTGGTATTAAGAGCCATTAAGTAACTTGCCCAATGTCATGCTGATAATAATTGAATTCAAGTCAGGATTCAGAACCCCCTTTTAACTCCAGCACCCTGGTCATAACTCTCATTTGGGGTCTCATTTTTGCTCACTTTTGCGAGGACTTCTCTCCTTTGTATCCCCCTGTGTCATCACTCAGAAGGCTGCTCTCCCCACCCCCCTCTCCCGCCACTCTGGGTGCAGGGTAGCAGGCCCAGGGAGTGGGTGGTGTCGATGGCATGAGTGCAGCCCGGTCTGGGGCCAGAGAGATGGCCTGTCCAGCTGCTGCTGGTGCCCACACCTGCCATGTCGAGAGTTCAGGACCTGGCATCCCAGGAAGCGCTTTGCAGCCCTGCCTGAGAGTTCTCTCTGCTTCATGTGAAGAGAAATGGAGCACGAGCGTGTGCAGTCAGGACAGCCAGGTGCCCGGGGCGGGGGCAGGGGGCACGCCTGGCAGGAGTGAGCAGGCGCTGGCATCTGCTGGGGGCTCCCAAGTGTTTGGCCTGTGTGTTTGAGAAGGAAGCTGAGGCTTTAAATCTTGGTCCTCCATGAATTAAGCCAGCCCAGGGTGATGTGGTTTTGCTTAGCCTCAGAGCTGGAAGGCCCTTCTTCAAACCAAACAAGCAGAACAATGCAAACAGTCCATCCTCCCAGCCACCGTCTCCAGGCCTGGGAGTTTCCTGCAGGTCTGACGTGGAGGCCTGTGCTGTGGGTGAGGCTGAGACTGGTGGCATGGGGAAGGAGGTGAGCCCCAGCCCCGCTGCTCCCTCCCTGAACCGTCCTTGCCGACTCCTCAGCAGAGCCTGGAGGGGAGTGGAAAGATGCTCCAGGCCTAACCCGGCCTGCCCTCCGCCTCGAGCCCCTGCTTTCTGCCCCACCTGGCTCTAGGTGGGATGACCAGGTTGACACCCGGAAGGTGGCTGGGAGTGGTCTGGGGGCAGGCAGAACCCTCATGTCCCTCACAATGTCCTTGTTCCCATTTCATAGATTGAGAGAGAGAGGCTGGGAGGATCAGTCATCTGCAGACAGCTGAGAATTGTGGGAAGGGCCAGGTTGTTGACTGTGCTCCTGACGTCGACGGACATGATTAATTGAAGAATCCAAAGGTTGCTTACAGTGTTTCAGGCACTGGATGAAGGTGCTTGCTTAATTCAGGTAACTCGCATAGCGGGGCATTTGAGCAAACAATTCCGTTGTTGATATTGTAGCTTTGCCTAATTATTGTGACAATTTCCTAAGAGATAAAAGTAAAGTGTCTTGAGGAAGGAGTACCTTCTTTTCTAATTTTTTTTTTTTTCGGTACGCGGGCCTCTCACTGTTGTGGCCCCTCCCGTTGCGGAGCACAGGCTCCGGAAGCACAGGCTCAGCGGCCACGGCTCATGGGCCCAGCCGCTCCGCGGCATGTGGGATCTTCCCGGACCTGGGCATGAACCCGTGTCCCCTGCATCGACAGGCGGACTCTCAACCACTGCGCCACCAGGGAAGCCCCTTCTTTTCTAATTTCGCATAAAGGTACCACATGGGTACTATCAGTCTCCTTGGATCACGCCCCTCCTCACACACATGCCCCGCTATTGATTTCTGTTCGCGTCTATTGGTGTCTATATACAGTCGTTGCACAGAGCTCTTTTCTTTCCTCTTGGGGAGCGAAATTGGGGAAGAAGCTGCTGGAGGAGGGAACTGGTGTGTTCTTTATCCTCCTCCTGCTTAGAGGACTCCGAACTCTGGTCATGGGGGTGGTGGGAGGTGTCCAAAGGAGATAAAGGCTGCTCAGGAAGCCTCGGGAGGTGAAGTGCGGTCAGTGAACTGCCTCGGGCCCAGTGACAGCCACTGGGGAAGGAGTCCCTCTCCTCTCTGCCTGGCGCCCGGGACTCTTCTGCCCCCGAGGACTGCGGGCCTCAGGATCGGGTGGCCCTTGCGCCCTTGACAGGAACCCTGCCCACCTCAGGATGGCTGGTGGCAGAGACGTTGCCTGTAGCTTTGTGAGTGAGGAAGAGGGACCAGGGGGCCCCGGGATGAGAGATGCTAATTGTCTTTGTGGCCATAACTACACACCTCACAGATTCAGAAGCCAACCCCTGGGCAATAGCTGGGAGACCTTTGGGCGATGCTGAGATCCTGCTGTCTTTCAGTCACCAAATTTTCAGGGAGTGTTGGGGAAGTTTATCCAGTGTGGTCAGGGTGGTCTTCTCTAAGGAGGTGACATTTTATCTCAATGACCCTAGAGGAGGAGTGCACAGGGGTAAGGGGCATTTCGGGAGGAAAGAACAAGTTCAAAGGCCTTGAGCCTGGAGCATGCAGGCCGCTCTGTGTGCCAGGACCGTCAGGTGGGCTGGGGCCATGGGTTCGGGGAGAGTGATGGAGGTGGGGCAGAGAGCTAGCAGGGGACCAGAACTTGAAGGTCCGAGAGAGCACTTGGGTTTCCCTCTCGATGAGATAGAAAGCATTAGAGGGTTTTGAGCAGAGGAGTAACGTGAGATTCGATGTATGCAGATAAGGCTTTTAAATCAGCGGCCATTTGAGGTTTGCCGATAGCAACCTTTGGTGGAGATATTTGGGATGTGAACCCAAGCTGAATGAGCCGTGCTTTTTATCACCAATGGCTTCTGCCTCTCCACTGCTGAAAAAACTCATTATGCCGCAAGAACCTTTCCCTTCTAGCCTAGTCATAGATGTGACAGCACCTCCCATACCTGCCAAGTCCTTTCTGACCTCGCAGGAATGTATTTCACTGCAATCATCCTTCCCGCTTTCTGGAACGCCCACCTGTCTGCATTCTCTAGGGGATGCAAATGTCTCTGGGTTAAGGATCTTATCTCAATTTATTGGGAGATCCTCCAGGTTTCCAGAGATCCAGTCCGATTAAAGCCTGCACATTTATTTAATTAAAAACAAGTCCAAATGCCGAGGCTTGGGAGATTGCCTGCCTGGTAATACAAACCTATAAATCCCTCTTCCTCCTGCTTCCAGGCTGACTGTAAATACCCTGAAATTCAGCTTCATTGGAAATGTGTTGACCATTCTGCGTCTGGCTCAATGGGTAGTAATAAATAAAAGTGAACAGCGGTGGGAGAAAAACTGGATTCCATTTATTTTAAAGCTTAACGTGGCTCAGCTCCGAGAGGGTGGCTAAGGACAGCTGGCTTGTTCCTGTCGTGTCTGACTCACTCTTCTCATTCCTAACCCAGGCCCTCAGGGTCTGGATAGCCATCTCCAGCCTCCGTGATGATTCACGTTCAGCTCCGAAGGTGGTGGGGACAGATAAATCCCCATTATTTCAGAAGGAAAAGCTGATGGAAAGAAGCTAGTTTTGTGATCTGACTAGGGCAATTATACATTCCCAACCCACAGGAAGTGCCGGCATTCACAAAGTCTACCCAGCCTGCAAGGGAGCGGGATATCAGAGGTTGGGGGTATTCTGGGAAACCTGGATGTATGGCTGCCAAAAGTCATATGAATTTGAAGTCAGGGTCTTGGAATTGCCTGAACTCTTAAAAGGAGGGCTACCCTGCAAGGACTGATATGTTTCCTAAAGCATACATTGCCTTCCTGGTAACAGCAGCTGTAGTGATGCAACAATAATGATTGCAGTGCACCAGAGAGCCCCGAGATGCTGCAGTCCAAGGCCTTCGCCTGACAATCCCTGGGAGATCCATGTGTGAAGTCAACTCTGAGACATGCAGACTTCCCAGAGCTGGTGGCCATGCTGCCTGGATTCCATGTGGGACCAAAGTGACCAGCTGGTCTGCTGAGCGGCCCCACGGAGACCTATCTAAGGAGGGGTAAGTAAGGTGTAGCTGTGAGCTCCTTACTCAGCTGCAGCAGACATCTGCCACTCTATGACCATTTTCATCCTCTTTAGTCACAAAAACCAACCCTCCGCTCTACCCCACACTGACCCAGGGCTTTCTTTTCTGACCGTTCAGACGTCTCTGGGTTACTCAATGATGGCAGTAGCCCATTGCTTTTAGGCTAGCTTTTAAGTGTCCACCCTGCCCACTGATGAACTTAGCAGTGGCATTCGCAGGGCTCACCACTGTGGCCCTAGGCTGTCTTGATTTCTATCCTGTGGTAACTTAACACACAAACACTCATGGGCACACACACCTCACTGACCGTATCCACACATACACACTCAGAGGTTCCCCATCAATGGGACAAAACCAAACGTGGGAATCTTTTCTTGAGTGGGGACAGCTAGACCACCACGAAAGGTAGAGTTGTTGCATTAACTTCTTATTGTACTTAGAATTCAGCTCTGTTTAAGTAGCATTGTTTTCTTTTTCCTGGGGGTGTTGATGGGAAAGGACCTGGCTCTCTCCATATCATTAGGGACGTGCCTCCTGCACACCACACTCCAGGGCTTTACCTCTGGAGGTGCACTTCAAAGTTAGAAAGAACACTCCATTCTTGTTAGCTTTCGCTTCTTTCATGCAACAGATGTTCAGCACCTACTCTGTGCAAGATCCCCGTGAGGCTTCGGAAGATGTAAAAATGCAAAATCCTATTAAGTGAAGTAAGTCAGACAGAGAAAGACATATCATATCATATCATAAGCAGTATCATATGATATTGCTTATACGCAGACTCTTAAAAGAAAATGATACAAATGAACTTATTTACAGAACAGAAACAGACTCACAGACTTAGAGAACGAATTTATGGTTACCAGGGGGGGAAGGGTGGGGAGAGGGATAGATTGGGAGTTTGGGTTGACATGTATACACTGCTATATTTAAGATAGATAACCACTTCATCCCAGCTTCCTCCTTCCCCCTCGTGTCCTCAAGTCCATTCTCTATGTCTAGAGTGGCATGGACATATATACACCACCAAATGTAAAACAGATAGCTAATGGGAAGCAGCCGCCTAGCACAGGGAGATCCGCTCGGTGCTTTGCGACCACCTGGAGGGGTGGGGTAGGGAGGGTGGGAGGGAGGCCCAAGAGGGAGGAGATATGGGGACATGTGTATGCATATGGCTGATTCACTTTGTTATACAACAGAAACTAACACAGTATTGTGAAGCAATTATACTCCAGTAAAGATCTATTAAAAAAAAAGATAATGAACAAGGACCTACTGTATTGCACAGGGAAACTCTCCTCAATAGCCTGTAATAGCCTAAATGGGAAAAGAATTTGGAAAAGAACAAGATACATGTATATGTAAACTAAATCACTTTGCTGTACACCTGAAACCAACACAACATCGTTAATCGACTATGCTCCAATATAAAATAAAAGTTAAAATAAATAAATAAAAACTAAAAACGCATAAGTTCCGGTCTCTGCCCCCTAAGGAAGAAAGCTGAGTTTCTTTGTTAGCGACGTGGAAGGCAATTACATACATTTATAGTTAACCCCTTAGTAAGTGACTTCACAGACCCAATCTGAATGGAACCCTTTTGGACAATCTGGGGCACTTTCTGTGGGAGTTACCAGTGCCATGGCAGGGCAGGAAACTCTTTTCCATAGTTTGTAAACTTAGGCAGAATGTGGCCCTTGGGCAGAAATGATTACAATTAGCTCTTGTTATTAATAATGTCTGTTTAAGTGCAGAAGTAGAGCAGCTGGCAGGCTTGGAGCGCCATCCTGGCAGCCCACGGAGGGCTGGGTGCCACAACAGGGCCGTTGTTCTGCCCATCATTGCCTCTGGCTCCCCCTTGGCCTTGGTACTTAATTGCCTCCCAATTGAGTCGGTCTGAACCTGTTTACTGAGCTCCTTGGCAGGGATGTAACCAAATGTCCCCGGGACTCACCAGCCTGTGAGGCCAATTAAATCACATTTTCACTCAAATTTTGCTAGCTGAATGCCAGCCCATAACGCCAGCCCTCCATGCCTCCCCTTTCTCAAAATCTCTTTACTTATTTGGGGAGGGTCCACAGGATGTATTGAGTGTGCTCAAAAAACAGTTTACAGTTCATGCATGGTCATGGCTTGCTGGTCACTGGAAACTGCCACTCTGCTGGTACCCTGTGTGCCAACCCCTCTACTGGGGATCCGAGTCTTGGCTTTGGCCCTACCTGTCCCAGGGGACAGCTGCTGGCTGGGGCCTCTGTGAGCTTTCAGTGCCAAGGCCATGCAGACCTCTTCAGTGTCCTCGGGATACTTTTAGTGGACCTGGGACTCTGTTGCTGCTCAGAGCAGAGTGCCATGATATTCCCCATGGAAACGCCCTCACTCGGCCTGATTTCCAGTGCCACAAAGCTGCGCCTTGGCCCCTGCACCTCCTGCAAGCGCCCCGGCTCTGTGTCTCCTGTGATCCCTCCTCATGCTGCGACCAGGCCACATTCCTTGCAGAGGTAAGGAAGACGCCCTCACCTGCCCCGTGTCGTTCTCTATATTCTGCACCCCAAAGCCCCTCTGCTTCTGCCTGAGCAACCAAAACTCCCTCTCGTGCCAACAGCTCCTCAGCTTCTGGCTCTGGCCTTGTCCTCCCTCAGGGCTCAAGCCCGGCTAGGCCTCCCTCCCTGTCTTGCATACCCTTCCTCTTTCCCCCACTTCTCCCTTAGTATCCATCCCTCATTCATTAAACTCTTCCTTGTTCCCTCAGCTGAAAAACAAGATGATGCAGCTCAGCTGTGCAAATAAATACTTGGAAACTATGCGTGGGTCCTGGTCTCATGTACCTGATCTCCACTTAGGCTCAGTGGGTCCTGCTGAGCCTCTAACAAGCAAAGCACTACCTGTCTAACATGCATATTCCTTTTTCTGGCATTAGAAAGCAGCTTATAGCTTCACGGCAGCAAGGGCTTGTGATTCCTTTTCATTAATTTCCCCACAGTTTCCCACGAGGATCAAATGAGACAACGTGGAGAAAGTTATACCTAAGTTGCAACTGGCCACGTCATCATAATATGAGGTTACGACCCTGCCTACTGTAGATGCTCAATAGATACCATTACAGAATGGCCATTGGCCATGACACTTACTACTTATGTAGTCATTCATTCAAAAAATACATATTAAGCACCTACTATGTGACAGGCTCTGTTCTAGACACTGGAGATATAAGGGTGAGTAAGAAAAAATATCCTAATGGAGAAAGATGAATGCTAAATACATTTAAGGGGATAAATAAGAAAATATCAGATTATGATAAGTGCTCTGCAGAGAATTGATTTAGGGTGACGTGGAGCTTCTGGTATAGTGGGACACCAGGGGAGGCTTCCATGAGGAGATGACAGTAAATCGAGATTAGAAAGAAGGATGAACCATCAATGCAGAGATCAGAGGAAAGAGGATTCCAGGCAGAGCAGCAGCAAAGGAAAGTGGGCAGAGGCGAGCTCTGTGGGATCTGGTGATGGAAAGAATCTAGGGTGTCTAGGGAGGGGACAGTGGTGCCAGAAGAGGTCGGTCCTGTCTGCACGAGAGGACCAGATGGCAGATGGCTCTGTAAGGCAGGAGAGACATTCATATTTTGCTTTAGGCATAATGGAAACAGTTGGAGTTGGAAACAGGGGAGCCACATCATCTGATTATGCTCTAAAAGGATAACTTAGGCTGCTGGGGAAAGAATGGATTTTAGTGGAGCAGGGAGAAGGGGCAGGGTTTGATGTGGGAGGACAGATGGGATCGGACGGTGATTGGGTGACTGAATCAGATCTGGAAAGCCGACAGATTTGGGGTCTTTGGAAGTAGAGCTGACATGAGTTGCTGATTATTTAGATCAGCAACTCATGGAGAGCGAGGAACTGAGGAACATCAGAAGGATTCCTAGACTGGCAAGGGAAGCCCCTCACAGCGTGGAATATGGGTGGACTGGACCTGGGTGATTGTCAACATATCTGGAGGGCGGCTGATTCTGTAAGAGCAAAAAGGGACACCAGCACACTCTCTCCCTCTCTCATTCTCTCTCTCTCTCTCTGTCTTCTCAGAAGAGAACCTGCTAGAAGAAATCATTTGGTTTCTGAATTTTTTTTTTCTCTGAAAGCAAACCAAAGCCCCAGTTCCAGAGGCTAGAAAGTCAAATAACTTTAACATAGCCCAAGGCAGGTAGAGTGCGTTAAAGGAGCCAGTGGTTCTGTTTACCTGTTGAAATATCCATGACGGCTGGAGGGAGAGTTCAGGGTTTGGGCTGGGCTTAGGGACTGCTGATAACAGTCTTCGCCCAGGAATTTAATTGTATTACTCAAAGGTAAACCCGTGTGTCTGTTCTCATGAAGGCTGCCAGCCCGGTCTATTCTCCAAGGACCTGAAAACCCAGACCCCAAAGGAACATTTGGCTTTACCTGTGTCCTGGTGTTTGCTGACTTCACAACACAACTCAATGAAAATATGAAAAGCCCCACAAAAGGGTAAATGAAATAAGGGCCCCCTGGACCTCAAGGAATTTACAGATCCCTGAATTTTATCACTGTACTTATTTTTTAATTAGAGACAATAACTTTTCCTTACAGGTTCTTATTGACAAACAAGAACACTGATGTCCCTAAAGCCTCTGATATGATCATCTTTCCCAGAACTGGAAGTACCCAGTTACCTAGCTAGTCAGGGGAACTTTTTTCTTTCCCAAGGTCCGAGACTTTCTCCTAATCCTGTCTTAGTCACACACAGTTACTCATTACCTGGAAGGGCACTAATAGTTTATTCACGGCCACTGTACATTCTGTGCTGTTTTGTTAAACCAGGAAAAATGCAGATGGCTGAGTCATAGTTTTCAATTCGTTTTTCCATTTCACCTGGAGCAAAGTTTTTCTATATCCATACCAATTTTATTGCTTTCCATGTTACTCTGATCATATATTTCACAAGATAATTCAGTCTTTTGCTGGAGGATATTAATAACACATATTGTAAGTGGGGAGTAGCGTTATCAAAGTACTCTTAAATAGATGTAAAAAATGGAAATACCACAAGATTTAGTATCTCACCTTCAAGAGATGGGCAGAGAGGGAGGGAGAATGAGACAATTAAGAACCTTGACAGGGCTTCCCTGGTGGCACAGTGGTTGAGAGTCCTCCTGCTGATGCAGGGGACATGGGTCCGTGCCCTGTCCGGGAGGATCCCACATGCCGCAGAGCGGCTGGGCCTGTGAGCCATGGCCGCTGAGCCTGCGCGTCCGGAGCCTGTGCTCCGCAACGGGAGAGGCCACAACAGTGAGAGGCCCGCGTACCACACACACACACAAAAAGAACCTTGACATCATGGCAGAGCTTTGTAACCACTGGAAGAACTCACTATTCTACATGGTTTCCTAATGTAAAGTTTATTTAATTCAGCAGATCTTACACACCTCTTATAACCCAGCACCATTATACAGAATAAGTATATTCAGGGGGTCAGTAAATAAAATATTTCAGGTGCTGCTGAAGTGTAAAACACTGTAGATACGAGGGGCCTGTCTTCAAGGAATCTTCATCTCATTGGGTAAAAACATACACACGAACTACTTCAGTGACAAAACACAGTGGAGCATGAGATGGGCTAAAATGAGAGGTACAGGTAATATGTGCTTGGAAGTCATGACATAGAAACAATGCAACTGGAAATCATCAGATCCCTGACCTCAGCTGAGTGGTCCTTGAAGGACAGACTTATTTGGATGAGACAGACTGAGGGACATGGCACTGCAGGCAGTGGGAACAGCGCCTACGAGGGGACCTCACTGGGAAAGATTAGTGTTTGTGCAGGAGAGGGGCCCACCTGGTGAGAAGGTTTGGTGGGGATGCATTGAAAAAAATGTAGACTAACACCAGTCACATCATTTGCTGTGATAAAAACAATATCATTTTGGAGTCAGTAATGCCTCAGCTCACACTGAGTCTGCGTGCAGTTGTGGAGGAAGTTCATCACCAGTGATCTTTCTTATCTATATTTGCATAAGTCAGGCTGGAGCTGGAAATGTTGATGATAAATCATCTCATTATAGAAGTGGTAACTCACCTCCCGGGAAGTAGGAAGAATTGGGATGGACTGGTATTATTGAAGTCACTTGAGCAAAGAAGAGGCAGAATCAACAAGTGATAATGAATTTACCTGCCGGGCCTACGCATTCATTTCCTCCACTGAAGAGGTTCCACCTCAAAGGGTTTAACTCTTCATTTTTGGAATTAAAAATAATCTCAAAGATCAGGAGATTCCTTTGGCTCAGAAGGTTCAGTGGACTTAAAACCAGAATGACAACCCTAGATATTGCTCAGTTCCAAATTACCAGGGCCATTAATTTTCTGCGTGTGTGATTTGAATATAATTATAAAGCCCAGTTTCTTCACCTTGAAAACACTTAAGAAAGTGAAAGGCAGGATTCATTCTTTCTCTCTCTCACCGCTCTCTCTCTAACTAGAGTAATACCGTGAGTATAATCCAGCCTATTTTCAAACCCATGGTTGGCTCTGCCACTCACTACCTGTGTGACTTTGCACAGATACTTAATTTCTACAAACTTCAGTTTCTTCTTTTTAAAGTCTGCATAATAATATCATTTGATAAGGGTATTATAAAGATTACAATGACATGCAAAGTGTTAGCACAGAGGCTAACATTCAATAAAATATAGCTATTTTTCTTTTTATTAAACCTGTATAGCTATTTACTGTTTGTAAAGCACTCTCATGAATTTTTCAATAATCTTTTAAGGTAAATACATCTCATCTTTAGAGATGAGAAAACTGAAGGTAAAAAATATTAAGTCCAGGGACATGCAATAGTAGGAGACAGAGTTGGGTACCAGTTGCAATACCGTTTCACTGGTATTTCCCTAGCTCTAGCTATCTTTTTTAGTGAGACACACAAACTAAAAGAAAGCAAGTCATATTTGTATTTTGTATAGTGCATAGTGAACCCTCATACATGAGGTTCCATTTTGAATCCCATTCGGTAGCTAGCAAGAGCTCTGGGCAACAATTGGAAGGGGGTTCCTTGCCTCAGTGCTGTCCCCTATGGTGGCCACTCCCACATGTGGCTATAAACACTTGGAATGTGGCTAGTCTGAACCAAGAAGAGATGTAAGTATAAAATATACACTGGATTTCAGAGACTTAGTGTGAAAAATATGTAAAATATCTCAATAATTTTTAAAAATTGAAGTATAGTTAATTTACAATGTTGTGTTAGTTTCAAGTATGCAGCTAAGTGATTCAGTTATACATATATATATATGTGTGTGTGTGTGTGTGTGTGTGTATATATAATCTTTTTCAGATTCTTTTCCATTGTAGGTTATTATAAGATATTGAGTATAGTTCCCTGTACTATACAGTAGGTCCTTCTCATTAATAATTTTAAAATTGATTACACGATTCAATGAAAATACTTTGGGTATGTTCAGTTAAATGTTTCACCTATTTCTTTTTACTTCCTTCTAATGTGGCTACTAGAAATTTTCAGTTGCATATCTGGCTTGCATTTGTGGCTTGCATGATATTTCTATTGTAAAGAGCTGCTCTACCTAACTCTTTGCCCTTCCACAGGTAACCCTGGGCCTCTCAACCCTTCTCCCTCCTCCCCAAGACTCTGAGATCCTCCTGTCTGGAGAGCAGTGATCTGCTCACTTACTTTATGCCAGAGTGTTAATGAGCTCTCTCTCTCTCTCTTCCCCCCTCTCTCAGTCTGCAGAAAATCTCCTTTTAGAAAAGGTACTGAAAGTGGAAGTTAATACATCTGGGATAAGGAGAGATATTAGGGCAACTATTACTATTTCAAATGTCTACAGGCGTCAGAAAGGTACCATAAGGTAGACCATGTGTCGGTGGCAATAGAGAGTGGTAGGGACTGCGGCAAAATGAAGAGCATGTGCCTGATCCAAAGGGAACAGCCACCTCTCAGCTCCAGCTAATGGTTGCTATTTAGGAATCTGGGCCCAATGTGGCCAGATCTTTTGATTTTTCAAGAGCAACCAGAAATCTAGGTTCTTATAGGAGGTCTCCTGATTTTCAAAGATTTGTAAAAAAATAAAACTTTTAATACGCATTATAAACGGCCTATAAAATCTGCCTTAGGTCTATTTGGTCCATTCGGTCTCAGTTTTCTACCTCTTGATTTACCCGTATACGTAAAGCCCAGCTGGTGAGATGTGTGGTAAACTGGACAGGTAGTGCTTATAACACTGACTTTGCCTCTTGACATTTGTAGAGCTGGAAGAGTCCTCTCCCTTTATAGATGAGATACTGAAGCACAGAGAGGACAAGGGGCTCATCCACAGTCACACTGTCACTTGCTCAGGACAAGGATGTTGGGCTCCTGATTCCCTGCCCACTGATCCTTTAAAACATCACACAGTATCTTCTGTCTGCACCAGGGTTTGCCTCCGACAAAGGATCTTGATGAGCTGAAACACTCTGCCAGGTGTGTAAGTGAGTCTTAGAGCAAAAGATGCCGTACCCATACTGGTCTCTGGCTGGCTAGGAAATGGTACAAGTGGCTTGTGTCCTAATGAAGTGCTCTCATACATCATAGCATCTATTCGACAAGGACACACACTCATCATTTACCCAGAGTGAACTGAAATCCCCAAACAACCCAGTGGAGAAAAATAATCACGAAGCTGAATACTCCTGTTATGTATGAGCAAGTACACATTCTAGACACCTGAGTCAGGCCCCGGGGGAAGAAAGGCTCCTGAGATTCAACTGCAGATTCAGCTGACACAGAAAGATTTTCACCTAGGGCATATTCTAAACGCTTGTGCCTGCTTCCCAATTCTGAAGTGGGAATGGCCCAACCCAGTTAGTAGAAAAAAATGCAGATATGAAATTTAACATTCACTCAATATAGCATTTATTCTTCCTGGCCCCTCCTTTTGCAAATACATTTCATGGCACTTAAGACTTAAACTGCCTGCTTGTGTTATTGATAATGGTTCCAAAACAAATACCAGATCCTGAGTAATTTCTTGCGTAAAACCTGGGACTTTCCTGGGTGAGGTAGGAAGGTTGAGACTTTCCAAATTATCCAGGTTATCATAACGTTGCAGGGATAGCCAGAGTTAACTTTTTGATAATTTATAATACCATGGCTTCTAGGGTTTTCAAGTCTTAAAGAGCAACTTCATTTCTACTGGACTGTCTGTTCCTCTCAACAGTCTAATGAAATCGGAAGTACAGATTTATTATCCACATTTTAAAGATAAGGAAATGGAGTCCTAGGAAACTGACCCTATGACTCACCTAGATAACGACAGGACCAGGTGTCTCCTGGTCCCCGTAAAAGTTTCTTTCTATGAGAGCGGAAGCAGTGAGGACCTAAGACATCTTTAGCTTTTCTTCCTGAGAAGAGCTGAACCCCATTACAACATAGTACATTATTACATTGCCTTGAACATTATGCAGGCGAAAAGTAGATATAAACCATCATACTCTTTTGATTCTATCCCCTGACCTAAGTCATGACGATTATTTATAACATGAATTTAAGAAATCAGAAAAGCAAAAAACAACAAAACACCACCCAAAGTATTGAATTTGCCACAGTTTTTGAAGGACCTGGAGAACATTTCTCTCTCTCTCTCTCTCTCTCTCTCTCTCTCTCTCGGAATCCATATGAAAGACCACATCCTTCCAAACGGGTGACCTTGATAGGTTTTCTTCCTGTGGCCCTTTTTCTATTGTAAGGGGGAAAAAAGGGAGGAGATTTTACTAAGGCTGTGTGCTCAGTAAAGAGGTGGGAGAGGCATCAAACTTCAGAGAGAGAAGACAGAGATAAATAAAGATGTACACAGCCAGCCAAAGGGAAAGGGAAAGGAAAGACCAAGGAAAAGCCAAGAGAGGGGAGGAATGGGGTAACAGGGCACTGGCTCAGGATGAGACATCCAGTGTGAGGTCACCAAATTAAAATCCAGAATTCAGCTTCCCTTGAGGAAGCCAAAGATTTCCTTCAACATCTTCGAGTGCTTTTCTCAAGGGTGGCCACCCAACATACATAACAACAGAGTTTCGAACTCAAGTTATAGTTTGTTTAGTAATCCAACAATACTTTTCTACAGTTTTTCATCTTGAATTTATGGTATGTCAATTGCGTTATTCTTAAATGCGATTTTGTAGCCCAGCCTGTGAAACTCTCCTCCATTGATCATGCAGGTTCTATAAGACAATCTGTTCCAAGTTCTATCAGTTGTATTAAAAGTGAGTCTTAAGAACGCAACCTGTTTGTCAGTTGGAGGCTGTCTGTGAGTACAGTGACTCTGTGGGACTGAGTTGCAGACGTAGGTTATGCATCTTAGAACTGCTTCAAGAAATTGAATGTTTTACCAAATTCACTCATCACTGCACCCCAGTGCCTAGCACGATACTGGCCACTGGGTATTTCTGGGGAAATGTTTGTCAAAAGAAGTCTCACATCCTCAAGTGGACTAACATACCCCTTGTTTAGCATATGTTTTGTATTTTTAACAAATCAGGGAATAAAATAATGATTTTATGATCACCACATGGCCCACAATAAATGTGTTTTGCCGCCTTAAAAAATATATAAGTAACAAGTCCTTTGTATTAAATTATTTAACTGGTTCCAGACCCTGTGACAGTTACTCATGCAAGGAAAAATCCTTCCTTCACTCCATAAGTCTCTATGAAACTTCCATTATGCGAAACACTACTGCTGGCCTTGGGGACGTTAAATAGGCAGAGGTCCCTGCTCTCAGAGAGCTTATATCCTAAATAAGAGGAGAGAGACAATAAATGATATTGAAAAATGAACTATAGAGTTCATTAGACACTAAAAAGTGCTAAGGAATAAAGGGAACAAAGCAGGGAAAGGAGCTAGGAATTGTCAAGGAGGTAGAGTGGACATGAAAGCCCTCATTGAGATGTGACATTTGAGTGAAACCTGAAGGCAGTGAAGGCTCAGTCGATCGGATTTCTGAAGTGGAGCCTCCAAGGCAGAAAGGACAATGGATGCAAAGGGCCTGAGGCAGGAGCATGTCTGATGTAGTCAAGAAGGATGGAGGAGGCCAACCAAGCTGGCAAATGTGATGGGGAAATGGAAGATAATAAAACCCAAGAGGCAATTTTTTTTTAATATTTGAATTTTATTTTATTTTATTTTTTTATACAGCAGGTTCTTATTAGTTATCAATTTTATACATATTGGTGTATATTTGTCAATCTCAATCTCCCAGTTCATCCCACCACCACCTCCAGTGTTCATACGTTTGTTCTCTACATTTGTGTCTATACTTCTGCCTTGCAAACCGGTTCATCTGTACCATTTTTCTAGATTCCACATACATGCGTTAATATACGATATTTGTTTTTCTCTTTCTGACTTACTTTACTCTGTATGACAGTCTCTAGGTCCTCCACGTCTCTACAAATGACCCAATTTCATTCCTTTTTATGGCTGAGTAATATTCCATTGTATATATGTGCCACATCTTCTTTATCCATTCATCTGTGGATGGACACTTAGGTTGCTTCCATGATCTGGCTATTGTAAATAGTGCTGCAATGAACATTGGGGTGCATGTGTCTTTTGAATTATGGTTTTCTCTGGGTATATGCCCAGTAGTGTGATTGCTGGGTCATATGGTAATTCTATTTTTAGTTTTTTAAGGAACTTCTGTACTGTTCTCCATAGTGGCTGTATCAGTTTACATTCCCACCAGCAGTGCAAGAGGGTTCCCTTTTCTCCACACCCTCTCCAGCATTTGTTGTTTGTAGATTTTCTGATGATGCCCATTCTAACTGGTGTGAGGTGATACCTCATTGTAGTTTTGATTTTCATTCCTCTAATAATTAGTGACGTTGAGCAGATTTTTACGTGCCCCTTGGTCATCTGTATTTCTTCTTTGGAGAAATGTCTATTTAGGTCTTCTGCCCATTTTTAAAATAATTAATTAATTAATTTTATTTTTGGCTGTGTTGGGTCTTCATTGCTGTGCGCGGGCTTTCTCTAATTGCGGTGAGCAGGGGCTACTCTTCATTGCAGTGCGCAGGCTTCTCATTGTCGTGGCTTCTCTTGTTGCTGAGCACGGGCTCTAGGCATGCAGACTTCAGTAGTTGTGGTGCATGGGCTCAGTAGTTGTGGCTTGTGGGCTCTAGAGCTCAGGCTCAGTAGTTGTGGCACACGGGCTTAGTTGCTCCGCAGCATGTGGGATCTTCCCAGACCAGGGATCGAACCCATGTCCCCTGCATTGGCAGGTGGATTCTTAACCACTGTGCCAACAGGGAAGCCCTTCTGCCCATTTTTTGATTGGGTTGTTTGTTTTTTAAATATTGAGCTACATGAGCTGTTTACATATTTTGGAGATTAATCCTTTGTTGATTCATTTGCAAATATTTTCTCCCATTCTGAGGGTTGTCTTTTTATCTTGTTTATAGTTTCCTCTGCTGTGCAAAAGCTTTTAAGTTTCATTAGGTCCCATTTGTTAATTTTTGTTCTTATTTCCTTTACTCTAGGAGGCAGGTCAAAAAAGATCTTGCTGTGATTTATGTCAAAGAGTGTTCTTCCTATGTTTTCCTCTAAGAGTTTTATAGTCTCTGGTCTTCTTTAATCCATTTTGAGTTTATTTTTGTGTATGCTGTTAGGGAGTGTTCTAATTTCATTCATTTACATGTAGCTGTCCAGTTTTCCAGCACCACTTATTGAAGAGACTGTCTTTTCTCCATTGTATATCCTTGCCTCCTTTGTCATAGATTAGTTGACCATAGGTGCTTGGGCTTATCTCTGGGCTTTCTATCTTGTTCTGTTGATCTATATTTCTGTTTTTGTGCCAGTACCATATTGTCTTGATTACTGTGGCTTTGCAATGTAGTCTGAAGTCAGGGTGTCTGATTCCTCCAGCTCTGTTTTTTTCCCTCAAGACTGGTTTGGCTATTCGGGGTCTTTTGTGTCTCCATACAAATTTTTAAGATTTTTTGTTCTAGTTCTGTAAAAAATGCCAGTGGTAATTTGATAGGGATTGCATTGCATCTGTAGATTGCTTTGGGTAGTAGAGTCATTTTCACAACGTTGATTCTTCCAATCCAAGAACATGCTATATCTCTCCATCTGTTTGTGTCATCTTTGACTTCTCCAAGAGGCAATGTTTAGTATTTGCCTTATATGGGGAGAGGGGAGAGGAGACCATTCCAACGAGCTGATAGTATCCTCCCAACGAGTAGAAATTACTCTGCAGCTTCCCTCATCTCTGTGCAGACCACTCATCCAGTAAAAAACGATCCCTGCCAGACCCTAAAGATGGTCATCTCTTTGGCGTGGATATGCTTATTTCTTACCTGTGCACAGCATGTGCAGCATATTAGCTGAGAGGGGTGAGCAGAAGAGACCAGATTCACTCCATCAACTCTGCTCCATTTCTGCTCCCTTTACCCCAGCCCAAGATCCCAGCCTCTCTCCTCCGGGTTATTGCAGAAGCTTCAATCTCTTGTCCTGCCTCCAGTGTCTGTAGCTCATAGGCATTCCGCACACCTAGCCCAGCCACCCCACTGATATCAAGTTCTGAGGGTCCCAAGGGGTCCCTGGGGAAGGCAAGAGAAGTAGGCAGTGGTTGGGGCTCTGGACTCCCATCCCCACTTCAGCCGGAGTGTCCCTTGATTTCAGACTGAAGTATGACGTCTCTGTGTGAGATTTCTTCTTGCCCTTCAAACTGGAAAATCACTGACCTAAAACAGCTCACATCATATCACTCTGTCACCCTTTTGCTCCAAGACCTTCAACACCCCGATTACCAAAAAATAAAGCCCAAGATCCCCTTACACCTTGAATAAAATACAGGGTTCTTGCAGTGACCCGTCTGGCCTCAGTGATGTCCTTCCCTCCTGTCCCCTCACACAGCCCACTCCAGCCACCCATGGGACTTGCTCCAGGACCCTCCATGTACCCACTGCCTCGGACCTCTGTGTTGACTATCTCCTCTGCTGGGAACATAATTCCTCTGTTTTGCTTGGCTGACCCCCTCTTTTCATTCAGGAATTCAGTCAGGTTTCTGTTCAAGTATCATCTCCTTTTAGCCACCCCTGGCCACTTCGTCTAAAATAGCACCTCATTCACTCTCTATTTTCCAGTATTGCTTTATTTTGCTTTATAGCACCTATTGCTACCTGATGTTGTGTTATATGTTTATTTGTTTAGTGTTTTTCTCCACACCAGGATTATAAGTTCTAGGAGAACAGGAGCTTTGTTGTGTCACTGTTCTATCCCTAAGCACTTAGGATGGTGCCTGGCCCATAGTAGGTGCTCAATAAATATTTGCTGAACGAATGAATGAATGAGGCATGTAAGCGTGGCCTTCATGGCACTCCACAATCTTGTCTGGACAATATTCTTCAGCCTGAACTTGTGGCTGTCCCTGCCCTGTCCCCACACACCCTAACCAAGTTCACGGTGCATCTGTCGCCGAATCCCACCAGTATTGTTTCATTTTTGCTCAAGGAACCTCTTATACCTGAAACACCCCTCTTATCATTTCCGCCTGACATAATAAGCATTTTTCTAGACTCAGCTCAAAGAACATCCTTTTGGAGGCCTTTCTCCACCCCCACCCCCACCTGGAGCATGTCCCCTCCCAATCTCCCAGAGCTCTTTATCCTTTGCTCTTTCCATAGAGCCTGTCTCCCTCCCTGCTGGCTCCATTCATGAGTATGCCGTCCTCCTAGGCACGCAGGGCATTCCGCTTCAAGGACAGTGTGTGGGGTACAGTATGTGCTCAATAAAAAGTTGATTTCGGAGTTAGGAAAAAGAATGAAGTGATAGCTCACACAACTTTCTTGTCCCCCTTACTTTTAGCTTTTACTTGTTCTGAGATACAGCCTGCTTTATCTTTGGGTGTTGCTAACTCCCAGCATCCTTCCCAGGCTAGTTCTGCCAAGTTCTTCCCAGGCTGGCTTTTCCTGACTCTTCGACTCTCTGCTGTTTCCAACAGCACCTTTCGTATGTCCCTACCTGCTATACTTACAGCCAGAGAAGCTTATTGACTTTTTTTTTTTTTTTTTTTTTTTTGCGGTACTTGGGCCTCTCACTGTTGTGGCCTCTCCCGTTGCGGAGCACAGGCTCTGGACGTGCAGGCTCAGCGGCCATGGCTCACGGGCCCAGCCGCTCCGCAGCATGTGGGATCTTCCCGGACCGGGGCACGAACCCGTGTCCCCTGCATCGGCAGGCGGACTCTCAACCACTGCACCACCAGGGAAGCCCCTTATTGACTTATTTTTTACCTGATCCTAGGCCAGCACTTCTCAAAGTGTGTTCTGGTGACACCAGACCTGGGAAGGACTGTGGGAGAAAAGGTTTCTGCTTGGAGTGTGTTCAGCATGTTAAGTGTTCTGTGAATCCTGCAGTAAAAATACCTGTTTAGCATCATTAAGCCAAAGGATCACATATTTCTTTGCCGAACTACTTTTTTTCCCACAAAGCACCTAATAATACCCTGAAAAATTTAATCCTGCAGCACATAATTTTACAATGTTATCTTGGATGCGTGCAAGAATATTTGTGAAATAAGGAATGAACTGCGATGACATGGCAACTCATGCACACACAGCAATGGAATAATCATCAGTAGCGTAATAACACAGTAAAATAGCCACCAACGTAGGTATATGCTTCCTTCCGTACCTGGCACTGCTCTAGGATTCACTTAATCCTCACAAAAATTCTTGTGAGGAAAGCACTATCACCATCGGTCCCATTTCACAGATGGGGAAACAAAATGCAGAGAGGTTGGGCTTCCCTGGTGGCGCAGTGGTTGAGGGTCCGCCTGCCGATGCAGGGGACACGGATTCGTGCCCCGGTCTGGGAAGATCCCACATGCCGCGGAGCGGCTGGGCCCGTGAGCCATGGCCGCTGAGCCTGCGCGTCCGGAGCCTGTGCTCCGCAACGGGAGAGGCCACAACAGTGAGAGGCCGGCGTACCGCAAAAAAAAAAAAAAAATATGCAGAGAGGTTAAGAGATCTACGCAGTCCACACCACTATTAAGTGGCAGACGAGGGCTTTGAGCTCAGGGTTCTGTCCCCAGGAACCCTGCTTTTAGCCCCCCCCCCCCCCACTCTAGTGACGCATGCCACACGGGCCTCTCTGTCGCTTGGCTTTATACGAAACTTCGCTAAGAGTGAAATCAGTGCTCATTTTGTACCCACTGTGCACCAAGCACTTCAAGTATTTCGTCTCATTTAAAGTTCTCAAGAAACTTTATGAAGCAGGAATTCTGATTGACATCTCAAATCACCCAGTTAGCGAGCAATTCACCTCGCTGTTGCCTTTCCATTCCTGATGGTGCTCAAAAATCGTACCGGGACCCATTAGCGCTCTCCCAGCCACTTGGTAAGGCTTTCATGTGGCTACTCCTTTGCAGCAATTCCTTCCAGAAGCCTGGGGGAAAGGCCCCTCCTGGGAATGAGTTGAAAGCACAGAAAACAGCTTTGCCTGTTTGGAGAGAGAAGGCGGCAGCATTGTGCCAAGGGCACACATGCATCCGGGTAGCTTTTCTTTTCCTTTTACTGAGAAGCCTGTCAGGCCAGGAATAGAAGACAATACAGGGGAGAACTGTGGATAATCAAAGACTCAGCCGGAAAGAGGGGAAGTTTGGTGGTGACCTGCCTGCAGAACTCGCAGAAAGGGGCCCCCTCAACACTGAGTGGGGTCTTTCTGGAGCTATGATAGGCATCCTCCTCCACCTCACATCACATAAATGGGCATCGGTAACAGAGTGTGGGGTGAAGACCAGGTGAGCGCCCTTTTTCTCTCTCAGAAGGAGAACGGTGACAGGGTCCAGGCTGATCAAGTCAAAACTGAGAGGAAGGTATCTCTGGGCCTGTGTCCTCAGCACTGAGGCCGCTGGAGGCCAGTGGAGTCTAAGAGGCTGGTCCACAGCTACAGCCTTTGTCCGGAGCGTGACTCACCCACCATTTGCGTCCCCAGGATAAGCCCCTGAAGAGGGAGTGGAATGGGGACACCCTGTCTGCCTGTCACCGTTCTGGGCTTCACCCTGGGCTGACATGGCTCCATCAAAATTAGCAGCATCTTTTTCAGCCGAGGAAGTATTACGTCTTTTGAGATTCTTAGATAAATAACTATGCTGGGAAGATAGAAGAAGCACTTGCAAGCAAGAGTGAGATGATTGTGGGAACCTGGAAAATTCTACCACAGGTTGCCAGGTGGGTAGCACCAACGTCCTCAGCCTCAGGGAAAGCCGTGGAGGATTGAGTCCCCTTTAGGGAGAGATCTGGGCTTGTGGATGTCTCTTAGTTAAATCGGGCAAGTCCCCAAATACAGCAGCTCCCTGAGGTAAAGGAAACCACAATGGCTCGAGGCTAGAGCTCCCAAGAAGGAGCCTAGATGGTCCCCGGGCCAGGTGCATGGTTGTGCCTTGCAGAACTCCAGAGGTGATCTTTCAGTTCTCTGCGTCGGAGATTTGTACATTGATGGAGACCATTTTGTGGCAGACAACAGTCATGTGTCTTGAGGAAGGTGTCATTTTTTCTCATTCATAAACAATGCTATGCGGGCTCACTCAGTACTGCCTGAACCCTGAACTGCTCACAGGAGCAGTGATACCTGATCTGCTTTCGCTTCTTGCTACTAGCCCCTAGGAGGAGGAGGAAAAACGTGTCATGTTCTCCCTGTGGAGAGAGACCTGGGGCTTGCAGGGCATACACCTGGTCAGAGCAAGACCTGGCTCATCGAAAGGCTAACACACCTCTGAACACCTTTTCTCTGAACTTTCTGGCTGGTCTTGTGCTCACTCTGCTCTCTCCTACATCTTCTAACTGAGACTCATAAACGTCAGCCTTGCATAGTCTTTCCAAGGTTCATTTAAAACGTGCCACTTTTGGAGAAGCTGCGAAGAGCTGAGGCTCTTTCTGCTCCCCCCGCCATCCGTTCCTCTGGGCCAAAGGTGTAATGACAGAGCCCAAAGCCAGCCCTTCCCGGAAGCTTCTGGGCTGATGAGAAATCCCCGGGGCTCCTGGAAAGGAAGTGAGGTCATCGCATCGCGGCAGGAAGGGAGATTCTTGGGAATTGGTGCTTGTAGGGAGGAAAGTTTTTTCAGCCTCAAGGTTGCCTGTAGCAAGAAAAACCACCCAGAACATCTCTCCCTCCCCCTGGCTTGGTGTCTTTTCTTTTTCCCTTTTTGGCACCACAAAACCAGGTGCCCTGGATGCCCGGGCAAATGTGTTTTGTTCCCTCTTGGCTCTGTGCCAGTCCAGGCTGGCCCTGCCCCAGGCCAAGGCAGCTGCAGGTGACTCACTGAGTCCAGTTCCTGCAGATTCTAGGCTGGGTTTGTTTCTTTAGGAAACCTCCAGCACAGCCCTGGACTTGCCTTAAATCAAACCATTTTTTGAATTCAGGGACGGTCTCTTCCTACCATTATTCTTAGGGCTGAGCACAATACCTGAAGCACGGCAAGCACTCAAAAAATATTTGTCGAGTGGCCCGAATAAATAGATAGATAGATAGATAGATAGATAGATAGATAGATAAATGCTGTGTGTTACATGAACTTTTGTATATTATATGTATCAGTCAGGGTTCTCCAGAGAAACAGAACCAATAGGAGATTTTATTTATTTATATAAAGATACTTATATTAAGGAATTGGCTCACACAGTTGTGGAGGCTGGCTAGTCCAAACCCACAGGGCAGGCTGGTGGCTTGGAAACGCAAGCAGGACTGGATGCTGCCGTCCTAAGTCAGAATTTCTTTTCCAGGAAACCTCAGTTTTTACTCTTAAGGCTGGTTGGCTAGGTCTACCCACATTATTGAGAGCAATTTCTTTTATTTAAAGTCAACTGGCTGTAGATGATAATTCCGTCTACAAAATATCTTGATAGAAACACCTCATTAGTGTCTGATTAAATCACTGGGTACTATAGTCTAGCAAGTTGACACACGAAACTAACCATTACATCCTGTGTCAAATTATGTTCATTGAAACCAACAGCCACCACCGCTACCACCAAAAAACCTGCCACCAAACAAATACTGTATAATAAAAGCCCATTAAAACAGAGTTAGCCTGAAACTTGTACCCCATGTCCAGCTAAGAGCTGGCAGCACCAAGATGCTTAAAACACATTCATTGCCCTCAGGAGGTAACTCTCTAGTTGGGGAGAGAGTCGGGTAGACAGATAGTTTACAAAGGAGTGTAATAAATGCTGTAATCAAGACGTGGACAAAACTTGCTACTGCTATTTAAAGTTGGATAACCTCTAAGTGTTCAGAATATCCTTGGTAACCCGAGAGAGGGTCTGATGTCAGCCAGGCTAATATTATAACCTTAGCTGCTCTGCAGAGAGAGTTTCAAATACCTTAAATAAATGGACTGTGAAATGGCCAAAGGGTCTTAATGCCAGTAAATATCAAACCACGCAAAGCAAACTGGGTATTTGGGGAAAGGCCTGCCAGGAAGCCACTCTCATCCCGCCACCCGTGGCTCCTCCTGAATGCCAATCAGATACCCAAGGCCCTCCACAGCTTGAGATCTGAAATCATCTGGATAAACCCCCCAAGAAATTGATGCCTGAAAGGGCAGGTTAGAGACGAGGCTCTGCCGGCTGCCTCACCGAGGGTACCGGAGGCCCCGGGCTAACTTCACTACATTTCTATTTCTGGAAGACCAGCACTGCGTCCTGTTTCCCCTCCCCCAGTGGATGTGAGCAGACCGCTGGCATCTGTTCCCATCAACAGGGCTGACAGCTTTTATAATGCATATGCTCTTCTACTTCCTTTCCAACAGTATCTGTGGTCAAATTAAAGATTGGGCTCAACAGATTGAGTTGGGATGCCTTGCTAACACCACAGTGGGGTTGTCAGATTTACCATTTGTCTCCTGCGTGGAAACACTAAGATCATACAAATAAGAACCAAAGTCTCTGCATTCCTAGACGGTCCATGCAGTCAAATCCAATGGCAAGACTCCCAAACCGGGATTCCCTTATGTTAAATCTGCCACTGAGTCTAGTGGAAGCAGAGAAACTGAGGACAAAAAGGAGTCTTGTGGGTACAGGAGAAGCAGCGGAGGTGCTAAGATGTCGTATCCAGTCGTCGGGATCTGGCTCATCAGAAGAGGATTCAAAGGCTGCAACCTGAAGCCTAGGAAAAGTCTGAGAGAAAATGTCTCAAACCTCATCGGGGTTCTCTCGGAGGGTGGGGTGGGAAGGGGGCAGAGAGGAGCCCTCCGTTTTTTGTTTTTGTTTTTTTTTTTTTGCTGTACGCGGGCCTCTCACTGCTGTGCCCTCTCCCGTTGCGGAGCACAGGATCCGGATGCGCAGACCCAGCGGCCATGGCTCACGGGCCCAGCCGCTCCGCGGCATGTGGGATCTTCCCGGACCGGGGAACGAACCCGCGTCCCCTGCATCGGCAGGCGGACCCTCAACCACTGCGCCACCAGAGAAGCCCGAGCCCTCTGTTTTTACGTGTACACTTCTACAATGCTTGAGTTTGATATGAAGGATGTATACTTTTACTTACTTTTGTAATTAAGAACAATTCGAGTTGGTTGTGTTTTTTGTTTTTGTTTTTTGTTTTCGTGGTACGCGGGCCTCTCACTGCTGTGGCCTCTCCCTGCTGTGGCCTCTCCCGTTGTGGAGCACAGGCTCCGGACGCGCAGGCTCAGCGGCCATGGCTCATGGGCCCAGCCGCTCTGCGGCATGTGGGATCTTCCCAGACCGGGGCACGAACCCTTGTCCTCTGCATCGGCAGGCGGACTCTCAATCACTGCGCCACCAGGGAAGCCCTCAAGTTCTTTTTTAAGACAATTGATTACTCAACCCTGTAACAACAATGGTAACAGCAGCAACAACCCAAGTGCACCAGCTGACCTTGACCTGAACTTTCCTCGACGCCCCCCCCACCGCCCCGCCAAACATATACTTTGTAAGAGCAGATTGTAGGTAACTTTGATCTTACGTTTCCTCTCTTTTTTTTGGAAATTTTTTTTTAATACCTTTATTGGAGTATAATTGCTTTACAATGGTGTGTTAGTTTCTGCTTTATAACAAAGTGAATCAGATATACAGGTACCTATATCTCCATGTCTCCTCCCTCTTGCATCTCCCTCCCTCCCACCCTCCCTATCCCACCCCTCTAGGTGGTCACAAAGCACCGAGCTGATCTCCCTGTGCTATGCAGCTGCTTCCCACTAGCTATCTATTTTACATTTGGTAGTGTATATATGTCCATGCCACTCTCTCACTTTGTCCCAGCTTGCCCTTCCCCCTGCCTGTGTCTTCAAGTCCATTCTCTAGTAGGTCTGCGTCTTTATTCCTGTCCTGCCCCTAGGTTCTTCATGACCTTTTTTTTTTTTTTAGATTCCATATATATGTGTTAGCATGCGGTATTTGCTTTTCTCTTTCTGACTTACTTCACTCTGTATGACAGACTCTAAGTCCGTCCACCTCACTACATATAACTCAATTTCATTTCTTTTTATGGCTGAGTAATATTCCATTGTATACATGTGCCACATCTTCTTTATCCATTCATCGTGGATGGACACTTAGGTTGCTTCCATGTCCTGGCTATTGTAAATAGAGCTGCAGTGAATATTTCGGTACATGACTCTTTTTGAATTATGGTTTTCTCAGGGTATATGCCTGAGTAGTGAGATTGCTGTGTCACGTGGTAGTTCTAGTTGTAGTTTTTTAAGGAACCTCCATACTGTTCTCCATAGTGGCTGTACCAATTCACATTCCCACCAGCAGTGCAAGAGGGTTCCCTTTCACCACACCCTCTCCAGCATTTATCGTTTGTAGATTTTTTTGATGATGGCCATTCTGACCGGTGTGAGGTGATACCTCATTGCAGTTTCGATTTGTATTTCTCTAATGATTAATGATGTTGAGCATCCTTTCATGTGTTTGTTGGCAGTCTGTATATCTTCTTTGGATAAATGTCTATTTAGGTCTTCTGCCCATTTTTCGATTAGGTTGTTTGTTTTTTTGATATTGAGTTGCACGAGCTGCTTGTAAATTTTGGAGATTAATCCTTTGTCAGTTGCTTCATTTGCAAATATTTTCTCCCATTCTGAGGGTTGTCTTTTCGCCTTGTTTATGGTTTCCTTTGCTGATCTTATGTTTCTTGATGTGGATTTAAAAGCACTACTTATCCAGGGCAATCCATTCAGAACAGTGTCAGCGTCCTGGGGCCCCTGTGCCAGGAAGTCCCATGACCCCCACTAAACCTGAGGAGTGGGGGATGGCAGTGGCTATCCCAGGGTTTATTTGCCAGCCCAGATAGAGCTTAGGACTGACACGCAGTTTAATTATCATGCAGAGCTGCAGCTGGAAGTGGCTGGAGTGAGTCGGCATCTGCTTTTGCAGAGCACAATTTCTGCAAATAACCACCAGTACTCTTGATTCTCTCTAATTAATGAAGAGGAAGCCTGGAATCTTCAAAGTCCACGAATGTCATGCTGCCACTGTGTCAGGATTGATCTCCTTTGTTCCAAACCGAAGAGCATGCCTCTCCTGCCTCTCCTAATTCTTTATAAATTGAATTTTTCTATTACTGGTTGTGACAGCTAAGTAACATGACTTCAGAAATTCACCCGCAGTTCATGCCAATATTAGAAGCCTGAATAATAATAATTTTTTAAAAAAGAACTATAATGGAACAAGCTTTCTGTCTCTGACCCAGAATTAATCATCATGAAGAGACACCTCCTGAAAGAAGGGTCGTTAATTAGCTCTAATGGATCTTGCTAGGTGAAGCTGGAATTATTGAGAAGTCGGCAAACAGAGGGGAAGAGAAGATTCTTCCCTTTCTTTGTCCATCTCCATGTGATGTTGGGATGTAATATGCTGGGACTGTGCTTCCAGGGGGCGGGGAGTCATGGTGGAGGCCACAGAAAAGCTCAGTTCACAGGGGATGCTGATGTGTCAGCATGGAAATCCCCAACTTGGAACATCTTTGAGAAAAAGAGGTAAAAGTGGGCAAAGGCCCTACCCCTGGCCTTAACTGAGCATTTAATGAAGACACCACACATGAGCCAGAGTGGGATCCTATTAAAACCCAAAGCAGGCAGTGTTACACCTCTTCTCCAAAGGCCCCAGTGGCTCCATCTCTCCAAAGGAAAGCAAAGTTTATATATGAGCCTACGGGGTTCCACTTATCTGGCCACTATTTCCTCTGTGACTTCATTTCCTCTGTTCTATTCCTCACCTACTTCATTCCAGACAAACCAGCTTCTTTGATGTTCTACCAACACTTCAGCTTCTACCTCAGGACCTTTGCCCTGGCTACTCTTATCTGTCTATAGCACTGCTTTCCAGATATCCACTTGGCTGCCTTCTTTTTTTCCTTTAGGTCTTTGTTAAAATTTCACCCTCTTATTAAGACCAACATTGACCACCCCATGTAAAATAGGACTCCTCACCCCAACACTCCTTATTCCTCTTATCCTACTATATTTTTCTCTTGCCTCCTAACATACTATATAATTTCCTTATTTGTTGTGTTGTTATATGTTTGCCCCCTCTCCAGCATGTGTTATTTGTAGACTTTTTGATAATGGTCATTCTGACTGGTGTGAGGTGATACCTCATTGTAGTTTTGATTTGCATTTCTCTAATAATTAGCGATGTTGAGCATCTTTTCATGTACCTATTGGCCATATGTATGTCTACAAATAATACATTCTGGACGGGGTGTAGAGAAAAGGGAACCCTCCTACACTGTTGTTGCAAATGTAAATTGGTGCAGCCACTAAGGGAAACAATATGGAGGTTCCTTTAAAAACTAAAAATAGAGCTACCATTTGATCCAGCGATCCCACTCCTGGGCATATATCCAGAAAAGACGAAAACTCTAATTTGAAAAGATACATGCACCCCAATGTTCATAGCAGCACTATTTACAATAGCCAAGACATGGAAGCAACCTGATGTCCATAGACAGATGAATGGATAAAGAAGATGTGGTACATACACACAATGGAATACTACTCAACCATAAAAAAGAATGAAATAATGCCACTTGCAGCAACATGGATGGACCTAGAGACTATCATACTAAGTGAAGTAAGTCAGACACAGAAAGACAAATATTATATGATATCACTTACATGTGGAATCTAAAAAGTAATACAAATGAATCTATATACAAAACAGAAATAGCCTCACAGACATAGAAAACAAAACTACGGTTATCGAAGGGGAAAGGGGATAGGGATAAATTAGGGGTATGAGATTAACAGATACACACAATCATATATAAAATAAATAAGCAACAAGAATTTACTGTAGAGCATATGGAACTATAGTCAATATCTTGTAATAACCTATAATGGAAAAGAATCTGAAAAAGAATAGATATATATTACTCACTTTGCTGTACATCTGAAACTAATACAATATTGTAAATCAACTATACTTCCAGGAAAAAATGAGCCTCCTCTACCTCTCACTAGAATATAAGCTCCGCAAGAACAGGGATTCTTGTCTGTTTTGTTCTCTGATATATTCCCGGCACCTAGAACAGATCAATAAATATTTGCAGACTGAATGAATCAGTCATCCCACTTTGGAGCATTTGCTGGTATGTATGAAGACTGCATGTGCCCACTCAAAGCGATTGCTCAAACATAAAGACCAGGATATGAGCTGTTCCTTTTTCTTTCTTAAGTGTCTGGATGAAGTGCTGTTGTTTGTTTCCTTTGGCTGCCAAATGTTAATAATTAAAACAAACAGTGTGATCAGAGTTAAATATTACTTGAGGTCTTTCTTTCTCTCCCAGTGGCTTCTGTAAGAAGAGGTGAGGGTGGAGCTAGCATGATGCTTTTAAGGAAGGGGGGTTGTTTTTTGTCTCCAGGGATCTCAGTCTTTCCTCTTTAACTCCACAGAGAGTGAGCAATATTGTGCAATAGCAGTGGTGGTGGGGGAGAGATGTCTCTTGTGTAATTCAGTAGTGACCCTACTGAGGGGAAGTATTCATAGCATACAGGGCCGGGACCAGAGCAGGAGCTTCAGGCAAGGAGTCGCAGTGGAGTCCACATCTATGGATTGTGTCTATTTGTGTGGATTGTCTCCACATCCCCCAGTCCCCTCCTCACTCATGCTTCCCAACCACGGGGCCATAATAAATTCCTGCATTAGATTCTTTCCACCAAGGAATGCCTACTAAATCATGCATTGGTCTGTGACTTGCCAGGGGTTAGACAAATCTGGCAGTAGTTGCAGTCTACACATGAGGGCCCTCGGAAGTGAGTTGATCCATCCTTCTGTGCTCTACTTAATTTGTGCCTCTTACCAATCCCTCCTTCGCTTAGAGGGACTGACCTCAGAGGGAGACATGTTTGCATTCAGTTAACAAACCAGCTGCTGCTAGGTGAGTGCTGGGTTATGAAACATAGATTCCAGCCTTTATCCTGCAGCTGCCAGTTGAGTGGCTTGAGCCATTTATCTCCCCGCACCATAGTTTCTAACTCCACTTTCTTAACACTTAAAAAAAAATCTTTCTCATTTATTCCTCTGAATAGCTCTGTCTCTTAATTTTAGAGATAAAGAAGGAAAGGCCCAGAGAGGTCAAGGTACTTGCCTAAGACCACACTGTTATTAAGAGGTAAGATCAAAAAAATAAAAAATAGAATTACCTTATAATACAGACATCCCACTTCTACATATTTACCCAAAGGAAATGAAAACAGGACATCGAAAAGATATCTGCACCCCCCGTGTTCACTTCAGCATTATTCACAATAGCCAAGATGTGGAAACAACCCGAGTGTCTGTCGATAGATAAATGGACAAAGAAGACGTGATCTATATAAACAATGGAATATTATTCAGCTATGAGAAGGAAGGAACCCTGCCATAGGCCACACCATGGATGGACCTTGAGGCTGTTACGCTAAGTGAAGTAAGCCAGACAGAAAAAGACAAATACTGCAAGGCATCTCTTATACATGGACTCTTAAAAAAAAAAAAAAAAGTCAAACTCATAAAGACAGAGGTAGAAATGTGGCTGCCAGGGGCTTGCGGGGTAGGGAAAAAGGGAAATAAGAAGAGACTGGTTAAAAAAAAGAGGTAAGGCCAAGACCTGAACTCTCCCAGCAAATTCAGTTTCTGTTCATAATGCCTTTCAGATCAGAAAGACACCCACTCTATCTTCCTCTTGGAGCTACAAATAAAACTGTTCTTACACCTAAAAAGGGATTTTACCAATCCCAAATGGATTATTATTAGAGTGGCCTCCCAAATTCAGAGGATGCTCAGAGGTCAGAACCGAGAACCTGAACTAAGCCACATGGGGGTGAAAGTATGAATTGTGTTTTTAGATATTCTAAATTCAAATTCCAAGGCTGACATTTAGAGCCTCCCTTCGAAGCCAAGTTTGGCAGAGTGCTCCGATTCTAAATAGCAAAATTGACCTTCCCTCTTAGACTCAGATTCTAAATTATTCTGAAGATTCTTCCCCTTAGACCGCTCCCGACAGCCAACCTGAAGCAGCCTCCAGGACACTCTTGCTGATTTACAACTGCAATCTTGCTAAAAGGAATGGGAAAAAGCCAAGATGAGTTTCTGTTAGACAGAATTACTGGCATGAAATACTAACATCGCTACAACGTGGCATATAACTGACTGGCTGACTGCACGGCTGCCCTCCCTTTCTTATTTCACTGAAATAGGTCATTTGTTACAAAACGGAGGGAGGCTTGTTCCTCAGCCCTCGGCCCCCAAAGGAGGGAAGGAGAAGGATGCTGATAGCGCTCCTTGGTGTGTGCCTGCATGTGGCTCCCCAAAGCCAACACTGGGCCAGCGAGGCTGTTCTTATTAAGAGCCCATGTCAGTGGTTTGTCTCTGATGAGGGTCTGTGACTGCTGTGTGCAGAGCCCTGCTGTTTCCTGCCTTTATTGAAGTAATAAAGGCTGGGCAGGATGCAGGCGGTAAGCTCCAGCTGTCCCTGCTTAAAATACACTGATGAGATAGGAACTGGCTATTTGGGTTTGACAAAATATTCTCCAAATGAGGAAGGGTGTACCTTGCCCTCAAATTTATTCTCTCCCAGAAACATGACCCACCCTATCAGTTAATCGATCAAATATTTGCTGGCAGCGCTCACCACCTCCCATCTTTTACAAAGAGCAGGGTGCAGCCAGAAGTGAAATCCTACAAGTTATTAAAGACTTTGCTTGGAAGAGTGGAAAATTCAAATGAGAACAGGGCCAGGGGGGCAACATGAATGAATGAGTGAATGAATGAAGCTGTTTCATAATAGCATCTTAAGATAATTTTTTTATACACATGGGTTTTCCTTGTATATTTAATACACAAGAATATTCTTTCCCTCACAAAGTCAGAGCCCTGTTGGTCTATCTTCGGTTTTCACATTCTTAAAAGAGACAGGGATATTTTCCTCAACCCTTCTATAAGATGACAATAGGGTAAATGCCGAGTGAAATGGCAACCGACAGCGGATTCAGTGTTGAGACAATTGGAGATGCTACAAGGCAGTGTGAGCACTGAGTCCAGTTAGAGATTATGGGTTATCACAAGGGAGCAGCTGCTTACTAAGGGCCCTGTTGCCTTATTGCTAAGTGAAAATGGGAGCCCAGAGTATATTTTCAAATTCTTCTGTACTTCCCTGGTGGTGCAGTGGTTAAGAATCCTCCTGCCAACTCAGGGGACACAGGTTCAAGCTCTGGTCCGGGAAGATCCTACATGCCGCGGAGCAACTGAGCCCATGCACCACAACTACTGAGCCCGCACTCTAGAACCCGTCAGTCACAACTACTGAGCCCGTGTGCTGCAACTACTGAAGCCCGCGCACCTGGAGCCCGTGCTCTGCAACAAGAGAAGCCCGCGCACCGCAACGAAGAGTAGCCCCTGCTCGCCGCAACTAGAGAAAGCCCGTGCGTAGCAACGAATACCCAGTGCAGCCAAAAATAAAATTAATTAATTTAAAAAAAAACTTCTAAAGCGCTGTTCTTCCCCCTACATGACATGGAGTATGTTGCCATTTCTCTCCTTGGATTTCTTCAGGCTCATCTTGTCCTTCCATTTCCCGCAAGTGGATGGGAGGCTCCCCAATGAGGGCTGAGGGGTTTCCCTCTTTGCTCACAGGGATAGTCTGAGTTCTTTGCACTAGAGAAACTGTGAGATAATAAATGTTTGTTGTTTTAAGCCCCTCGGTTATGGTATGATTTGCTGTGTGGCAAGAGATGACTAATACATCTTGAGTCTGTGGTTGGATATCATTCTTCCCATCCAACTTCATGTTGTTCACACAAGGAGTAAGCATGTACTTTCTATGTATATCAGAACCTCCAACTGATACAAATTATAGGTATGACGGAGCCCTTGGAGGTACTTCTAGAAGCCTCCTTAGGATCCGCATTGGTTCTGCACACAGCATCCTTAGATATGGTCCTTTAATCAGTTCATAATACCCACTTCGCTGTAAGAGAGAGGCTACACAGGACATTGGTGGGAAGACTTGAATGGAGCCTTGATGAATTACAAGCATTCACACAGGCCCAGAGGCATGGCAGGTAGGAGCATATTCAATGCAAACAGAAGAGTCCTGTATAAAGGTAGGATTCAAGGGACAATGGAGAGATGGCTGGATTGCAAGATTTGCGGGAGAAGGATTGTGTTTGTGTTGTTCACTGTCTCCATCCCTGGTCTGGCAAATAAAGGCTCAGTAATTATTTTTTAATGATATAATGAAGAAATAGGGAGTTTGTATAGATGAAGAGTTAAAGAGGTTTGGATATGAAGGCTAGCCAGATTTGTGAAGAACTATATGGTTGACATATTTTTCTGGGAGTCAATCTTTCTCAGCTGCTGAGGGCTCAACATCTGCCTGAGCTTTGAGCAGAACTTAAGCAGAGTCAATACTTGGTGTGATAAGGAGATGCCAAGAAGACCGTGGGTCATGAACTGTGGTTGCCAAATGTCACCACGATAGGCATGATTAACTAAACCTCAGAAACCTCTTAAAGAAGTATTTATCTTGGGGAAAACTGCATGGGGGGAAATGACTAACCTAGAATGGCAAAGGTAGAAACTGTGCTGGTAATTGATCTTGAAGTCAAGGTTACCAGGTTAAACCTGAGACCCAAGCTGGGAACTTGCATAGATGAGCAGAGAGTGCAGAGATGTTAAGTAAAGAAGAGACAGGCTAGAGGCACTCCACGGATAAGACACATGCATGATGTCTGTCTCAATTTTAACAGCCTCTTAGGTTCCTAAGTCTTCCAGGATTGGACAGTCCACATCAGGTGACAAGCCCCAGCCCCACACATCTTGCTCCTACCTCTTTTTCTCTGACCTAATTCCCTAGCCCACAAGACTTTTCTAGGTCATCTCTTGGTAGAAGCATCCATTTTTCTGTAATGCAGTTATGGGTCCTTAGACTACGACCCAACTTCAAACCTGGTAAGTCAAGTTCTGTTTAGTGAAGGGCATAGGTTAAGATGGGCCTTGGATTCAGATATACTTTCTTGAAGGCAACTGGCTGATTTGTTCATGAGATTTATATTTTTATTAATTAATACAACAAAATGTATTTATGATTCAATTGAGGTATGGCTCTAAATGATGGGAACACAAAAATCAATAATAAAAGGTGCCTACCTTAAAAGCCTCATAGTCTAAATGGAGAGTCCAAAATGTTTGTGTGAGTGTGTGTGTGTGTGTGTGTGTGTGTATGTGTGTGTAGCTTTATCTCATAGGTGATGAGGAACCATGGAAGGATTTTAAACCGAAGAGTGATGCATTCTGACTTGTGATTTTGAAAGATAACGAAGGGTAGAATATTGGTGAATTGGAGGCGGGGAGATTGGCTAGGAGGCTATTACAGAAGTCTAGGCAAACGTGGGTGAAATGTAATGACAGTAAACATGGAAGGGGAGAGGATCAACAACAGATCCTTAGGAAACTGAATGGACCAGGCCTGGCAGTGATGGGAGATGGCGGATGGCTGTAGAGATGAAGGAGGCTAAATAAGGCTGAGGTCTCCTGCTCAGGCACTCGGTTGAAGTAATTTGATATAGTAGAGCTATCTGTGTGGGTGAGCTTTGTGCTGTTTAAGCAAAAGATCAGTGTTAATATTAAAATTTGACGTATCTATCAACCTGCTATGGGGGTCTCAAAAATGTAGGATGTTGTGAAGGAGAGAAGAGATCAGATTATGGTTCAGAATAGTTAAGTATAAAACTAGATGCCGGTGGCATGAAGGACAGTCCAGGGCCTTCTTGTGGGAGGGCCAGCTGAAAATAGCTCTCTGGGCTGGACTGGCTGAACTGGCCGGCAAGGTGTGGGTGACATTCCTGTGAGCAGTGTGGATCCCCAGATGACCTTGGCCTATAGTTAGTTCTCACAATCAGCTGCGGCTGGTTTCCAAAGTAGCAGCAACAGCAGCTGACAGGTTTTCTTCTCTGTCAAGAAAAAATGCTCATAAGCAATACATTTCCCAAGTAGCTATTCTTTCTGGTTTGACTAAGGGCTTCTATGGTGGAAAATATGCCCATGGTTTCCGTAAACCCATTTTAAAAAATTCATCACTTTTTTCTTGAGTCAAAATACCTTGAACCTCTTGGGTAACTTAGGAGCATTCAGTGTAAGTTCTACCCCTGGAAAATAGGTCGAAGAAATGCCTGCTTGTATGTTTTAGTTCAGTACCGAATCTCCCCCCAACTCTCCCTACCGCCTCCCCACATGTTTCAATAAAAGTAAATTAGAATATAAGGATTCAAAGGCAGGGAAGGAATCCAACCTTAACAGAGTAGAAATCAATGTCCCCTTTTGGGATCTGAAGTTGGAATACAAGAATCTAACTTTGAGACGCTCAGATGAAAAATTCTGGCAATCACTTAAAGTTCACGTCAAAACATCTGGTGGGAAGTTTGATTTAGTGTATGGTAACTGGGGATACTATTGTGAGACTGCAATAATGTTTTTTGTTTGCAAATTGAGCTTTAGCTCTGTATTTCATCTAGGAAACGCTAGAGGGAGTACGTCAGATAGAGGAAAAAGGCTACCATGAGAATGAAAGGAATGAAGAGGAGAGATGGCTGGGGAGGAAGACGTTTCTCCATTTCACCGAGGCTCAGAATTTTACTTAGGTAGACGCTAATCTTTATACTATCACCAAGTGACTTGAAACCCTGTACCCCAAAACTTTAACTGTGATCTACTGAGCCTGTTCCAAATCCAAAACAGTAAATAACAGCCATTGCTCTCTGACCAGAATCTATATTCTGTCCATTTTAGGAATCTTGAAAGCCAATATGACATAGCTCTATCTGAGGCTTTAACTTTAGAGGACATGTTATTTGGATGAATAACCTTTCACAGATATTGGATTTTTTTTTTTACAGCACTGATACTTCCAAGTGCTCAAAGTGAATAGTAATGACACCAGGCATTTTCAGACACTTGTAGGAATAAAACGTGCTCTTTGTAGACATTCTAGATTGAAGGATTTCCCCTTCATTTTCTCCATAGTTCTCACGAACTAGCTCTACATTTAAACACCATTTTACAATCCAGAAACATTGAAGTTAACTGGTCCAACGTAAAGCGGGTGTCAATGAGAACTGTTATTTTTCTTGTTTAAATTTCCAGTTCCTTAGTTCCTTTGTGCCTCTTGCAAATGCTAAAAGAGCTAGTGAGGGCTAGAGTCAAATCACCTATTTTTAAAAAAATGTTAACAATTAATCACTCTAATCAGAAACAGATATCTTAAAAAGCTTCTTAAGAGACTAATCAACTGAATGTCCAAGTATTTTAATAAGTGATGAACTAATAATTCTGTGAAATATTATCCTTAAACCATAGCAGATTTTTGAAGCACAGCTGTTAAAAACGTGTGAATTCCAATATAAGAAACATCACAATAAAGCATGCTAAGTTAATAAGGATCTGCCCTTTTACAAACCATGGGGTCAGCCTCACCTGGACTTTAAGATGAAGAGAAGAGAAATAACATTATGAACTTTCTAAGGCAGCGTCTGCTCGAAACGATCAGTTACACTGACAAGGAAAACTTAGCTCCGAAATTTGGGTTTGCTTTTGTTAGTCATGCATTATCCTACTTACCTCTCAGGGCAGACCTTTAATCTCAGAAAGTGCTGAGATGCATTACTGCACCCGTTATCAAAAGTCTTTGGCAGAAATACCACTTATCCTTGTTGTGGTAATGAACAGATTTATAACATTCTGGTGTCACTATTCCTGAAAAAGCACATTCATTTGAATGTTTCTTCCACAAACATAGTGAACTAGTTCATGAAGGCACATGGGTGTAGAACAGTATGGAGAGATATTGCTGGTGAATGACAGAACGTCTGGTTGATTTACACGAAAACCCAAGTGCTTGTATGAGAATAGGTTAGGTTTAGATTGACGAGCAAATGTGTAACCAGACTTCTGGCTGACAAATGGCAGAGCTATGCCAGTGTGTTAGCTTCTCTGGAGAGAGACCAAAAGTAAGACGGGAGGATCAAGTTCATTCTATAAAGGACATTCAAACCTCATGGATGGCAGGGTGGTGGGGTATTAAGCACATATAGATTTTAATACCCCAAAATAGTACTGGGCAAATTTAGAGTTGAGCTGGCATTCAAGCCGATGACCAAACTCCTATCAAATTTCCCTGTATTGACTCAGAGACATAGAGAACAGACTTGTGGTTGCCAAGGGGGAGGGGGATTGGGGAGGGTTGGATTGGGAGTTTGGGGTTAGCAGATGCAAACTATTACATATAGAATGGATAAACAGCAAGGTCCTACTGTATAGCACAGGGAACTACATTCAACATTCTGTAATAAACCATAATAGAAAAGGATATGAAAAAGAATATATGTATATACATATATATATATATATATATATATAAGGCTGAATCACTTTGCTGCACACTAGAGATAGCACAACATTGTAAATCAACTATACTTCAATAAAAAATAAATTAAAAAATTTTTTTCCCTGTATTGTGTGTGTTTATATTTATATTCCCTCAGAAGGATCCTGGTGTTTTCAAGATGAGTCTAATTTATTGGCAACCTTGGTTTAAAGTCGCTAGCCTCTAAAAATGGCTGGTTTGGGTAAACTAGAAAATGAAAATAAAAACTGATGAGTTTAGTATCAAAAATGGTGACAAGCACTAAATGGTCTAGACTGGATTTGATTTATTCCTGCTGGGCACAAAGGAGGACAAGAGACATCCATACAGCTTTTGTGAAGAAGGATGAAGTGTTTAGACCACATTCTTCCTCTGTGGCTGAGCTGACTGTTCAGGGCTTTGGGTCTGCCTTCAAGGACAGGGGTAGGATAGTAATGACAGATACTGTTCATTGAGTCCCCGTGGTGGTTCAAACCCCCTGTTCAGTGCTTGAGGTGCATTATCTCACTTAATTCTTCCCACCACACTGTGGGGCTGGGTTAATGATCTTGCTTTACAGATGAGCCTGACGTTCAGAGAGATGACTTGCCCGAGGTCACACACTAGTCAGTGACAGAGTTAAGATTTAAACTCCAGTCTGACTCCAAAGCACTTGCCATGGTGCTACACTGCTTCTTGAACATCTGATGAACAGTACTGGTGGTCGTTTGGCAGATTGCAAGCCCTGTGGTATTTGAGTAGTGTAGAAGCCAGAGCAGCAGAGAGCCAGGAGACTTGGATTTGAATCCTGACTCTACCATTTACTGGCTGTGTGATCTCTGAAAAATTCCTAACCTCTTCCAACTGTCTCCTCATCTATGTGTGTCTTGTGTGTGGTGAAGTATTAGTACTGTTCATTTCTAACCTCTGTGATCCCATGAGCCTTCAAGGGGCTTTTCCTTTCCTGTAATTGAGGTGCAAGTTTGTTCTTTTGCTCTTTAGGTGAACTCAGCAGCGAGGAAACACTTCTATTTGAAATTCAAGGACTGAGTTAATTTCTGCCCTAGAGATATTATTCCTTCTCTGCAAAATTCATTTCCTCCGTGGACTGCCCCAACACAGGCTAGCTTCCATTTCCCAGGTGGACAACTCCATTGTATGCTGAGCCTGGCTCTCTGTTCCCAAAGGAGCCACAGAGAGGCCCATAGGATGTGCTAGAAATACAAAATGGTATTTTATAATGCTATTTCAAAAGAAAGCCACTAAAGGTGGTTCTCATCTGAAGGCAATAAATATTACTTCCAGTGGCTCCGAGAACCGAATATTCATGTAGTTGCCTGTTTTGGGTGCTTTGGTTCTATTTCTGTAAATGAATGAGGTTTTATTTATTGCATTCCCTCCTTGTGCATAACTCACTATGATAATGCCGATGAACTTTCTCTGAAAACTGCTGTCTACACTTAAAGTGTCCCCCGTCCCACCCCCCCGGCTTTTTAGGCTTGCACCCATTTTCCTCCTGAGGGAAACATATACATTGGCTCCCCTGCCATGAGCGGTCACCACCCGCTGCACACTGCTTGGCATTCTTTAGGATCAAGTGACATGGGCCCAGCTGTATGTGGGGAGCAATGTTGGAAAATTCCTTTGATGTTGCGCCTTGTGACACTCAATGACTGAATCCAAGCTTTTGCTATTTGACCAAATGCCAATGTGCTAGTTCCTGAATATCTATGATCTTACAGATAGTTGGATGGAAAAGTAAGAACAAACCACCAGAAAAAAATATTTCAAAACTATTTTGCAGGGCTAATTAAGGGAAAGCTTTGATTAATTGGAAAGCTAGTTGAGCCGAGTGTTCTAGTTAATTAGGAGCTAAGGTATAATACTTAAAAAAAAAATCATTTACTATGTAAAGAGTGTCATCTATGTATAAGGTATTATGAATGCAAAGAGGGGCAAAAGTTCATACAGTGCTTTTATCCAAAGCATCTTCTGGTTTTCTTCTACCCATTATTGTTGGAAATTTTGTCCTAGTTCCTTCCAGTCCTTTTTAATGCTTATGTTTTCTTGGTACCAATGATTCTGTATGTGATCATTTAAGTATCATCTAAGCATGTAATGATGTACTTAAACATTTCCTTAATTACTTAAAATCTAGGTTGCTTCCACTTATTTCCCATGATAAAAAGAAAATGCCATGAAGAAAAGCTTTACACACAAAGATTTCCCCTTATTTATTTTTTGTATTTCCAATGACAAATTCTCATATGTAGAATTATTGGATCAAAGAAGACAATTTTATCTGCTTAGTGTTATCGGTATGCATTGCAACTACTTTCCAAAGGAGTTATACCAATCTACGCTTGCTCTACCATTGTTTGACCATAAGTCAGTCTCTCCTTACTATCTCCATAACTTAACATCCATTATTTATTTAATTCATACAATAACCTTGTAAATTCAACAGTCTACAGATGAATAGATGCTGGGAAAGACTAAGTGACTTGCCCAAGTCGGTACAATATTAACAGAGCTGGAATTTGATCTTGCCTATTTTGAGTCCAGACCTGTGGTATGCTTCATTCTACCACAGCTGCCCCTTAAATAACCAGATGGGTCTGGGCTAATGAGGCCTCCAAGAGCAGCTTGGAGGGGCCCCGTGGTTGGTATGTACAATGATGGAATTGATTAGCGGGATTGTCCAAATGGCTTTGTTCCCTTAAAAAAACAAACATTACCTAGAACAGAGTGAAGTTTTGATTAATTTCCACGTGCCGGTTTCACCCTCCCACATGCGCATTAAAGCAATTAAACAAGAATGTTTTTCAATAGTGCCTAAGTGTTGGAGTATTTTAACTAAACTCAGAGATACATGAGTAACACCAGTGGAAGCTGTTCATGCATATCTGAGGCAGAATGCGGCCTTTTGACGTGAGCCTATTAAACACAAGGAAATTCATAGTTAAAATTCCACTCTTAGCTCTCCAGCCAAGACAGGAATGGCCCTGGCCACAAAACATGAAGGACAAGGTGGCCACAAGGCCCTGTAATCTGTTGGCATTATAGAGCAGGGCAGGCAAACCACAGTAGATCAAGGTCTCAGCTTCATTCTTCAAAAAGCCGATTGGGGCTTCCCAGGTGGCGCAGTGGTTGAGAGTCCGCCTGCCGATGCAGGGGACGCGGGTTCGTGTCCCGGTCCGCGAAGATCCCACGTGCCGCGGAGCGGCTGGGCCCGTGAGCCATGGCCGCTGAGCCTGCACGTCCAGAGCCTGTGCTCCGCAAAGGGAGAGGCCACAACAGTGAGAGGCCCGCATACCGCAAAAAAAAAAAAAAAAAAGCCGATTGGATGAAAATATGTGCTGCATTCTTCAAGGTGAGAAGTCTGGTTTTGCTGGAGCATGGTGTGTGGAGAAAATGAAAGACACCTCCCGGTAGGAGGGAGTTTGGAGGCCCCAGGTATCCATTTAGAAGGTCATCTTGGAAAATAATTTGGGACCACGTGGCCTTATTCTCTGTAGGAGTGAAGAGAAGGAAAATCCAGTTTGGAGGGTACAGTCGTGTAACATGGCAGCATCTCGGGGCAGTGTTTGTGCTTCCACTCAGCGGGAGGCTCTTGGGGTTTAGAAGGTCCCCTGTGAGCTGAGCACGAGGCTGAATAGTAGAGTTTAGCAAAACTCAGGAATGAGCTCACCTCACTTAGATGACAAAATCCCATTAATCTCTACTCAGACCACCACTGAATGGACTTAAAAAACAAAACTACGACAAATCACCAGCATCTAAGACACAAAGCTACAACTCTGAATGTCGGGAGCAGAAAGAATGTCTTGTTAACATCACCTGACTTCTTTGGGATAACTGTAAAGACGAACGGCTTCTTCAAGCATTCAGATAATCTCCTCTAGAGGCTTCTACAGGGAGATGAAACTGCTTTGGTGCGTCCTTCAGTGCCGAGAAGGCGATTTAAATTCACCCTGCCTTTAAGGAGAAAAGCTGGAAACAGCAGGATGCATTTGTAGGAATGCAGAGAAATGAACAGCTCTCTGGGTCCCTTGTTCTATAACCACATTTTAATTTTAATCACTGAGGCATCCTGTAAAAACAGTAACAAAAAACAGCTGGGAAGTGGCATTGATTTCAAAATCACATAATGACATCTCCACTCCATCAATGTATCTTCATAGCCTTTTCCCTGAAAGGCCAGGCAATAAATGTACATATGGTCCAGAGCTCTGCCTGGAGCTGGGCTCTTGTTTTGCTGGCGGCACTGGAGACAAGGCATGCTGAGTTGAGTGCCAGGGGCATTTTCCCGCAGTCTAGTCGAAACGGCTATTTTCTCTGACGCGACTAGGATGTTTTCTGTCACCTCCAAACACTGCAACTGTGACAGCATTATTTCCAAGGCTCGTAGCCTCTGTGACAGTCAGGAATGCAGGAAGATGGACTGCTCCCGCCCGGGCCTGGCCAGGAGGTGGAAGTGGGGAGGAGCTACCCTCATTCTACCCCCTGTTGTTTTTGGAAGGCTTTCCTCCCGGTTTTTACTACTGGGTGGTCCCTTGGGCCTCCCACTACATTCCAAATATTTCCAAACCCTCTGAGAGGTGGCAGTTCTACCCCAGGAGCGGACTCCCCTGCCTCGGGCGGGAGGCTGGGTGGCGCTGGCTGTCCCTCGGGCACAGCATTCCTTTGCGCTTTCCCCCTTCACTGGCTTTGAAGTCAGTTTGAACAAGATAGAACTGTGAACCTGAGGTTCTAAGATTCCAGATACGGTGGAGTTTTATTTTGCAGCCCCTTATGCTTGAATGTTCAGTGGTCTCCAACGTTTTGCATGACTCACCAGAATCAGTAAAAGATGACTCCCAATACTGTTATTTGTTTATAGATACACATGTACTATTGAACTAATACATTATTAATTAAAAACAAACAAAGAGAATGCTTTTTAAGGTGAGACAATATTAAGTGCATTGTTTTCTGGATGGCAAAAAAAGCCCTTTTTGCTTTCATTAGCTATTCACATTGTATGCTCATTTTATATGTATATGCTTCACTCGAAAAGCGGGCATTACCACTTTGTGATTTGATTCAAAAGTCTGATTCTAAGCACAGTTTATTTTGGTACCTGATTAGTGACTACTGTGTCTGAAAGCAATGCTACAAAGATATGCAAGAAGCACATTGTTGTCTGTAATGACTCCATCTTGACATGTTTTTGGCCACATCCACTAACTAGGCAAAGATTCTGATGAAAGTTTATTAATAAATTTCCATCTTTTTCTGGCGTCAATCAATTGCTCTTATAATCTAATGAAAAAGTGCTTCCAATTGGCCAAACCCAGAGAAAGTCAGAGAAAGGAAGCCTCATTGAAGCACCATTTTTGCAGATAGCAGATAGCTAGAGATATGCTCAAAGCTCTCTGAAATTATACATTTGAAAGGTTTTTAAATAATTTCTTTAACTCCTACTTCCAAGTTTTTAAAATGTGTATTTATCGGAATTTTTAACAGAGAAAACATTGTTTTCAGAAACGATTTACACAATGGTGGAAACAATTCTAAATATCCATTTCCAGAGTGTTCTCTCCATAGCATGAATTTCTTTTTCAGAACAGCCACTTTCTCACTCCCTGCTTACAACGATGTCAGCATTTCCTGGGCTAGACCGATTTCTCATCTTTATTTACGAAGAGCTCACCACTAAGTTGCATATTCTAATAGCTTCTTGTCACCGTTGGAAATTTCAGAAAATGTTTTTCACATGGTAAGATGGCAGAGGGTTCATCTCACCTGATGAACCGTTCTGGTCTGGGTCTGCTGGGTAGGATTACATTTTAGGAACAACCCAGACAAATTGCTAGAAACAGGTGGATGAGTCTAAGCTCCGGCAAGTAACCGCTGATGCACACAAATGGGGTAATTGAAGAGGGTTTAATAAAGACGGTATATTATATTAATTATATTATATTATATCATATCATATCATAATAAAAGCAAAGGGAAACCAGCCACGATACAGCAGCAATAGCAGGGAGCCCTTTCTTCCTTCCCCTAAGCCTGGAGTCCGGGGAGGGAGCAGTAACACAAGCCAGGGAGAGAACTGTGGCTCTAGGACAGGGAGCATGGTCTGCACCTGTGATTTTGGTAGAAGGCCCTAACAAAGTACCATGATTGGGCAGCTTAAACAATGGAAATTTATTTTCTCACAATTCTAGAGGCTAGAAGTCCAAGATCAAGGTGTTGGCAGTGTTGGCTTCTTCTGAGGTGTCTCTTCTTGGTTTATAGATGGCTGTCTTCTCCCTGTGTCTTCACATGGTCTTCCCTTTGTGCATGTATCTGTGTCCAAATCTCTTCTTATAGAGACATCAGTCATATTTGATTAGGGCCCATCCTAATGACCTCATTTTAACTTAATTACCTCTCTAAAGGCCCTATTTCTAAATACAGGTACATGCTGAGGTCCTGGGGATCAGGCCTTCACATATGGATTTAGGGGAGACACGATTCAACCCGTGATGGGGACACTGCCAATCTGCGGGCCACAGGGAGGAAGCCTGGGCAATAAACCTTGATTAATCATCTCTCCAGCCCACTGGTTGCAGGTACCTCACACTGGCCAACTCCAGATGGAAGCCAGAGGCAAGGGAGCCAGCTTGATGCCATCCTGAAGGTCAGTCTCCTGAGACACAGGAGTTAAAAAGAGTAATGGGGAGGAGCAAACAGAGAACACCCAGCTCGCAGTGCTGAACTTAGAAAGCAGAGATTTCGTTGACCTATAGTGTTATAATCTAACATAGAAAGAAGTTGAAAGAAGCCAGATAAACCAGGGTGTTAGGCCTTGTGGATTGCAAAAGAGATGCTAGTTTCACAGAAATGCTGTTACGAGGCTTGGGTTTGTGGAAACAGTTTGAAAATCTTACACAGCACTAGTCCTTGCAAAAATTAGAAAAAGACATCCCTGTGGGCAAATTGGAGAAAGGAGGCTTCAGCTGGACTGAGCGGTCCTTTTATGAGCTCACCATTCGCTGTCCTCAGTGAAGCACCCCCTGCAGGACCCTGGGGAGCCACCCTTACCACGGACTCAGGTTCAGAGTCAACAAGCCAGCAGCCCTTCGTTCCAGCCCCTCATCATGAAGAAATGGAAGGATAGATTTTGATGTCGTCTCTGGTTTCCCTCTAGTTCACATGGGAAGAATCATTAAGCTACAGAAGAATTTATCACTGCCTCTTTTATTAAATCAATCAACCCCCCTTTGCTGGCATTTTCTGGCTGACTTGAACTTAAGTAACAATTTGGTGGATCTTCCACCTAAAGGGAGCCATTAATGTCATTTAGATAATCGTTCCTTGTTAGCACTCTGGTAACCCCATTTTAAGAGTTTGGGATTACTGACAAACATGAGATTTGCATATAAGCATTGGATTTTATTTATCCATCAGCCAGAATGCGGCTTACGGCGAGAAAGCTGTGCTCTACGCAACTCCGGGGGCGCCATTCACATAGTCATTGTAGATTTGTATGGTCATTTTGATCATTTTCTGGCCGATGCAGTACGGAGTTCTAGGAACAGTGTATCTCCTGTGTCCCCAGTTGTTAGAAAGCTGCTGGTTGGGTAAGTGACCAACTTAGGTTAGGTAGCTGTGTGTGAGGAACTCTGCTGGGCACTGGAGTGGTCTGGGGAAAGGGAAGGACCCAGTAAGACGAAGACATGGTCCCAACTTCTCCATACAGCGAAGAGGAGGACACCTGGGTACCCCCTCAGCTTCAGCTTCAGAATAATGCCCGGAGGAACAACCTCCACCTGCCCTACCCTCTCAGTGATTGCTGAGTGCTATCGGTGATTGAGAAGTGAAAGGTCTGGAAGGAGAACATTCCACACCCCACTCAGGTGGTGGCAACATGAGGCTGCTGTTGGGCTGGAAGGGCTGAGACTGGGAGAGACCCATGAGAGCCACTGCTGGGCCAGGAGTGGAGAAGCATCCCTGAGGCTGAGGGGTGGGAGCCAGTGGGAAGTAGGGTGGAGGGTGAGGGGGGCTGGCCCAGGAGCAGCCCGGTCTGATCCACAGCTGCTTTGGGTGTCCATGGACACCGCGGAAACAACATTCGCAGCACCAGAGCACCGTGACGAGGAATGGCATCCTTGCTTAGTCAAGCCCCATTCCTTCCTTTCAAGAGAAAGGAGGGGAGCTCTTTTGCAGCGTTTACCCGGGAGGCCAGCACAAGTCTACGTGGGACTGTACACTGGTTACACCTTGACCCTGCCCCTTCCCCTTCCCGGAGGGCTAGACCCCTCCGCTGTGGCTCCTCATCCTCCCTGCTATCTTTGTCAATACTCACCTCTCACCCACTGGACACTTACTACTAGTTTTTGTTTTGTTTTGTTTTAAATCTCAATTAGGGGTATTCTTTGCACGAAAGACAGGTATTTCATTTAATCTTAGGGTCTGTGATGACCACTTTGAAAACATTTTGGCATTATCCCGTAAAGCTGAAGCTAGGCATATCCCATGATCCAGCAACTCCGCTCCTGGGCATATACCCTGCAGAAATACAGGCACAGATGCACTGAGCATTTTCATCATAGCGTGTTCAGAATAGTCAAGAGCTCCCACGTCTATCAAAAATAAAATAGACACACTTTGGTATATTTATACAGTGAAATACTATGCAATGATAAAAATAAATTACAGCTAAGCAAAAATGCACGACTAAATCTTCAAGATATAATATTGAGCAAAAGATGCCAGACACAACGAAATATTGAAAGCACGATTCCACTTATAGAAAGTTCAAATATGGACAAAACTAAACTCTAGGTTTTAGGGAAGCATATTTAGGTGATACAATCATAAAGAAAAGCAAGGAGGTGAATAACATAAAGTCTGTGGAGTGTTACCTACTGAGCTGAAGGAGGGGCTGATGACTGTTAAGAGGCACAGCTGTCGGGGCATCTAGGGAGGGGGCCATGTTCTATTTCTCAACTCGGGTGGAGGTACAGGTACTCATTTTGCTACAAGACTTTGAGCTGTACATCTATGGTTTATGCACTTTTCTAAGCTTATTTCACAACTGAAAAAAAAGTTCAAAAGAAATTAGTTATTTATTGCCTAATTATTCCCAAGGAGTTTAAGTACTGAGTTGACTCTTAAAGGATAAATAGGAGTTATCCAGGTGGAGGAGACCATCCTAGGAGCGACACAAGAAGGGGCAAAGGTGCAGAGTACAGAGGTCGGCGAGGAGCGGCGGGGTGGGAGACCGCAGCCGCCGCTGCCGCAGGGAAGGTGCCGCGGGCAGCCGGGACTCCCGGCTTGGCTGTAACCCGGTCCGGGGCCAGGTGGGACCGCGAGGGCCCATGGCCGAGCCGGCTCCGTTACCTCTGACTTCTGAGGATGTGGCCGTTTATTTCTCCGAGCAAGAATGGCGGGATCTAGAGCCATGGCAGAAGGAGCTTTACAAGCAAGTAATGAACACCAATTATGAGATTCTTGTTTCTCTAGATGATGGACTTCCCAAACCAGAACTAATATCCTGGCTTGAACAAGGGAGAGAACGCTTCAGGATCTGGGGACAATCACAGAAATCAGGAAACATAATTTGCACCTCTGCTGATTTGCATTTGGATCCAGTTATTGAGGGACAACTGTTTGTGGGAAGCCAGCAAGCTGTGAAACCAGGAGAAGCCCACTGCCATTTCCAAGTAGATCCTGTTCAGAGCCAGCGTTCCTCTGAACCCTTATTAAAAGTGAAGGGAAAAAGTGAAGATGTTTCCTTCAGGCCTGACCAAGTCGTCGCCCTCCTGAATCCACAAAGACATGATGCTCGGGCTCTAGTTCCAGTAGTCCACAGCTCCAGGGAACCCACCCAAAGAGACACAATCGTAAGTCCCAGGACTCTCAGTCCCCCCCCGGCTTCCAGGAAACCTCTGGGGAGGGCCTCCAGCACCCTTGCCCCGTCTGTGGGTAAGGCTTTTGGAAGAACCTCTCAGAGCCAGGGGAGCCAGAAGGACCCACCACACAGGTCCTGGAATCAGTTCCGCAAACAAACCGGCGCACAACAGCTGCTGAGCATCCCTCGGGGCCAGAGGCACTTCCGCTGTCCAGAATGTGGGCGGGGCTTCCGCCGGAAGTCGTGTTTGCTTAGACCCCTGGCAATCCACCCCGAGGAGAGCCAGTTGCCGGGCAGCGAGTGTGAAGTGTATGTCCACCATCTGCGCTCGGGGCAGAGGCCTTCCCAGTGCCCCGGCTGCGACGGGAGAGGCCCGGCTCCAGGAGAGAGGGTGCCGGGGCCGCCTCCGAGCAGGCTGAGCTCCCGCGCTTGGGAGAGAAGCCAGGCCTCAGCCCGGCTGGCGAGGAACGCCCGGAGGCTCTCGAGGCCGGCCTCCTGCGGCCCGTGCGGCCGGCGCTCCTCCCCGCAGTGCGGGCTTCCAGACCACACCCACGTGCACAGCGCAGAGCGGCCCTTCCGGTGCGCCGAGTGCGGCCGGGCCTCCCGCCAGCACGGGCGGCTGCGGCTCCACCGGAGGCTGCACTCAGATGAGCAGCCTTGGCTTCCGGCTGAGGAGGCACGGCGGCGAGAGGCCGCTCTCCTGCGGTGAGTGCGGACGCGGCTTCGCCCACCCGTGCAAGCTGCGCGAGCACCTGCGGGTGCACAGCGGCGAGCGGCCCTTCGGCTGCCCCGACTGCGGCCGCTGCTTCCGTCTCAAGGGGCAGCTGCGGAGCCACCAGCGCCTGCACACGGGGGAGAGGCCGTTCCCGTGCCCCGACTGCGGCAAGAGCTACTGCGTGAAGGCCGACATGAAGGCGCACCGGCTGCTGCACGGCGGCCGGATGCCCTTCTCCTGCGAGTGTAGCAAAGGCTTCGCCAAGGAGTCCAAGCTCGTGGAGCACATCAGGACGCACACAGGCGAGAAGCCCTTTCAGTGTTCCCAGTGCGACAAGAGCTTCCGCTTGAAGGCGCAGCTGCTCAGCCACCAGGGCCTGCACACCGGTGAGAGGCCTTTCCGCTACCCCGAGTGCGATAAAAACTTCTGGGAAAGGGGCCACATGCTTCGGCACCAGCGCATCCACAGGCCCGGCAGGCCGTTCGCTTGTGCAGACTGCGGCAAGGGCTTCATTTAGAAGTCGAAACTTGCCGAACATATCAGAGTGCACACGAAGTCCTGTCGTGCCCCCAGTGAGCCTGACGTTAAGCAAAGGCTCGGCCAGCTGTTTGCGATGATTGAGGCCGACTGGATTTGAGGCCGAGTTCGGCGCCCAAAGCGGTCAGCAGAGTCGGTATTGCCAGGGAGTCCACAGCCAGCGCAGCCAAACCCAAAATCTGGTAAGACAGATGGAAGGAACAGGGGCCCTTTTTTAAGCAAGAATGTGATACAGGTTAGGTGTGTGAGAAACCACAAAGATTCTCATTTAAAACATCACCAGCTGTGTTTTCTATCCATTGATAGAAAACAGTGGATAGAAACAATAGATAGGTTTGTTCTTCCCACCGTATTAACGGGTGATTTTCCCCAATGTGCTAATAAGCTAACTCTGAAATCCCAGCTTGAATTTAGACAGCAGGAAATCCCTCCAGTACTGTTCTCAAAGCTAAAAGGATGGGGTGACTGTTAAATGTCAGCTCTTCTTTTCTTCATAGTATGATGATAAGCAGGGGGTTTAACCCAGCGACTTTTGTTGCAGGCCTGATATGATAGGATTTGGTTTTGACTTATTTGAAGCTAATAGCAACAAAATGAGTTCTCCGACTCATGGTTTGTCTATGTGAATGCTGAAGTTTCACAGCAGGTTTCATAGTGATTATGCATGGTTACCCTTAAGGAAAAGCTGATAATTCAAGCAAAATTTGATTAATCTGGGTTGAAGAAAATAAAACCAAAGGTGCTAAGTTGAAAAAAAAAAAGGTGCAGAGTACAGAATGCTTCTGAGATTTTTTTGTTTTGGTTTTTTCTTTTTTTGTGGTACACGGGCCTCTCACTGTTGTGGCCTCTCCCGTTGCGGAGCACAGGCTCCGGACGCGCAGGCTCAGAGGCCACGGCTCACGGGCCCAGCCGCTCCGCGGCGTGTGGGATCTTCCCGGACCAGGGCAGGAACCCGTGTCCCCTGCATCAGCAGGCGGACTCTCAACCACTGCGACACCAGGGAAGCCCCGCTTCTGAGATTTTAAAGTTCAAGATGGGGTGTGGCTGGAGGTGAGGTCCCAAAGCCAGTGGAAATGAGGTCCTGGGGGAGCCAGGCATTTTAGACTTGGGCTGTGGAAGAACTTCAAGCTGGGGAATGAAATTTCAAGAAGAGGAGGCCTGTCAACAGTGACAAATGCAGCCAAGAGTTCATTCAGATCAGGATTGAGAGTTCTCTGACTTGGGAATCGGAGGTCCCTGTCCAGCCGGGATGGGAATGGTGCAGTGGAGAGCTGGCAGCAGAGCCCAGATTGCGGTAGGATGAGGTGGGACTGGAGGCAGGGAAGTGGAGACATCACCCTGGCCGCTGCTGCAGGGAGGCCCAGTTGGAGGAAAAGAGACATGAGACGGTTTAGATCGGTGAATTCACTCTTTCTCCATGACCACAAAAGGCTGTAGCTCTTTCTATTCTCAAAAACTCAAAGGCATTTATTGCAGAGACTTCAGAATTAACTCATGGGTAACGAGATGGTTCAACTTGGTAAGAAAGTAACCCCGCGTTTTGTGATGGTGGACTAGATTCGCTTGCGAGGCGCTGGAAAAACATCTGGGGAAATCAGGGGGCTGCTGCATTGGAGTTTCTGCAAAATGTTGGATTTGGGGCCTCAGAGATGGCAAGTCAGTGCAGGCACCTTAGAAGCATCTCTGTTTCTTTAATTTAATACACACCAAATTTGGTGGCTGAGAGCTTGTGAGAGACCAGCGTGTTTACCAGGCCCTTGGGGGACAGCTTTGCGAGGGTGATGTCAATCAACGGAGTTACTTTTATCTTCTTTTTCTCTTCCACTCAAACTGTCTAATATTCGTTTTCCTACCTAGGTCCCTTTCTAAGTTGCTCTTTTCTTCTTCCTTTCTTTCTCTTCTTTCTGCCATCCTTCCATGTCTCTTTTTATGTCTCCTTTTTCGGTTTTCCACTTCCACACCATTCCTGTTCTTCAACTTTCTGTTTCAAAACTTTGACCGCATTCCATCTGACAGTGGGAGGAAAGCAGACTTCTTGGGGCAAATTTACGGCATCACAAAAGGCCCCCTTTGGAGAGGACTGACCCTCTTATGGCAGAATGACCCCTGTCCCCTGACAAAAGGTTTCATCTCCCTCTGGGCAGGGTAGGAGGAGAATTAACCTCCTCACCATCCCAGACTCCCACGCAGACTGAGGTGTGAGAGCCTAAGCAGGAGAGTAAGTCTGAGGTATCTGTCCTGCTGAGGGGGTGTCAGAGATGGGAGGCTGGTCACAGACGGGATCTGATCGAATGAGTACAAGGATCAAGGATTTCGGGAGCCAGGTTCCTTGGTGTCAGCAAAGAGAATTACAAATAAGGGAAAATGAATGCTGTTTTGTTGGAAAGAACTTGGAGGTATGGATGCAGATGTATGTTTTTCAGTATGTATAGATCATGGAGAAAATACAGATGTAAATGTGTGTGTTGCACGCCTGTACCCACACACACACTCCTTATCCCTATTTACTGACGGGGCTGGAGAACAGTGACACGTCAGTAGCAATGAGTATATCTAGTGCCCAAACCTTACCTTCTAAACACTGTTCTCTGCTAAAAGGAACCAGGACTCTTTGGAGAAATGGCTGAATCTAGGACTGGAACAGGGAAAGGACAAGGCAAGCTTGGTACATCTGGCGGGGCCAGCAAGCAGGGAGGTTCTTGAAGAATAATGGGGATACGCCTTTAAAAACACAGAAGGTGGCTTGCAGGAGTTCCCACAGGCCAAGTTAGGGACAATTTGAGCATCAAAACAAATACCGATTACGGATTCGCATCCATTGAACAGAAAGGACACCCTGAGTCCATACTCATAGAAATAAGTAAATGAATAAATTCGAGTTTGAGGAAGTTGAGCACGTTTTCATGGTTCCAAAACATCTCCCCACAAACTACTTAATATCTGCAAAGTGGGAAAGAGTAACTTTACAGGGGAGACGCCTGGCAGACACCACCTTAATTAAGTGATCAAAGGGAATATCATTGATAATGAGACAAATTGAAATCACGCACCTCCCGACGGGACGCAGCGAGGAGAACACAGCTCTTCTTTGGTGATATTCCTGCAGAAGGTGCAGAACCACACAGAAGCATCAAACAAACCAGTCTGAGGACACTCTGCAAAATAACTGGCCTGGAATCTTCAATTGTGTCCAAATCACAAAAGTCAACTAAAGACCGAGGAGATATTTTAGACTGAAGGAGACCAAAGGAACACGACGACTAAAGGCAATGCATGATTTTTGAACTGGATCTTTTTACTCCAAAGGCGTTACTGGAATAATCAGTGATGTTTCAGTGTGCCTTTCCTTATTTTGATGGTTGTATTGTGGTCATATGGGAGAATGTCCTTGTTTATAGAGGGTCATGGAGCTTTGGGTTGATAATTTGCTCTCAGATATATCAGGATAAAAGTTTTTTTTTTTTTAATTTTTTGTACCGTACTTGCAATTTTTGTGTTTCAAAACTTTTTAAAAAATTAAGAAATAAATTCAAAGGCACAACCACTTCGGGGGAAAAGAGAAAGATGTTATAAAGTAAACACAAGCTTCCCATTGAGAAAACATGAGAAATGTTGTGTTCATGATGGGCCACACAGAGCTGTGCTTCGACATCCCTGGAGTTCCCTACGCTTTCTCCTCAGCTCTCAAGGGTCCTTTGATGAAAAAATAGAGAAGCATTATTAATTTTGAGAGTCTCTGGAAAGCTGCAATATTAGGTAATGGGAAGTGCCATGATCCTGCTTCCCAGTTCACAGGTCTTGCCACAGAGGAGCAAGTGTCTGACCAAACGAGCCAGCCCAGACACTTGCCCCCGAGCTGCTGCTTCCAGTGGAATGGAAGAAATAGGACAGGGCCTTAGGCATCACTGGGAGTGCTCAGTAAGCCGCAGGATGACTTGGGCCTGGCACCTCTTTTTCCTTTGAGGATCTGAATGTGGAAGTGGAAGGAGCACCTAGAATGTTTGTGCAAAACAGACTTTTGTCCTTCAGAAGTAGAGCAATAGGCTTGGTGAGAGGGATGAAGTATACCGCCCAAGAACATTTGAGAAGAGGCGTAACTGAAAACGTCTGTTACGAGTCTACAGCATTCCAGAGTAACTTTCATGGAGTGGTGATTTGGGATGCTGTCCTTGACTTTCATTCAGAGGCCCTACCTGAAACCACCTTGGGAAAGTGTGATTGTGTGGGCAGAGAAAGGTGGCGGAAGACACTGTCCAGTGCTGCCTGCAGGAGTTCCTGTCGAAATCTAGTAAATACTATCTTTTCCCAGAGGATCTGGTAGTCTTTGCTCCCTTTGAAAATAAAAGCTATAGATGTATGTACCTTTCTCCCTTTTCACCTTGGCTGCCGGGAAACTCAAAATCATTGAGGTTCAAGTATAGGGATGATGGAGGCCTTCTGGCTTGCAGAGCTACATTCTGTGCTCTCTTTATCTCTTTTCACTGTTAACTTCTCAAGCCCTGATTTTTACATTTATCTTACTGTGTTTCTGGTAAGTTGCTTCAAACCTTTGTAAAAATAAAGGTTTGTAAAACAAACAAAGACAGATGAATCGCTAGGAGAGTGAAAGCTGAGGGAAATAATATACGTATTATTCCTGCACATGTCAAAGCAATGTGTAACAAAGTGGATATGATGAGATTGCTGGCTAGACTTCTGTGAAGAAAGTAATAAACATGAGTTCTCAAGACTATAGTGGAGGTTGCGGGGGAGGCAGTCAGAAAACTACACAGGTGTTTGCAAATCCACAATCTGGTGTGTGCAGATCATCTGACCAAGGTAGGTTAAAGAAGATGACATTATTAAGAAAACGTATCCTACACCCTGATTATTTACAACAAAACAAAACAAAACAAGATGACACTTTCTTGTTACACATCCCAATATTTTCAGAGCAGGAGTGACGAAAGAAGTCAACTCTTTGGACATCTGCTCCAAGTCTCTGGCAAGGACAGAGCTACCAAAGACTTCATTTGTCTGCCCGACAATTTCATCTGTCAGGAGGCAGAGGAACTAGTGAGGAAGTGGCTGCTTTGGAGTAAATTCTGGTCAGTAAGAAAGGAACTAACTGGTTGGTAATGTGAAAATGACAAGAACCTCAGGAGAGTGTTTATGCCGTCTGGGCCCCTCACAGCACTCCCAAAGCTCTTTATTTAGATCACACTTTTGTTACTTCTCCTTGAACTATTGTCATTTATACACCGTCTCCTCACAAGAATGTTCCTTGAGGACTGGGACCACATCATGTCCTCTTTGTGTCTTCTGATGTCTGGTGCAGTATCTTTTAAATGGAAAAAAAAATTAATTGAATGTGCTGAACTGGAATATAATGAAAATAGCAACTCGCATAATTTTAGGATGATCTGACAACATTCTTTTAAAACTTTTTTTTCCTGATTATAAAATGTCTTCATTGTAGACAACTAGAAAAATTTGGAAAAGTATAACTGAGAAAATACAAACGTTCCATAACCCTTTCACCCACAGCTAAGCACTTTGAAGTACCTCCTCATCTTTTTTTTTTTTTTTAAGATGTTGGGGGTAGGAGTTTATTAATTAATTTATTTTTGCTGTGTTGCGTCTTCGTTTCTGTGCGAGGGCTTTCTCTAGTAGTGGCAAGCAGGGGCCACTCTTCATCGCGGTGCGCGGGCCTCTCACTATCGCGGCCTTTGCTGTTGCGGAGCACAGGCTCCAGACGCGGGCTCAGTAGTTGTGGCTCATGGGCCTAGCTGCTCTGCAGCATGTGGGATCCTCCCAGACCAGGGCTCAAACCCGTATCCCCTGCATTAGCAGGCAGATTCTCAACCACTGCGCCACCAGGGAAGTCCCATCTTTTATACTTAAATATTGCTTCATAATTATAAGCATACTATATCTACAGTTCTGTGCCTGAGAGTTTTGTTCACCTTATATCTTGAGTATTTTTCATGCTGTGAAAATGTCTTCATTTAAAAATGGCTACGTAATATTCCATTGCATGTCTATTATAATTCATCATTGTGACAAAAAAAAGAAAAAAGAAAGAAAGGAATAGGGATTTTAATTGGCTACAAGCTTTAAGAACTGGGACGTCAATAAGGAGACCATTTCACCTCCAGCAGACAGATGGGGCTGAGCCGGGGAGACAGGTGAAGGCCCAGGCTATTCCTGCGGTTCTGGGTTTTATCTTGAGTCACCTGTGGTGCATCTGGAGGGTGACCTGATGGTGAGCCAGAGCTGATGAGTAACAGTTAAAGCTACAAGGAATGTTCAACCCAGAGAAGATTTGTGGAGCCAGGAGTTTTCCACATTTGAGAAATGACTGACTTGTCTCATTTTTAAAAAAGTTTTTTGAATAAATGGCTGTACATTAAAATAGAATTTTTGGGTATACAGCTCTATGAATTTTAGCTCAAATATAGATTTGTGTAACTACCATCATCAGGATATAGAACAGTTTCATCATTCTCCCCAAACTCCCCTGTGCTATCCCCTTTATGGTCACATCCTCCTGTCCCCTTTAACTCCTGGCAATCACTGATGTGTCGTCTGTCACTATGCTTTTGTCTTTTCAGGAATGGGAATGACGGACTTATTCTGTGGCATCTCAGTTGGCAGAACTAAGGCTGACAAGTAGAAATGACAAAGATGCAAATTTGACTCCATAAGCAAGTTTGAGAGCAGTTCCAAAAAAGATACAGGATGCCAGGAGAGGTGGGAAGTGCCCAGTCACTGGAGGTATTCAAGGAGAGGAAGTGGTTTCTGGGATACTAGAGGGTAGGAGATACCTGTAGTCTCGTTTATGATCCATATTTTGTGTCAATGAGCAGTGGAATATTCTAGATCAGATCTCAGTCTCTCTCACACACACACACACAAAAGGAATAATAGCATTAAAGTTTGTATTTAATCCAAAGCCACCTTTTTTCAATTCTGAGCAGCCCAGAGACCTGCCAGCACTTTCTTGTGCCTGCAGTCATGAAGTCTGGCAAGGCTTTTGACTTCCTTCCCTGTCCCCAAGCCCTTCCTTGAGCCTTAAAAGTCACATATAAGTTACTCCCCGTCTGAGCAACAATGCTCTCAGGAGGGAGCTACAGCATCGGGCAACGTTCTTACTACTAACCCGCAGTTCGAGTACCCTGTTATCCCCAGAGGTGTGTGCCTGGGGATCCTCGATTTCCACCAGGAGCACCCCCTGAGAGGCCCGGGTCGCCTGCCTTCAGGCTCACAGCTGCAGGTGAAGAGCCACAAAATCCTCCCTCTAGTGGCTCAAGTGAGAACATTCCCGGGCCCTGAAAAGACCCAGAGCGTCAAGACAGGACGTCCAAAGACAGGAGACACTCCTCCGGAGCCATTCCACAGGGCTGAAATTCCATCGCCTGGCCAAGGTCATCCACAGGAAGGGTGGGCGCACGGCACCGCCTCCCCAGCCGTACCAAGGACGCTGCGCTGGGCCCCGGGAGCGTTGCCCCGCAGCCCTGCTCCCCAGCGCCACCTGCCGGGGCTGCCTGCGGCCACCCCTCCCCCGCTCCCCGCCACTACCGAGGGGTGCTTATTTCATCACATTGCTATTGCAGGGGAAGAAGCTGCCCGGTTTTACTTTAACCCTGGGCTGAATTTTCCTAACTACTTGCCATCTTCTGAAGATTTTCAGGCAAGGGCGGGGGGGCTGGGGGTGGTGGAGGAAGGTGGTGGTGACAGGTCTGTGACCTTTCTCCCAAGGCAGCTGCATCTTTTCCTCCGGCTACTCTGGTGGAATGAGACGATCGTTGTCAGATCTGAACATTTTTGAGCCCCTCCTCAGGCTGGGAGGCACTACCTTTCTCTTAGTGAATTTTTAACCAGCATCTGTGAAATTTGAGAGGAGGCGGAATTCATGCTCCAGCGGATGTACCTCCCGCCACTGCTCTTGAAGGGCATGGGTGGTGGGGAGAAAACGGGGCTCCTGTCCAACCCCTGCTCTCCCTCATCCCAGCCCATACAGAGAGAAATATGCACGCCCGGTTGTCGCTGCCAGCTTCCTGCCTCTTTTCCAGGCAAGAATTCCTCCCCGATCCTTGGACCCAGGCCATCTCAGACAAAGAGGGAGTCCTGGCCCCTGACGATGACCCGAGGAACCACAACATTTTAGCAAGGTGGGGTTGATCCCCAAAGGTGCCACAGGTCCTCTTTCTGTGTGTGAGCGACAGCTCTTTTTTATCCATCAGCATTCTGGCTTGCTTAGCCCTGTTGCACAGACAGAAAAGGTGCTCTGAAAAAGTGTTTATCAGTTTCTGTGTGAACGACAGCCCCCGGATGTCCCAGGACTCCAATGACATAAGCCGTCTTAAAATAAGAGAACAAAAATAAGGTTAACAAAACCTAAGGTGCCCAGCAGTATTTCTTTCCTGTCTCTGGTCAGTGGTCCTATGAAGGAGCATGGGGACAGTGTGAGGCTGGGACAGAACATGAGGCCACATAGCTTACATTCTTGGCAGCCTGCGTGTCTCAGTGAGGCTACACTCTGCTCCTGCCCCGACATCTTTTTCTCTGAAGCACTGGTTATCATTAGAGGACCGGGTTCCCTTTTCTCATAGAGCCAGTGAGTACTGGGGCTTTCTCGGCTCTGGCAAGGTAAATGCTCTAAACCCCATGTATCTAATTCACAGATCCCATCGTCCACACTGCGGCGGAGGCATACAGAAATGGAGGCTATGGATGTCCTTCTCGCCCACTCCTTTCATCAGGACAGAGCCACTGGGTAGCAGAAAAAGAAACCTTTACAACTACACTGAAACATTTCATTTACCTTGGGTAAGAGTCAATTTCTTGTACTAAGAGCCTCCCATAAAGCATGTCAGTGTGGGAAAGAGAGCTGTTGTCTCTGCCCCCTGAATGCTGCACCAGAGCCTCCTACTGGGAACAGCCAAACAAGGTCACTAAAGGAGGCCCGACGCATCAAGGCAGGGATAAGATCACCTTGAAATCCTTACCCGTGAGCTTGTTTACCAGAGATGGGGACACTGTTTTCATTCTGTCCTCCTTGCTGGGCAATGACAGTGCCACAGTCCAAAGGTAGCAGTAAGGAAGGAGGAAGGAGAGGGGCCTGGCTCTTTGGTGTTTAAGAACAGACCAAAGGTGGACTTTGCTGAGAGGAAACATGGTGAGCTAATGCTCGTCCCTGTACATGAACTGAAATAACCAAAAACAACAGGGTGGGAAGGTTTTTTCCAGTTCTTTTAAAGGAAATATATTTCGAGTACATATTGAATCTGAAAATAATTTTCAACTCAGTTTCAAACCAATCCACTGAGCTGAAAGAAGAGATCAGAAATGAAATGAAATTCTGATATACATTGAATCTAATCTAAAAAAAATTGACAGGGAAAATAAAGTTTCAGATGTTTTTTATTCAAAGGTTCTCAAAAGAAATAAAACAGAAAAAGCTAACAATCTGATCAAATGTACAGTTCAAAAATGTCTTTTTGGCGTTTAACAACAAGTCCTAGGAAAGAAAACTACAGAGTTATCTTGAACCGGACAAATAAGTTACCACTGGCAAGTTTGTGGCACTAGTAAAACAAAAATAAAAAATTAACTCTCTTGATCATATAGATATCTCTATGAAAATCTTTTTTTTTCAATCTGTACAAAAGGTCTTTCTTCATAAATTAATTTTTTTTATAATTTAATGGCTGTCTACTATGTGATGTTTAACTGGTTTTTTTTCTTTTTTTATGTACAGAGGTTATGTTTCCCAAATCTTACCCAGACGAGTATGGCACTTAGTTCAGACACTTCTAGCAGCAGATTTCCCCTCCCCTCTGAGTTATCAAATTTCTGTCTTAACTAATGCAAAAATATCAAGTAGTGAGAGACCCAGGTTTACAATGTACTAGGTACAAAGAGGGTGCTGCGTTCAGTCTGGACTTTCACAAAGCAGTAATATTCCAGGGAGCATAGAACCAATAATACCACAACTTTAAAAAAGGAAACAAAAACAAAAACAAAAACACACTTCTCTTATGACTATGTAATTTCACTAGAATCTACACTTCTCAGAGCAGCAAGGACTTTTGAAACTATGAAATATCACTGACATCTATAATCAAACACAAGCATAAATTTTAAGAACTAAAAAATACTCGAAAGAAATAACTGCTTAGGCCTAGCTCCTGAGCTAGGAAGGATTTGGTCTGTGGAAACAGGGAGGGCCAGCAACCTGTCCCAGCACAAAAGAAAATAGACTCTGAGGTAGATAACTGATCACACACAGTTGACCAGACAAGTACACAGTTTTGGAAGACAACTTAATTTACCATTGCTTTTCAAACGTATGCAATTGTCTTAATAAAAGAGCTTTAATAACAGTGAATTATCTTATATGTACTAAAGTAGAAATAACTGTGTATTTATGAATCAGGAATTTCATAGTTTCAAAATTGGTTTTTCTTTACACTTAACACTTGTAGTGATGATGTAAAGTGTGGCACTGCTTGGATCCAAATCTTCCTTCATGCTTTTTTGTTTGTTTGTGTGTGTCCATACGTCAATTAAAATTATAAAACCTAAATCCAAAGGTACAAAAAAGGCACATTCTCCTAACCGCAAACTGGTCCGGCAAAAATAAAGAGCACAGAAGATGTGATGCTGAGACAAGCTGGAGCTACTGGTTACTGGCTCTTCGGTCTTTGGTGAAGTTACCTTTAAAAGTGCCAAGTAATTTTTGTTTCTCAAATTTACGTGATAGAGAGAGCTAGTAGCCAATTGTTTCGCTTCTATTCATATCTCAGCTTATGTTTGAAGATAAATCCTTACTTTTAACTTTTGCTATTTCGTTGCAATAGCAACATCTGTGGTTTTTTTTCGGTTTGCCAGATCTCAGGCGTCATTCTCATTCTAAAGCACTATCGTTAGTATAAAGGAAGGACAAAACATTCGGTGACTCCCTCCCCTCCCCCCACCCCCTGCCCCTACGCTACCTACACTAAATCTAGAACATCAAGTTAGTTTTTTTTTTTTTCCTGAAAAAAGGCAAAAAAGACTTTACATTGCATCATACAGCAGATATCCTAAATCAGTCGAACTATCAGAGGAAACTCTTGGCGTACAGCCTTACAAACAATTTACCCTATTAAAAGTTCCCCAGTCAGAAAATGTGTTTCACACAAAACAGTTTTCCCTTCTTGCATTTCACTACCTTACACATTATGTGAAAAATCATTAAAAACACCTACTACATATTTAAAAAAGCCAAAATTTCAGCAACTTTTATTGACTACCTTTTAAAAGCCCTATGCTGCTGTTTAACAAGGCATAATAGACCAGCCCATTTGGTCAAAGCATTCTACATCATTAGTTTGAACTAACTTTTACTGAAACAGCTACAGCATCAAAAGAGTTAAGGCAAATTGGAATTCATAGAAAAGGATAAGACACTTCACACTACGTGGAAAGGAAAACGGAAAGCTAAGAAAAGAGACACTGGCTGCAACACTCACACTGCAAGCACAGAACACCAGGGGTGAAGTTGGACTATTTAAACATCAGAAAGCCCATTTCATACAGCTGAAAAAAACACAAACGAAAACACAAAATGAACAAAACCACAAGAATCCGGTCATGCACTTGGGTAAGTCTTCATGGTCTTTGTGCATACCCAGAGAATTGAAGTTTTCTTTTTCTTTTTTTTCCTTTTTTCTTTTTTTGCATCATAACATTTGATAAAAATCTTTTGTATTTTGTTGGTTTTTTTTTCTTTTTCTTTTTTTTTTTTTTTTTTACTAAAATAAACCTGTTCAGGGGAACAGCTACTAGATGAATTTAAGGGTTTTATGCACCTTATAGAACTTATAGCAAAAATAGTTTTAGTTGATTTCATTATAAATAACGTTTTCAAGAACCTGTGCAAAACTGTCAATAATTTCCTAAAGCACAATTGATCAGAAAAATCCATGATTGTTCAGCCTTCACAACCTTCTTCATTTAAGCACACCCTTCTGTACATCTGGAAGAGAAAAAAAAAATGCTTTTGTACATTTGGTGTAATATACCAGAGATTTGTCATTTGTTTCTTGTTTTAAAGATATGTGTTTGAGAAAGGCTCTGCTCATCGCTGGTGGTAGGCCAGTAAATGCAAACTCTGGAACTGAGGTCACTTTTTATGCCCCGAGTCCACCTTTCAAATCTGGGACCTGCAACATACTTCACAAGAGCAATCCAGAAACCCAGGTGTTGTAAGTTCCACAGAGCTGTTTTACTGCAATCTGCATGGCAGAGTGACTAGTTTTGAGATCCGTGGTCCAAGTGGGAGCTGGGAGAGCAATCTCTCAATCTAAGGATAGTTGTATTAGATTCATAGTCAAGATACTGCTTGTATCTTGTAATGCTAGATTAAGCAAAATCTTATGCTATATTTCCTTTAGTTTGTGAGCATTAAAACAATATATATATATTACGTATTATATATATATATATATATATAAAATATAATATAAAAAATAAATGTATTGTAGGACAAATTTGGTACCTGGCATTGTCTGATTATGTTACCAATCTTTTGGCAGGGGGTGGGTAGGGAGGAAGAGAGTATAAATATACATTTGACTTCAGCATAAGGCACTGTTATTTTTGGACAGAATACTCATCTACAAATCCACAAAATCACTGATTTTTTTTTTTTTTTTTTTGGCAGTACGCGGGCCTCTCACTGTTGTGGCCTCTCCCGTTACGGAGCACAGGCCATGCAGGCCCAGCCGCTCTGCGGCATGTGGGATCCTCCTGGACCGGGGCACGAACCCGGGTCCCCTGCATCGGCAGGCGGACTCTCAACCACTGCGCCACCAGGGAAGCCCCAAATCACTGATTTTAACATTCCAGTAACATTGGATTCCCTGGCCATGACTGAAGCAGTGTGGTGTGACCAGACCTGAGTTGTTTAAAGTACCGTTTTGATACAAGAATCATAGACTTTTCTTGACTTGAGCCCTATAGTGATGGAGACCTTTCTCTCATACCTCACAGTTACTTATTGGGTTGAAAGGTATATGGAGAATGGTCATTAGACGTCTCTACAGCCACCTGCTGCTGACCACTCGCCTCCTACAACAAAGCAGAACAGATGAGACATGTGAGCAAAGAAATCCAAACTCTGTTACCCAGGTTGGACTGAGTCCCACATCTTAAAAACAAGCACTCCTTAAAAGTGATTTTCTTAACGTCATATAGAGCCTTCAAAGTTAATTATTTCCCTAAGAAGTTAAAATGTCTGATAGACCCAAAGAACCTCCTTTAATTTTTATGAGCTGCCTCTTCATATCAAGCTGCAATTTACCAAACAAATCTCTTCCCCTTTGGGGGCCAGATGTGACTTGGAATTCAGTATTTTCAGATTTTAGAATCTGAAACATGGTATGCATATGCTGTATATCAGAGACTATATACCCAGTGGGGTCTAGGGCTGTACCTCATAATCAAACACATGAATAGGTCTGTGCTGAAAGGTATGAATATGCAGTGTAAATGGGGTAAAGATCTTGTCTTACATCAGTTCAGCTTGGGTTCTGTCACAGGTCAGGTATTTTGCTAAAGTAGTTACAAGGAAAATTTTTCGTTTCAGATTTGTTTGTTCCAGCATTGCAGATAAGGGGTTCTGGTAACTGTGGCTATCAATAACTGCACAAATTTCAATCATTTAGAAGCAAACAAAACACATCCCACCTCCCCTGTAATCCAGCCACAGTCCTGGGGTTGTTTCTGCAATTGGAACCTATGGGATCTGCCTAGCAGGGGGGGATCGACTGGGTTGATGAATTTCCTTGGAACTTCAAGGGTACTTTGCAGGAAAACACTATGCTTTCTGCCCAACTTGAATTCAGATGTCAGACTTCTTCCATATCAATATCATAACAGTATCTTCCATAACAAGAACTAAGAGTTATTTAGCTCTACTAAGTCTCTATAAAAACAGGTATGGTGTGTTCCTCATCCCTGTTACAGTTCTGAAACATTTTTTTTCAAGTATCTTAGTGATAACAAGTTAATTTTTGTAATTATTATTACTGATATAATCTTTGATACTAGTATTGCAAATTCCAGCTTTATCAAGAACCTGTGTTTTAATTTGCCTGTAAGCGTCATTTTACAGGAGATAAGAACCTGTGTTTTAATTTGCCTGTAAGCGTCATTTTACAGGAGACAAGATAGAACTTTGAAGGGGTATGAAATGTGCTACAAGCCTAGAAAATATCAGTATTTCTGGGAGTCTTGGGGGTGTGGCTTGGATGCTGTTTACTAACTTGTATGCAGAGAATATTTCATAGTTGAAAACAACTCTAGGCATAGACTCCCTCTCAACTCGATTCTTTATGCAAATGTTTGACTTTCGATTGATTCTTCTTTGAGTTCTATTTAACCCATTTCTGAAATTACTCACTGCCAGAACGGCCACTGGACAGTCTATACCAACCTCCACAGGAACCGCCGGCGTCTGCACGTGGGTATACTGTGGCAGGTAGGCCCCCTGCACAGCTGACGTGGCAGGCATGTACTGGAAAGAAGAATACAGTCAGCATGGCCAACGACGAGCCATGGGTGATGGTCACTACAGTTTCTCGTCCTCGGTAATTCAGCATCACTAACGTGCTATTTTATTCAAGAAGGTCTCTCCCTCAAAGGACCTCATGAGTTTCCAGCAGCCCCCTGAACCAGTATCTAGAATTGTTTCTTGGGGCTTCTTGGAGCCCCAAGAAGTAAATGACTTATTACATCTTTAGCAGGTCACTGAAAAATGGGAAATGGACCCTTGCTTTCCTGATGCCGACAGCCATCCTTCTCTGAAGGCAGGAGAGGTTTCTCACTGGATGTGTGTGGCCCTGGCTTAGCCTTTACAAGCTGCTTCTGCTGGCTGGGAATGTAAGCCAGGAAAATACTACCCTTTGTTCTTTTAAGCTACCATAGATATGGTCTCAGTTAAAAGCCTTTGGCCATCTGACCATCTAAACACTACACATATCAACCCTGGAAGTGAATCTGGGATTGGTTCAACCCCAATTCCCAACTGAGTCCCTGGATTTGAGGAAATAAGTCAATACTAAGATTGTGATTCAGTGCCCCCAAAATCCATACAAGAAGAAATAAGTGAGTAAAAATTCCCTGCCTTGACTACCATTAATCACCTTCATCTTTTGCTTCATGAGACCAGGCCTGCCAGTGTGAATGAACGATATTAGTCATTAGGGCTAGAAGTGGTCTTGTATGGATACTATATTCTGATAAAGGAGAGATAGACAGATACCCAGAGGACAGACTTTTAGTTCAGCAATTAATCAAGAAATATCTGAGTACTTACTATGTGAAAGGCAATGTGGGAGAAGAGAGGGGATCAGACATAATCTCTGACATTACAGAGTCTATAATTGATAAGGAAGACACAGGCTGCATTAATTTACCCTCCTCTGTTTGCTGAGACACATGATATTAATTTGCCACCTACTGTTCCGGTGCTGCCTAGTGACAGGTGACTCATCTGCTGGGCCAGAGGGCTGATCATAGATGCGGGCTGTAGTGACATGGTGTGCTCCATTGAGGGAGTTAACACGGCACCCTGGGGAGTCGGAGACAGAGGAAGTGAGACAAACTTAGGGAGGGAGTGCAGATTCTGGAACAACCTTTTGCAAAGGAAATGCCTTAGTTTACTGAGGAACACGAAGCTAAAATAACCTCCCCTCAAACTTGCAAATGGTGTCATGATTTCTTATAAATGGTCTAGATTGTGTTTCCTGAGACTTTTTAAAAGAGCACCCACTTCACAGAAATCCTTCTGTTAAATACCTCTCCCTTTACTTTCACTTAACTGTAAAGCAAGCTAGTCCACAGGAGAACTATGGGGTGTGACAGGAAACGCAAACTACTTTTGGCTGGCCAAGGTTACAAAATGCTTAATTTTTTTTTTAAAGTAAATGACAGTTGATGTTTCATGCAGCCACAAAACAATATACTATATTGAATATTATAAATACAGTGTTGTGTTCAAAAATGTTAAAAAAATAGTCATTTGATTCAAGGTTCAGGCTGCTGGTATCAAGATCACATTCTTCATTCACTCAGTGTTTCTCAGAACTTTCAACTGCAATTTGGTGCCAGGGGAGGGAAGCAGATTCAGATATGGTTAATAATCCAATTTTAGAATCTTTGATTTCACTTGAAAAAATTCTGGTCATCAAAACTAAAATTAAATATAGTTAAAAACAGAGAGGAGGGGTGAAAAAAATCACCCGTATAACCCAGCCTGTCTCTAATACACAGCTGTTAGCATGGTCAGGGTAGCACTGTCCAGACTCTGGCCTCTGCATGTTTTTACAGAGTTGCAACCAGGGCACATGAACTATTTCATATCCTGGGTTTTGCTTCTATTTATTTATTTATTTAATTTATTTCTGGTTGCGTTGGGTCTTCGTTGCTGCACACGGGCTTTCTCTACTTGTGGTGAGCGGGGGCTACCCTTCCGTTGTGGTGCGCAGGTTTCTCATTGCAGCGCGCAGGTTTCTCATTGCAGTGGCTTCCCTTGTACAGCATGGGCTCTAGGCACGCGGGCTCAGTAGTTGTGGCTCGCAGGCTCTAGAGCACAGGCTCAGTAGTTGTGGCGCATGGGCTTAGCTGCTCTGCGGCATGTGGGATCTTACCGGACCAGGGCCTGAACCCGTGCACTGGCAGGTGGATTCTTTTTTGTTTTCCTTTTTAACTTAATTAATTTTATTTTTGGCTGTGTTGGGTCTTCGTTGCTGCACTCGGACTTCCTCTAGTTGCGGCGAGCGGGGGCTACTCTTTGTTGCAGCGCGTGGGCTTCTCACTGTGGTGGCTTCTCTTGCTGCGGAGCACAGGCTCTAGGCACATGGGCTTCAATAGTTGTGGCATACGGGCTCAGCAGTTGTGGCTCACGGGCTTAGTTCCTCGGCGGTATGTGGGATCTTCCTGGACCAGGGCTCGAACCCGTGTCCCCTGCATTGGCAGGCGGATTCTTAACCACTGTGCCACCAGGGAAGCCCCTGGGTTTTGCTTTTTAACTTAACATTCCATTACAAATATTTACCTTACTGCCTTACTGTCATTATCATCTTTTTTTTTTTTTTTTTTTTTTTGCGGTACGCGGGCCTCTCACTGTTGTGGCCTCTCCCGTTGCGGAGCACAGGCTCCGGACACGCAGGCTCTGGACGCGCAGGCTCAGTGGCCATGGCCCATGGGCCGAGCTGCTCCACGGCATGTGGGATCTTCCCGGACCGGGGCACGAACCCATGTCCCCTGCATCGGCAGGCGGACTCTCAACCACTGCGCCACCAGGGAAGCCTATCATTTTTAATGATTACTTAATGGTACATTAATTGTGTATGAAGCTCAATTAGTTCTATTTCTGGATTTTTGCATTTTCTCTAATTTATCCAATTGTAATATTCTTATGGATTATAGCATTCCTCTCACTTTTGCTATCACCCGATTACCTGAGGATGCAATTATTCTGATACACCCTACAAATATTAATGTTTGGTTTTTGGTATCAATGTACCTGACTCATCCCTTAAATACACTGTTATTTACTGATAAATTGATACACAATTGAGGGCAAAGATTGGTGTGCAGGTGCGTTAATGCTGGTTGCAGGCAGTCTAAATCTGGGTGGGGAGAAGGAATGAATCCTAAGGTAGGAGCCTTCTGCACACACCACTACTGTCTCAAAGTTGTTCAACTCAGAGATGTGCCTGCCTCTGTCTCTAATAGTTGACCCCTCCCTCCCCCCACAAAGGATATGGATTCATGTCAGAAGTAGTTTGTTATTAATATATTTCCTAAGAAATTTTTTCCTTTAAAATTTTTAATGTGCATCATCAAAAAGTGTGTGGTGGGCTTCCCTGGTGGCGCAGTGGTTGAGGGTCCGCCTGCTGATGCAGGGGACACGGGTTCATGTCCCGGTCCGGGAGGATCCCCCATGCTGTGGAGCGGCTGTGCCCGTGAACCATGGCCGCTGAGCCTGTGCGTCCGGAGCCTGTGCTCCGCAACAGGAGAGGCCACAACAGTGAGAGTCCCGCGTACCGCAAAAAAAAAAAAAAAAGTGTGTGGTATCATGGAAATGACTCAAAAGCCCAGAATATGCAGAAGGAGCTTCCTGCTCCTCTCCCTCATTCATCTGTAGGAGCTACTGTACTAGGAAGCCCCCAAATGAAAAGTGAGCTGATTTCCAGCATTCTCCAATAGGACAGCACAGAGTACCCGGGACGCAGACTGCCATAGGCGTTTGTGTGGCTTTGTGGGTGTATGTGTGCAGATGTGTGTGTGTAGAAACACAGGTGTGTATGTTTATACAGACACACAACACACATACCTATATCATCAGAGAGCTCTTCTCCTGTGTCATCAACTAAACATGTTTTGTCTGCTTCTTCAAAGTCATCTCAGCAACTTCCTGTTCAGAATGTGTCCCTGTTCTGCTGTTTCACATGCCTGGTCTAACACTGCATAGTGTCCTCTTTAGGAAGTTGTCCTGAGAGAAATTCCTATCTCATTTTAAGGCCAAGAACAGTGTGATTTTCCTAAGCAACTGATCCGTTTTATAAGTACTGTGAACTGTATTGCTTATTAAGGTTCCCGTTTTGCACTGGTTACTAGACAGCTTAGGCCAAATTTGTGGCCGCCTCATGGCAAGCATCTAGATTATTACATTAGGCATTCTTAGTCTCTTTTGTGATTTTGTTCTCCACCTTTATTTTTCAACTTTTAAACCTATGTTTTAATTCCACAAACTGGATTTTATGTATCTCTGAAAAATACATTAACTATACTACCTAATAAGGTGAAGTGTAACTCACTTAATTAAAAAAAATGTAATATATACATACGTACAACACATGCTCGTGTCACTAAAGAAATCACCTTTGTTATTCACCAAAGTCGGTGTTACTACTTTAGTTTTTTTTTATAATTTCCATGGAGAGGCTAACGCTAATGAAAAACTCTAGGTCAATTTTGAACACTTTATATTTGCATTAAACAGAATGTAAAAAATGAGAGCTATTTCATCCTAAGTATGGTTAAAAATTTAGCAATTTTAAAACTTTAAAATTTAAAAATTCAATCTCCTACGTTTAAATTCTCATGGATTGCGAACTTGACTTAAGGTCAACCACCGATTTATTTTAAGACAAGGTGAGTGAAAGTTTTATAATGAACTCATTCTCATATTTGATATTTAAAATCTCCCAAATCCTACACCATCTTTGGGCAAATGGTTTAAACCCAGAGAATGGTTTTTAACATACACATAGCTTACTTATAAACTACAAAGCCATTAAGATGAAAAACTTACGGGGTGCTGCAGGATATACGGTTGCGGTTGCATCCAAGAAGGGCTTTGCACCTGGAAAAGGAAGGATTTTGGAAGAAACATTGATTTCCATTAGAGTGCTACCTATTTCTCTAGAGCTCTTTTAATCATGTTAAGATCTACAGAAGGAAAATAAGGAAACAATACTATCAATGATTAAAAAGATTAAGATTAAGGCAGTTAGAGTTCTTGACAAACTGGTCACTCTGAATAGGATGAAATGATTATTTAAAACCAAGTTCCATTTGCCCACTCAAAAAGTATTTACTGGGTATCAAGCACCAAAGAGAAAAAGGAAGACATAGGTCCCACCCTCAAGAAATTTACTGTCTAAGCAAGGGAGATAAACAAGTAAACAACTCAAAGAAATAGTGGAAAGTATTACAATCAAGATATGAACGGTAGGTGCTTTAGGAATACAGAGGAATGAGAATTAATTCCAGCACATCTTATTAGAAACTAATCCTTAAAGTATGTGCTTATTTAAAGAGAATAATCAAATTCAACCCCCTTTTTATACCCAGGACATTAAATTTCAGAAATCTTGTCTGGCAGTCAACAATTTCTAGTTAGTGTGAAACATAAAAATCTGAAATCCAGATTTAGGAAATTAAACTTCAGTAACTAGATCCTGACAACTACAGTCAAAAGGGCATCTATACAGTAGACCCTCTGGATCAAGAAGTCTAAGACGTGAGAGTCAGGTTCTGTGGCAGGAAAGAAAGCATGTGTAGTCTCTGCCACCCCAGAGAAAGACTATCAGCCCGTTTCTTGATGCCCAGAGCTTTCCTGAGACTATGTGATTTCAAAATAAGTTTGCCTCTAATTCTTGAGAACAAACCCGTCCTGTATCTCATCTGCTACTGTTAACTTCAGAGGTTCTACAGAGAGGATATGGGGAAGAGTCATGGGGGAAGAATGTATTATGATTTACCTTGATAGCAGAGCCCCGATACTTGTTTTCTCTGGTTTCCTTTGCCACCTAAGGCAGACCAAAGTTAAGTGCTTCTGCCTTGTTAACATTTCAGTTATCTGGACTGCAGCCTTTCCCCAACGGGATATTGGTGGTTTCTTGCAGATGCCAATTTCTCAAATCCAATTGTATGAGCATATAGTGGTTTAGCAGAGAAAGGCTTGCTCCAACAGGAGTGCAAGGCCTTCACTGAATAAATCACGGGGAGGCGAGCAGCTCCCGTTATAGACCCCAATTTGGGCCAGATGCACCCATTTTGGGTATAATTCCAGTGGTCCTGATCATCTAATAGCTTATATCATCATGGGGTTAGGAAGCCATGACATCTAATACAATTTTCTTTCTTAAGCAACAAATATGCTGCTGTCAACTTCTATTCCTCAATTTTCCCTAACTATAAAATGGGAATAATAATTATGTTCTGTGAATTCTTTATCATTGGTTCTTTGTCCTCTTTTGGATCATGAATCCTTTTGAAAACCTGATGAAGGAAATAGACCTTTTCCCCCCAACTGACTGCACACATACAAGCAACATTCTGCAAACAATTTAAGAGAATCACAGACCACTTAAAGCCCACTTGCTGACCCCGTTGGGTTCCTGAACTTACAGGGTTAAGAATCAGTCTAAAAGGTAATGGCACTGAGTGCCAGGCAATTGGAATGAATTTCCACATGTATTTTAGGGAAACACAGATTGCCTAGGAGAAGAAATCAGGCCTTTGTAATGAAAAGTTGTTTCCAGTTAAGTCTATCAAATCTATTAACAACCCTGGTCTCCTAATTTTTTTCTATTCTATGAAATAATTCTGTGGCCAAAATGCTCACTGCTTTTATACTAAAGAGAGAAAAAAAGGTGGTGAGGAGAAGCGTTCCTAGCTGTAAATATCTAGAGCTGCATACATTCCGATTAATATGCACAATCTTTCATTTGTCTGAGGATAAGCTTACTTGTCTCTATTTTTAGTGGTATACATAAAGAGGTTTCCAAGTTCAGATAGTTAAGAAAGAAGACTACTTTTCAACATCAGATATAGGAATTGTTAATTAGGGAAAATGCACTAGAGCAGATCTCATTGAATCTCATACAGGAAAGGAAAACAGAGAAATCTTAAGTTCAAAATCATTAAAAAGGCATTAAATGAGTGAGTGCTATGCCTAGCAAACTGAAGCACCAGCGTTAAGTAACTTAACAACCCAGAGAGATAAAAGGAAATGAGTGACGACTCAAAGAAAGGAAGTGAAAAGAACCTAGAAGCTGAGGGAGGCTGTGAATGCTACTTTACAACTTCAGTTTTAGTGCATTTAATCTCTTCTCTTTATTATCCAGAGCTACTTTTATGCTTTTCGACAGAACCACCTTTATGATGTTGCTTACATTGACCAATCCATTATTTTAAAAAAGCAGAATGGATATACTCTTACCAGCCAGTTAATCTTGGATGTAAAGGATGATAATAATAATCATAGCTAACATTTACTGAGTGCTAACGATATGCCAGGTACTGTGGTGAGCTCTCTACATAGATAATCTCATTTCGTTCTTATCATAAGCCTATGAGACAGAAACTATTATTATCCCCATTTTAAAGATGAGGAAACTGAGGCTTACAGAAGTGAAATAACACAGTTATTATTGTTGTCCCCTACCCCCAGAAACCAGGGCTCCAATAACTAACTCAATTATTTTAAAAACAAGAATACACAGAAGTTTAGTTTAGTCACACAGGATCTCAACAGTCAACGAAAGTGTATTCCCATGTCTGTAACTGACTCCGTTAGAGTGCCCCTGTCTGGGCCAAAGCGGCAACCCTGTGAGAGGCACTCTGATACGGGAGGACAAGTACATGTGCACCACCATGGGGTTCATGGAGAACAGGAGCTACCCCTGCAATAAAACCAAATCAACACGACAATAAGGTGCTTAATGAGATCTTGGTTCTAAGTTGGGAGTTTAGGGTAAAGCCTCTTCACAAAATAACATAAACAGGGAGTCACCTCTCTCTTTTGGCCTCAAATCTCACTGCATTGCTCATTTCATGTTACCTAACAGAGACACGTCTTTATTTATTAACATGTTTACTTGCTCTTTTGTTGGTTCCTGCTGACAAATTAACGAAGGCAAGGGTGCACACCTAGTCTGTATTTTACCTAACAGCAATTCTCTTTCTGTTTCAATTTCTGGGACACATGGTGTCCAGCAGCAGGGCCTGTTGTGGAGGAAGTATTTGGGTTCACCCAATTCTAAAATGCTATCGTTTCAAGGAGTGACAACTGACAACCATTTCCCCTCGTTGCACATTCTCCTAAACATAAAAGTAAATCACTCTGTCAAGTAAAAAGCAGCTGATTCTAAATTGGGTATCCAAGCTGCATAACATTTGACTTAAAATTTCATTATAAATGTTCAAAATTTTAAGACACATAAAAATGTAGCAGTGATTCAAGGTCGGCAAGTTGTCGTACTCTTGATGAATCCTAAAGGTACAAACCTGGTAGGCAGATACAGGAGATGCAATATAGGGTGTAATAGAAGTTTGAGTGATCATTCGGTTGGTAGCAATACTGTATGGTGAAGGATAAAATCTAGAACAAACACAAAAGGCTTTATTAAGTAATCCTTTAAATAGAATCATTCACGGAACAAACATCTGATATTTTCCACTTTCACATTTTCCCTCTAGCCATTATGTATTTATCTTAATGACATACCCGTTCTGTATAGCAGCCGTGGTTGGGTCATAAGTAAGTGTCATTCCAGCCTATGGGAAAGAAAAAGAAACATTCATCTGCAAAGGCACAAATTAAAAATTCCATTTCTCAGAGTCATGGCAACATAAAACAGTGATAGTTTAGTAGTATTTGATAAAATTGAGAGCTTCCGTTAGACAGATGTAATTATAAACTCAACACGAGAATTAAGCTGTAGATCGGCACTGTCCCATATGGTAGCTGTTATATTTAAAATTAAATGAGAAGTTGAGTCCCTCTACCATACAAGCTACATTCCAAGTGCTCAAATAAATAGCCTTAAGTGGCAAGTGATCATCACTGGACAGTATAGGTTCTAGAACATTTCTACTGGACAGCACTTCCCCATTCTTGAACCAGTATGTTACTTAAAAAACCAAAAAGAACAATCCATTTACGATAAATATGGGGGAATGATGGGCCAACATTTTTATTAAGAAATTGAGCTTTTTTTCCTAAAGACCATTATCATTAGGCAAAAAATCCTCAATGACAAATATACTGTTTATTTTAATAATATTTCAAGTAATTTCTGAATAATTTAAAACGTAAACCTAAGAAACCATGACATTAGAGGGAAAAAACACTCGTGCATTTCTTACAGCAATTTAAAATGCTCTTTTACTTTTTATGTAGCTAACTGGTAAACACAGCTGCTTCCACCATCTATGTGTCCATCGGGAGAATCACCACTCTTAGCACGGTATCCACCGGGAAGAGTTTTATGTGACATTATAAAGTTTTAATCCTGGCCCCTATTCTAGAAGCGTGGCAGCCAAGTCAAGATGCTGCTTGTGTAACCATCCACATAGCTTTCATGATCATACACCCCCACGGAAGTTTCAAGAGAGGACTTACAAGTCTCACCTCTCCTTCTCTATGCCACGGTCGTCCATTAGGGATGTATTTGTTTGGGTTCTGTCTCTTCTTCTGTCCTCCATCCGCAAACTTACACAATAAAGGTTCTGTAGGAGCTGAGTAAACAGGGAAAAATAACAGGAAACCAAAATGTTACATGTGTACGAGTGACAAAACGTAACTGAATTTCTTTTGTTTTTTTTTTTAAATATACGTGTGTGTGTGTGTGTGTTTATTTTTGGCTGCGCTGGGTCTTCATTGCTGTGTGCAGGCTTTCTCTAGTTGTGGCGAGTGCCGCGGTGCACAGGCTTCTCATTGCGGTGGCTTCTCTCGTTGCAGAGCACAGGCTCTGGGGCACGCGGGCTCAGTAGCTGTGGCTTGCGGGCTCTAGACCGCAGGCTCAGTAGTTGTGGCACACGGGCTTAGTTGCTCCGCGGCATGTGGGTTCTTCCCGGACCAGGGCTCGAACCTATGTCCCCTGCATTGGCAGGCGGATTCTTAACCACTGCGCCACCAGGAAGTCCCTGAATTTCTTTTTTAATAGGAGCAGTGTTGGTGCTCTAAGGGAATGGATAGAATACTTCAAGGCAAAAGTTTACTCAGACCCTTAGGAGATGATCCACTGGTGAAAAATACTGTACAGAAAATATATTAGTTATGGTGTTCAAACCAGAACGTAATGAAACATTTCAAGAGCTATTTTGAGGAAGCAAAGGCATTTTTGGATTCACTTCTGTACTTCTTCAGGTGCAGATACTCTTCTTTTCACTCTGGGCCCTCTCTAATTCCATTTCAGTAAATCTTCAAATGTGAACAGGATTGTGTCACCCACCCCTCCGCCACTTAAAAATGCTCCCATAGCTTTCCATTACGATTCCTCAGAGCAGTCTTCACTTCCTCCAGTAGAAAACAAGCCCCCCTTTATACTGCTCACACTGTATTTTTATTCAGAGCATTTATCACACTTTGTGAGTGTGGCTACTTGTTTGGTGTCTGTTTCCCCTCTAGAGTGGAAGCTCCGTGGGAGCAGTGGCTTCTGTTCATCCCTGTTACTCCCAGTGCCCAAGTAAGTGTCTGGCGTGTTGCAGGCGCTCTCTACATCTTGGCTGAATCAATGAATGAATACAAATAGGTCTTATTTGTTTATTTTGGGGATACAACATGGAAGACAGCTGTTGTGAGAAAGCTGAAAACACCTGCCCACCCTATCTAAAGCTTTTTCTGGGCCTTTAATCATCCCACTTGGTGTTGCTTTACTATGCATCTGCCTCAAAAAAATGATCCCAAGAAACTAACAAAGAAAACCAAAAGATGTGTAAGATGCACAGACTCCCTTACCAGGGATACATATTCATTAGTTAAAATAGAAAAGAAAAGAAAAGGCGATGACATAGTAGGCCACCCATGACTTTTCCTTTTTTTAAAAAAATTTTTCTTGAATGAAAATAGCAGTGTATTCCTCAAAGCTGTGCTTGTTTCTGTATGTTTCTAGTTAATGTAATAAAGACAATCACACCTTCCTGTCTGACTCTCACATTCTGTCCTTTGTCTACTGTGGGACCATGATTACTACTTTCAAGTTCTGTTTCAAAGTTCAATAACCATGAAAAGAAAAATATTACTTGTGGAAAATTTATTCCTTTCTCCTTTGCCTCTTATTATCCTAATTCACCTCTTATTTTATATCACTATTACCCGCCCGCTAATGACAGGGTGGGAGCAACAGTGCCTCTCAATACTCCTCTGACGAAACACGAAATGCACCCAAAACCCAACTACAATTCCTCCTCGAGGCTGTCGGGGCCATGGTTTGGCACTCCTTTTTCCTCTCCCTGGTGTAAACCGCTCCAGAGGGACGGGCTGGCACGTGAGCTCTCTGAATGGCAGCTGTAGTACTACGGGTGCCAGGAGGTGAGAGCAAAACTGTCATGTGTCTGGTGAGATGCCCCGGGCTTCCCTTCTGACTCCTACACCTCCCCCACCCACCGATTTCCAGAACAAGGAACTTCCATTCTTCCATTTAAGGCAAACCGGGTGTGATGGAAGATGGACAGGGGCCAAATCCTACATTCCTAAACTACATTCTCTGTCTTTTCAAAAAAAAGATACTGACTTTTGGAAATTTCCACCTTCACTAACAATCACAGAAGGTAAAGTAAATGGATGTAGTGAAACAAGAGAGCCTTCTAACCCCTGAAGATGCTTTCAACTCTACAAGTGGGCCGTTCAGGGCCAGATGGAAATGAAGGCCGAGAGAAGACAGCATTCAAGTGGAAGGAAGGAGAATGCCTGTCTGCCGTGGCCGGGGATGCCTCATCCTTGACTTCTAAGGACAAACTGAGAACTTGGAAACAAGATCTCACTCTCCACCGACCTAGAAAGGTCCTTATGGCATCAAATGTTTTCTCCAATGATGTCTGAGGTTTTAGGAATCTGCCTCCCCATAACCTTGTGGAACAAGAGAGAGAGATTAAACTCTGTGGTGCTGACACTTTGTGGGGCTTCACTTTGGGGAACTGCTTCTATCTAGAGGCATTATAAAGATGAGCTCCTAGACTGAAATTCAAATAAAAAAAAAGTTTACTTGGCACAGCAAGTGATGCAAACGCACCATTTTCCTCTATTAGCAGAGAAAGGAGGCGACCAGGTCGGACTCATTCTGGAAGTTCACCGGGGCTGCCCGGGCAGGCGTGAATGGAAGCAGCTGGGTAGCCATCCCTGGCGAGTGCCAGGGCTGCACATTTGCTGAGAGGCCAAACAGGCCTTCCCTATCCGTGGGAAGGTGCTTCCAACACATTTCCATTCATCTACACTAAGCTCCGTCAAAGAAAAAGCAATTTCAGGCAACAATCAAGCCTGCTAAAAACGGTGTAATGAGGAGGTAAACATAAAGTGAGCGATGACATGTTTGCAAATATATCATTTAAAATGAAACAAATGGAACAGAATGTAGTTGAATCTTTCAAAAATGAATTACATTTGCTACATGATTTTGTGCTGTCATTAAGATATTTTCCTTCCTCTAAAACCAAAAAGGTTAAGTAGTTACAACAGTTTGTCTACTAGCAGGTGTCCCGTATCTTAGGAAAATTAATTTCTTATTTTAAAGAATTATAACCAGTAGAAATGACACAGTTTTTAGATAGCTGTTGGTTCCTTGCTTCTGGGGAACAGGAATACCCCACTATTCTGTGTGTGTGACGCAATATAAAATTCTAACAGCTTCTTCCCTCTATTACAATTTTCTCTGGTCTGTTTAGCAGTTGAAAGTTTTACTGAGTGCCTACTATGTGCCAGATATAGTCTGAAGAGCTAGGGATACAGGGGTGAATAAAACAGGGTCTTACTTCATAGTTCTTGCAGTCTAATGGGGACGAGAGCATCCCCAATCTTTTAAGGCCATTTAGCCATTTATGGGACAGAGCACTGTTTACTGAAATGTTTGTTTTTAATAAGAATGCCAGCAGAAGTGAAACACTTCTGATACAGGAACAGCTATATTTCTTTTACACTGCCGCTCCTTGAACTTGGATGACATGAGACACAGCTTAATCCTAAGCATTCTTGATAACCTATTGATTACAAAGATTGTATCATGTGTGCGATGAAAGCAACTATGTGAAGATTTCTTTAAGACATTTACGTTACCATTAGACTGAGAAAGAGTCAGAGGACTTCAGTTAGATTTTTGAATCGAAAACCAAACTTACATACCCAGATCTGTGTCATGGCCCACTTATTTTTAAGTGAGCGCAAGATTGTTACAAAATGAGAGTTCCTTATTCGACTGGCATATGCTGCGGCTTACTCGACCAGGGAATAGTCTCTAGTTTGCATTTGGAGCCTAATATCCAGGGTTCCAGGTTAAAGACTGGGAGATGCTATGTGATGTCAGCTTTTCCTACAGAACAGATCCCTCAGGTGGCCTCCTTGATTGTTCTTTGTATAAGGGAGGTATTGAGGAGGCCTGGCACGCAGAGAAGGATGTGCCCTGAATACTAGTAATATGAGTGTGATCAACAGGTAAGTTTGGGTATATTAACCTTAAAAAAAAAATTAGTTTCTAACCATCAACCTATATCCTCTATATGGTAGTTTTCTAGATTAGTAACTCTTCACCTTATTGAGCAAAACAATAATTGCAAAGAGTTCTAACAAAAACATTTATGATATAATGTTTCATAAAATTACCCCTTACTGATTGATTCTGCCAAATATGCAAAGTATTCTAGGCTGAATTTCCCTTAATGAATCAGGATCTTTGGGGTTTGTAAAGGGTGTGCCTCAGATGCCTTGTGAAATCTCTCAGGTCAGATTCTCGTCCTTACTCGCCAAGACAGAGAAGTTATTTTCTTGTTCATCAGAACCAACAAGAACATGTACCTCCAGAAGCTTAACTACTGTGGTAGAGCCTTCAGTAGGCAGTGCCACGTGCAAGCACTGATCTGATATTTTGAGGGGGCATCTCTTAAGAGCCACCTAAGGTAACTGCATTACTGGATTCTCCAATGTGCCCTCGACAGGGACGATCTTTTACCAGTGCCTGATTGGTGGCACTAACAGTCCCTCCTAAGGGACTGTGAGCCATAGGGGTGATGCCCACGATGCCTCACTGCACATCCCTACCAAGGCGTGTCCCTACCCATCTTCTGAAGCTCAAACTCTACAGTAATTTGCGCTCAACTGTCTTCCCCAGACACCCCCGTGAAGCATCACTTCTAGAATGCCTGCTTTGACTAAGCACTGTAGTTCATGACTAGACCTCCCAGACATCCTCCCCACTTATCTAATCCAACCACTCAGAGGGCTATGAGTTCTTTGTATTTGTAACGAAGTGGAACTTTTCCTCACCAAGTTCTAACAGCTGGAGAAACTGCTAGAAAAACTCCCATTTTTCTAGCTATGCAGTATTTTATCCCAATCAACAGTCTCTAACACATAAACTGCCCTTGAGAGAAGCTTTTCTATCAGTTGTAGAAAAGTGGTCCACTCAGCAACCGTAATTAGCTTCCTTTCTGAAACTGTTGGCTACTTTCAAGACCCCTCAACTAAGGACATGCAAGAAACTATCCACGGCTCTTTTAAAAATTTCAACCTAAGGATCTAATAAATACTATACCTTCTTTGTGTGCACGACATCATTTCCTGTTTCAGCCCCCTATTTGTTTCTAACCAAACCCTGCGGTCCTCTTACCACAGGGCAGAGCTCCGGCTTCTCTCTGCAGATGCCTACCCTCCCACGCCTGCTCTGTTAGGTTCTATCTCTCCTCCTTTCCTGACCCTGATAGAGTAGTTCCATCTCCCACTCAGCTCTACTTATCAGTAAAATAATGGTTAAACAACATTCAAGCCAGGTTAAATAGAAAACAAAAACGCAATACTTCCCCATCACTCCAACATAAATATTTTAATATTCTATATTTACTACTCTTCTAAGTTCACATTTTTCATTTTTGCAATGATAGGGCCTTTTCTTCTACCATTTACATTGTGGACCTTTCTCTACCTTGTTATAGAATTTTTTCTTTTCTTTAATGGTTACATAATGTTCTATTTGAAAAGGGATCATGTATAGTTTCTTTGTTCTTGTAACACCGTATGAACATCTGTGTGTGTTATCTTTTTTATCTCTTTGATTCCAGTGCCCACGCGATATTGGCAGTCAGATTCTATGGTGGTTAGAATACTGGCTCTAGATTAGTCTCCCTGGGTTTGAAATTTGATTTTGCCATTTACTAGCTAGTGACTCCAGGCACGTCTCTGGTTTCATAATCTGGGAAATGGGGATAATAAGAGTACTTAAGATTGTACAAAAGATTGTTACAATTAACATACATAAACATACATAAAGTTCAATGAATATTAGTTACTATTATTTTATCACTATGACAACAGGAGGAGCTCAAATTTTGAGCTATGGCCCCTCCTCTTACCTTTGACTTATCAAAGATAAATTCTCGGGAGAGGAACTTCCGGTTCAGAAGTTATAAACATTTTTAGGGACTGGCCTGTTTTCCCTGGAATTTGATTCTGTGAGATTTAAGAGCTGGCTATAGTTGCTGCCTTGGCTTCACATAGAATAAAGAAATGTTCAAGCTGTAGTTAAGGATGAAGTTACTGGCAAATGCCTTTTAGAAAACTGTTTTCATAGTAACACCTACATCTTCCACCCAAGATCCTTATGCTTTTATAAAATCTTACTCCACTATTTATTGTTCCTCTCTGGCAGAACCTGAGAGTGGAAAGGTGTAAAACTGATTGGAAGGGGCCTGCTGTAGGCTGGGTGTGATCCATGGTGGTAACAGCTGTCTGAAGGTAGCCTCCTCCTAAGCCTGGCAGGGCACTCAAAGGATCTTCAGCTAAAACAAACACTGGCACACTTCTAGTTGAGGTCCCTTGTCACTTTTTAAAAACCAGACTTCCCTCCTTGGTAGAGAATGAGTCGGAGTTTGGGATCTGCAAGACAGCCCTCACCCCACTGGCCTCCCAGGATGGTTCCAGCACTTTTGCTTTCATGGCAATGATTTACTCATAAGATTCCAGCCCTTGGCTGGAACATCTCAACAATACATGCATTCAGACTCTGCTCTACTGTACATACTGGGTGAGACAGACATGAACACATCACGATCCCAAAGGTATGATCACATTGTCTTAAAGGTCAGGAACATTCCACATGTATTTCTTTTGTCCTAGAGTTGCCAAACGTTTCTGTTTTTAACAGAGTTAATAATGCTTAAGCCAAACATTCGGGAAATGAAACGGGCAATAAAAACCCTTGAAAGATTTCCAGGTTTTTTACTAGGTTTGTAACTTTTCCCCTAAACATTACCTTTTCTGCCTCCTGGCATAGGACAAGGCCCTAATAATTTTACCTATACACAGAACGTTCCAGAATGTAAGAGCGGTTTTCAAGCCCTGCTGGGCATGTACCCAATCTGAAAAGTCAAAGTAACACATAAAGTAGATGTAAAACAAGCTGAGGTCTTTGGATGGAGCAGGCCAGCAGTCACATATGCACTTCACTACACGACAGAGCTCCTCCACGACACAGGCAAAGCTTTGGGCGATGTGGCAGAATGATGTCCGCACCATACTGGGCATCTCAAAGGCGCTCACATATCCAGTGAAAAGACACTTCTTTCTTTTCTTTAAAAACTCTCTGCCCTTAGCACACAAGGGCAGACTCCATTCACGTCATGGAGAGGTCCAGAAAGAGAGATGTGACCATACTGCTTCCTGCAGCACCGAATATACACGTGGCCTTTATCCACGGGGTGTGTGTGTCGTGCGCACCTCCCACAGAGGCAGAAACGACGGGTGCAGGGCAAGCAGCCCTAGGAGAGTTCCAGCTAACATGCCATGTGCATTAGTCTTCTTGGAGACTGTACTCTCTTCCAGGAAGGTACTGGAAGAATATTTTTCAGACAAATCCCTGAATCATGGCCATGAGTGATAGTGTTTTTGCCTTGGGCACGTCTCCTAATTTGGACGTCAGTTCTACCCATCTCTCGTTTCTAACGTTCACTGTGTGGGAAACCACCACCATCCTATTTCTCCATAATGGAATTTTTATCAAGCAAATGGGACGTACTTATTTCAAACCTCTGTGGAATTCACCTAGATTGTCTCACAAAGAAGTCATTGCTTCTTTTACCCTTGTTGGGGTCCTTCCAAGCAAATCTGACTTTCTGCAAACCAGCTAGCACTCGAAATCAAGGTAAATCCAAGCAAAGGACAATATTTCAACATTTTCAGGGAAAAATGAGAGACTGAGTGGGAGGAAGGACAGAAGGAACGGCCTTCTGAGCAACTTTTTTTTTTTTTTTAACACAAACTATGATGTACACTTGAAGAATCTGCCGTCAGATAAAGCCTTTTTGAAAATGTGGTAACATCAGACACAAAAGCACAAGATTTTTAAAAAGTGATTTCAGAAAGCAGATTGTATAAAAAATCGTGACGTGGTATAGTGGATCTTTACGGAACTCTAAACGTATACTACGTTATGCACCAGGCCCCAGGCCAGGGTGGGGTATGCCAGGCATGGGGGAAGCCAGCCACGTCACCCCGGTATGAAAAGAGTGTGTTGGCAGATGGATGGGTGGCATCTGAGAAGTGACAACTCACGTGCACAGCTGACCTCTCTGCTTTGCCATCTAGAGACTTTCTTAAGAGCGCCACGCGATGAGTTTACGTTCAGTTTACTGTTCGTCGCACTGTTCACGCGATGCGTTTTCTTTTCAGTCCTCAAAAGAAAGTGTCTTTTGGGGACTGTGTCTAATGTAGGTTTCCTTCCTATACTTGGCTCCAGTGTCACAGGCAAATCGTCAGTCGTGCAAGATCGGAGTACTCTGACACAAAACCATCCTGGATAATTCTGCTTATGCCCGCTAAACAACTTGCATCATTAAATAAACCATCCTCTGACTGTATTTATGAAATGTTACGTCTGCCTAGCAATGAGCCTACATTATCTAAACAGTAAAGTGGAGGCCCATTCAATTTACCCTTGCCTGACAATATTTTTGTTTTTCATCTGGTTCTACTGACAATAATCATATGCATTCCACGGGGAAACCCATGTCACAGCAGCCATTCAGGTAATTGGAAGGGAGACAGCAGCATCTAATAAACAGACAGGTAGTCAAAGATAATTCTTGTATCGTGTGTACAAAAAAACAATCCAGAGAAGTTGAAAATGGTTTCAAATTCTGTTGTGGGTTCTCAAGTCCACTGGAGACTTGTTTTGGGGAAAGGCTGGGTTCACTGGAATAGCATGCTTCCCAATCCCGCATTGTACGTTTCAAGCTCTTGCCAAAAAGTAGCTCGACTTCACTTAAAGGCAAAAGCTATACAAAACGGCCATCAAAATAGCCACGATTCTTGTGATGAGCTCTATGTGAAAAATGCTCTTGGAAACCGCTTGGTGACTTCTGCTGGTATAGGGTGATGCACAGGTTTTTGGTGCCTACCACAAAATTAAAATAGAAAACACAGCCCTTCCCGCCAATATAAAACACAATATAAAACACAGCCCTTGCCGCTAAGGACATGCAGTCTAGCTGGGAACCAAGACTAAAACATGTGAGAGATCATCAAACATCAGAAAATGGCATAAAGTTAAGTCCTGGTTGTCTTCCCTGCCCGGATGCTCTCCATGGAGAAGGAACCCATCTGGTTCTTACGCTCGCTTTGACCCTTAGCACTACTTGGAAGAAACTATTCATTGCAAAGGTGCAGAGAATCCTACAATTATTTGCGTGTGGTTTGGAAAACAAGGTCTTTTTCTTCCTAGAATGGGTGTGACCAAGAGTCTTCAAACCTACTTCAAAGAAAACAGTTAAATGACACAACCATGAAGTCCTTTGGAGAAAAAAGGAAACTGTCCAACCTCAATTCGTGACACCCTGAGATCTATTTCATTCAGGGAGCCGGTAGATCTTATCTTTGATACAACATCAAAACAAATGTGTGCTGGGGTGTTTTTCCTTCTCGAAATCTCCTTGTTGCATGCAAGAATGAGCTGAGAAAGTAACGAGGTCACAGGTGGGTTGGGTGAGCAGCCCTTCGAAGGGACTTACATAATACTCTGGGGTTCTGCCCATGCTGAGGATGGCATGGAAAGCGAGGAGAACACGGGGGGCAGCTGTGTGCAGGGGCCTTGGAAGGCCCCGCGGGGCAAGGCTGGCAGAAGCCTCCCACGTATGAAATTTCTCCCTTGTCTTTACTTGGTTGGAAGGTAAAAATATTCCCCTCTCGTTTCTTTTTTTTTTCTTTCAACTCAAGTGTTGTGGATGGAACAACAAAACTGACTTAAAAAACAGAAAAGGAAGCTCTTTCACAAGGCTGAGTTCCTTGGAAGAGCGTACGTCTAGACCTTGTATTTTATGCTCTAGCTCAAGCTCACATACAGCCATGCAAACTGTATGCTGTCAGATTTTGGTATTAAAGGATGCAGTTAGTCCGTGGTATCGCACACACTTATATACAGATTCTCTATGAAGTGAGACTCACCTGGATACAGAAAAGTAAAGTGGATCCCTAATCATAATCATCAGCCATCCAGTTAAAGATGGAACCTTGGAGCTACAGAAGAATAAATACTGAACGCTAGTTACACACGCACAAATGGAAACGTCTTCTAGTTTGTGGTCAGCCGCTTGCACGCTAGCTTGCAAATAGGTAGTGTTGTCTTGGTGAATAGTGAAGTGAAATTTATGCAAAACCAACAAACAGTTACTGGTGCTTGAACAGTACGGTTCAAGTACTGAGCTAGGCATGAACACAGAAAGATAAGAAAACAGCCTCTGCCTTCGAGGAGCTTAGTTTAGTGCACTGACACGTGTAAACATGTTAAATGCTGCCGTACAGGTGGGTGTCCTCAGGGCGCTATGCAGACAGTAACCCAATGGCAGCAGAGGAAGCTGTTGAAAGGGCAAGACAGGACAGCCTGATTAAAGGGAAGTGAAGTCATCTCCTTAGGATTGGGGTGTGGGAGCAGTTTAGGGAGAGGGCTGAGCAGGCTGGTGAAAACTGAGAATTGCTATCTAGGTAAGGGTGAGAGGCTGAGGGAGGACCAGTGATGCTGAGGGTCTGATCAAGCTGGAGCCCACTGTATTTCAGACCAGGTTTAGTGGGAGCTAGAGGGGCTGTAACGTTGGAATGAAAAGCTCCTGAGGTGCGGTGTTTTCTTGGTCAAGACAACACGGGGCAGAGCAATGGGAGGAAGTGGCCACAGAGGAGTGGATGGAGGGGCCACAGAAGTTGAGTCCAGGCACTGTAAGGGGGAGGGGTAACACATGCTGACATCTTCCAGAAAGAAGGCGCGAGCCAGGGTGGAAAGTACCACAGTCCTCAACGGATAGGACTGACAGGATATTTATTGAGGATGGTGATGAGGTGAGTTAGAGGATGGCTTCCTCATCCAAGGAGGAGTGGCTTCTGAATGCTCTGCAAGTCCCACACCTCCTTACCACTGGGTCTGCTTCCACTCATATGTGTGTGTGTGTATATATATATATATATATATATATTTTTTTTTTCCCTAAGCTTACGTTTCATTTTTTTTTGAATTTTAAAAGAATTTTTTATTAGAGTATAGTTGCTTTACAATGCTGTGTTAGTGTCTGCTGTACAGAAAATTGTATTAGTTATACATATACATATATCCACTCTTTTTTAGATTCTCTTCCCATGAAGGTCATTACAGGGTATTGAGAAGAGTTCCCTGTGCTATAGAGTACGTCCTTACTAGTTATCTATTTTATATATAGTAGTGTGTATATGTCAGTCCCAGTCTCCCAATTTATGCCCCCTCCCACCCCGTAACCATAAGTTTGTTTCTCTATGCTTCCATTCATATTTAAACAGTTGGGAGAAGTGAATTTTGAAGTCTTATTTGTAGATCCAAAGAAATAAATTTTAAAGAGCTAAATGAGGAGTTTTTTGTTCTTGATATAAGAGGCACCACATCCTAAACAAAAGACTACTGATACAATTTTAGACAAACAACATACCAGAAACTCCGGGTGGCGTCTTAATGAATTTTCCATTAAAATGACCAATAACGGCTTCGCACTTTTCTGTTGATTCCATCCTATTTATACATAAAAATAAAACACGTAAATAGTCAGAGATACCTTAGTTTGCATTTTGTCCTGTGCACATGAATACAATCCTATAGGTTTATTGGATACAAATGAAAACTAACAAAAATGTGAATGATAGGAAAAAGTGGGTTTATTCTATCTTTTATTTAACTGTTGTTTGTGTGCTTCCATAGTAAAATAAAAACTTGATAACCACACAGTACATTCAGAATCATAAAAGAAATAAATTATACAAAGAGTATTTAATACCAAGCATAGGAAATGTATAATTTTTTCCCACTTGTAGAAAAACTGATAATCAATACACAATAGCTTTGTTAGTCATGATAGTGAATTAAAAATAAAAATACCAGTTTAAAATACTAGTGTATTTAGTGCTGCTGGGATATTGGTCATTTTAAAGATGGTCTTTCCTTTTACATATTCAAAAAAATGACAGACTCAAAAGTCATGATAAGAACAGGTGTTAATCAGAGGATGTGTCTTACCAGTTTTTCTCATTAGCTTGAAGTTTAAAATTAAATTAGTGAAGTCAATTATGTACCTTCTTTGTCATCTTGGCTTTAGAGGAGGAATTAAAGGATGGAGCCTAACAACTTATTCCACATCTGCAGGTGGCTAAGAACGCCTGAGAAACCTTTCAGGGGAATTAAATCATTTTGATTTATTTTTCTTTAATGGAAAAAACACTGAATAATCTGCTCAAAATGCACTACACTCCTGGACTGCCCAGAAGAGTTGCACCTTGGTTTTAATGGGTGGTTTTTAATAGTTTTTAAAAGCAACAGAATTTAATTGGGTTCTATCTTTGGATACAGAAATGAAAGTCCTTGATCTGCTTTCAGAGGAACACCCACAGAGGGACGATTTTCAGATGGCGCCGGGCCTTTCACTGTTTCACCTGGGTCCTTTTAACCCATGAAGTGCACACTGGGGATGCTGGCCTTGGTGACTTTCCACCTGTAGAATACCTTCGTTTTATTATAAAATCGTCTGGCCTAACAGAAAGAGTAATGGACTGAAAGCCAGAAGAACCAGGTACTAGACCTTGCTTCATTGCTTGGCAGCCCTGTGACAATGATAAAGTCCTTTCTTTAACTCAATTTTCCTATATGTGAAAGAGTGAAAAGTGCTTGCTTTGTTGATCTCACAGGCCTGAGGTAGATGCGATTGTCATCAAATAGGATAATGTATAGGAAAGTAAAACGTCAGCAATTTCCCCTCCAGAACCAAAGTCAATACTTTAAGACATGTAGACGTTATCCGTTACTGCACAGTATTAATAGGTTGCTAAATGATGTAAAATCAGTTTTTGTACGCAGGCTTTCAGATTGCAACTACGTCAAAAACCAAAGCTTCTTTTGTTTAAGGTTTTTAAAGGAAGCAAACTAACCATTACACGGAAGTATCCTTTCTGGGGAGGAAGGGATAAAAATAAGATGGAAGGAATGAGGGTAGTTTAGATATCTGCAACATTTTACTTCTTAAAAAAAAAAATCTAGGCAAAAACTGTAAAATGTTACAACGTGTGTAACACTTGGGGGGGGTTAGACAGGTGTCTGTTGTACTTTTCTGAGCGTTTGAAATATTTCACTTAAAAATCTAATTCACTGACCTTATTGATGATGAACCAAAGTTCCATCTAATGAGACAAAAATACCAATTTATTTACAAAATTTAGGAGCCTGAGCTTGTTGTTTTTAAGAAGTTTAGGCATCTTGATCTAATTAGTCAAATTATTAAGGAAACATACTTGCAGAACTACTGCTCATGTGGTATTTCCTTCCCCTAGGTCACCAAATATTTAGTGTCCTCAGGTTCAAGAATCCTAATGAGCTTCCAAAAGATTTGGAAAAATGCAAACGATTTTTTATGCATAATTTAAGTTCATGGTACAACTGGCTCCTAGAACCCTGGCTTAAATTCTCTCTCCTTGCTCAATTTTTATTTTCCAGGAAATATAGCAGAGCTACTGTTGTTGACAAGAAGACAGGTAGCGTGCTTACCTAGCAAAGCCAACACCACGACTTGTCCCACTGGAATCGCGTAGTATCCTTGTAGAAATAACTTGTCCAAATGGTTTCAGCATATTTTCAAGTTCTTGCTCATCCATGGACAGTGGCAAATTAGAAATATACAAGTTGGTAGGATCTTGTTCCTGTTGCTAAAACCGAACAGAGAACTGTCTATTAATTTCCAGCAGAAGGTGAGATATGTGAACACACTTTTACTTGGCCACTCTCTTAGCTCAGTTCCTTTGAAAGTACTAGCAAGTGAGATCATGGGAACTACAGAACACCCGAGTCACCAAGAACACTTGAAAACAGTGTCTGAAGCTTGGACAATCTGTGCAGGTCAGACACGACCCCACCAAACCATTCTTGGCAGGTTTGGAAGCAGAAGCGCTGGCAGGAGTCGCTGAGTTGGAGAGGATGCCCTCATGGAAGCAAAACTCTCAGCTGTTTGCAGTGTTCTACAAAATAACCTCTCCTCCACTACTATTTTTAGGAGCCCATTTTGGGCACACTATTGCACAAATGGCTGTTACTGCTAATAATTCAATCCAGAAACACACGACGGATTCTGGACTAAGTCAACTAAAGTCCAGTGGGATTTTGCCCAAATTCCCTTCTTTTGCTCTACAGCAGAGTCATTACTACCTCTGAGTTGTGATCACCAATGGGAAATAGAGGACTTCCTAAATTAACAAAAACAAAACCCCACAAAGTCATACAAAATGACAGACTCAAGGCAGTACAAGTTTTAGAATCTGGATAAAGCTGAACTCAAATGTAGATGGGGGAAGGGAGTTTTGCTAAATCTTTGCTACTCTAAGAGTGATCCAGGGGCCAGCAGGGATGGAATTACCTGCAAGCTTACCAGAAATGTAGAATTCCAGGCCCCAACCCAGACCTACAGAATCAGAAACTGCATTTTAATAAGATCTCCAGGCAGTACAAATGCATATGGAAGTTCGAAAAGCAGCAATTAGATCATTGCCCACCCACCTTTGCACTGCTGAGGTAAAATCAGCTGAAAGCAAAGATAGCAACTGAGTTTTCTGAGAACCAGTAACAGCTATGTATATTTACTGAGTCTGGTGTTAAATCATCAGGAAATAAGCTTATATGCTATCTGGAATATTTTCTGACCAAGTAAAAACTCATCTCGGCAACTGTGAGATTAGGATGATCTTAACTTTAAAACAGGCTTTCCTTTGATCTTACTACCACTTGTATCTTTACATATTGAACTATGCAAGTTTATGATTTTTCTTTAACAAGCACTATGAGCAAAGTCATTAACCGATGTCTTAGCCTTAGGCAACAGAACAGCACACTCATTATATTTAAATTTCCAAAATGCACAGTACTTTAAAAATATATGTGAAACATACGCATATTTGTACAAAGTCTCTACTTTCAAATGTATCCGGGCATTAATTAAACCTGAAATAAAACCTTTCCTTTCAGATGATCTGCAAGTAAAAGTAACTGACCTTTAAGATTTAAAACAACAATCTGGTATCCTAGGAATGGCAAATACCCTGGTAGTCCCAAGAATTAAAGTTACCAAAGACTGAGAAACTATGGGCAGAAAGTACTGTCCCTATGACTTCCTGGTTCTGACAGAAGGCAGCCTGTTACCAGGCCAGTCCCAAAGGTATGGAGCAGAAGCTCCCAACCTGGGTGGCCCAGACTCTCAGGGGTGTCAGTGCGGTTGTGTCCAGGAAAAAAATTAAAAAATTTCAAGTGCTCAGTAGCAAGCCAGAAACCTAACTTCATTAACCCTTGACAGACTAAACAAAAATGGCAACTACCTTTGCTTCTGTCTGAAAGTAGATAAAGTCAGGGTGGTACCACTGATTACCTTATGCCCGGCAAAACCTCCCACTGAAAATTACATAAAGCATATCTTTAATGTACAAAAATTGTAAAGCGATTTAATAAATGCATGACAGTAATAGATAAATTGCTTCAGAATAAAGGGAAGAACAAAATGGTCTTTGGTATTAAATTTTTCAATTTCTTCTCAGGTGGACTACAAGCTAAAATTTTAATTCCTTATTTCCACTTTATTCACTACCTTCCCTGACTTCACCCAATTAATCCACAGCTCCTCAATTAACTATCTCATGTTGGCTCTAACCTCCCAAGTCCCTGAATCTTTCCTGGAGTGCACAAGACTGTATTTGTTCCCGTGGAAGTCTGGTCCTTAGTTGGTGAACACAGATAGGGTTATTTCTCTCTGAAAGTGGGGTCCTGTAGCCTAATACAGCCCAATGACATTTATAGTGCATCCTGTCCATCCCAGACCCTCTTATACAATAACTGTGACTCCAGGTCTGTCTTCTAGCCGTTTATAGTTGAGTTGGGGAGATAAAAACACATATAATGAATGCTGTAACAGAGATGTATACATATCACAATGGGAGGACAGATAGGGGAGCTTGTCTTTATTAGGGAACACTTTACAGAGGGCATGACATTGAGCTGAGACTTGAGAAACAAGCATAAGGCATGAGGCTGAAAACCAGATTGTGAAAAGCTATCCAAGGAGTATGACTTTTTTGGTCCGTTATCACTGCTTAAACTTTTCCACTTAAGCAATGCTAGCACGAAAGAGAATGACTATGTATCCTGAAGAGTGTGTGGGCAAAGGATAAAGTAGCCTTGCCAGAGCTGCAACGTTTCCTTGAAGGCTTGTATTTTATCTAAAAAAAAAAAAAAAAAATCACGTAGATGTTGCAATCTACTCCCTAACTATTTGAGTTTGTTTCATATGGAAACAGTATTTCTGAATTAATACTTTCGAGTCATACTGACACTGCAGGAAGATAAGCCATGTTTATCCTGTGATTTCAGGCGTTATACTTTGTTGGGTGAAGGGAGGAGGAGGAAGGGGGAGCCTTGTCCCTGTGCTGCAGCTAGAAAGCCACGCCCTAAAAAATCTGCAGCCTCTGGAGGCACAGAAGCAAGGGAGTGATGTGATCAAGTCTATCTTATTAGAAAGATTTCTGAATCACGCTTAGTCAGATTCAGGGAACTCCCTAATTAAAGAGCATTAAAACACACCTCGGACAAAGATGTGGCATAAAAAATGTTACATAAGAAACATGTATCATAAATATTGTGAGCTTTCTTTTTTTAAAAATAAATTTATTTATTTTATTTTTGGCTGCGTTGAGTCTTCGTTGCTGCACATGGGCTTTCTCTAGTTGCAGAGAGCGTGGGCTCTTTGTTGCAGTGCGCAGGCTTCTCATTACGGTGGCCTCTCCTGTTGCGGAGCACGGGCTCTAGGCTCATGGGCTTCAGTAGTTGTGGTGCACGGGCTTAGTTGCTCCGCAGCATGTGGGTTCTTCCCAGACCAGGGCTCGAATCCGTGTCCCCTGCATTGGCAGGCGGATTCTCAATCACTGTGCCACCAGGGAAGCCCGTGAGCTTTCCTTTTGAGTTACAATTATTAAAATCTAAATGACTAACATTTAAGAATATTTAAGAATGTTCATAGACTTTGTCATCTGTGAAGTATTTTCAAAAGGGCTGACAATGTAGGTAACTAAGTACTTTCTAAATCTGTGGTTTAGTTGCTATTAAACTATTAATAAAAATGTTATTCTTGGGTCTTCCCTGGTGGCACAGTGGTTAATAATCTGCCTGCCAATGCAGAGGACACGGGTTCGAGCCCTGGTCCGGGAAGATCCCACATGCTGCGGAGCAACTAAGCCCGTGTGCCACAACTACTGAAGCCCCTGTGCCTAGACGATGCGCTCCACAACAAGAGAAGCCACCGCAATGAGGAGCCCGCGCACCGCAGCGAAGAGTAGCCCCCGCTCGCCACAACTAGAGAAAGCCTGCATGAAGACCCAATGCAGCAAAAAAAAAAAAAAAAAGTTATTCTTTAAAATGTTAATTCAACTTGAATGTTTACCAATGAAGCAAAAAAATAATAAAAAGTGCTAAATCAGAATCAGGAATTTGAGCTCCTAACCTACTCTATGACGAATAGTGAGATAAGATAGACTAAATACAGGTAGATATTTCCTGTGATTTTAACGCATTTTTTTTCAATAGCAAACAGTCAACTAGCTCTCTTCATTTGGAATGACCTCTAGGGCTAAACAGTATTTATCCTTCTTTTCAAATGGTCAACTTATCCTGCACACATTGCATACAAAGTTGCAAGTAAAAAAAAACAAAACAAAACAAAAAAGAGAAGCAACTCCAAGCTGGCAGCAATGGCCACAAGAATATCTGATCACCAAAGGGTCCATGCATTCTAATCACCATACATTCCTAGTAAACGGAACATACAGTACTTGTACTACGTGAGAGTGGTTCTTGAATAAGGGTAATTTCGCCCCTTTAAAATCAGGGACAACCGTAACTCTGTTTTATTACATACAATGCTATGTCAAAAAACAATTTTTCTGTAAATTATGGGTGGTCAGACATAAAAATGGGGCTAACAGGCCTCTTTATATCCCTAGGCATGCAAAGGGTTCAATGGCTTCTTTAACAGGTAGAACACTTGGATCCCACATTGGCCATGAGAGGGATAAATGGCCGCTAATGTTCGCTTGAGTAGAAAAGTGGGGCTTGGAGGTCCCTCATGGTGTAAAGCACTCAGTCATCATCTGAAAGAAATTAACAAAAACCTCCCTATGCGTGTGGAATGGTTCCTAAAATTCAAGAAAGGGACCTGGCAGGAAGACCAGATATCTGTTTTCTCTTGTACTGAGTAGGTTCACCAACCAGCAGATAGCTGCTCATGGGCATGTGAATGCAAACTGCTTGAAGCATGGTAGACCTCTGTGTGGAAGGGCGATTAAATTCCTGCTCCTTTGACTGCCTATTTACTGAAAAAAATGCGAGCATACAGCTAGGCAAATAACACAGGGCGATCCGCCGACCCCCAGCAGGTCTTAAGAGGTATTGCGGAAAGGCCTACAGAAGTCACTCTATTAACAGATATCACCAATGTTGACTCGAGTTTTGTATCTTTTCAGCTCGTTATCTGAGGTTTTTTTCTTCTTTTCATAGATTGAGTCTTTTATTTTGAAAAATGCACACATTTGAAACAAATGCCAAGTTTAACATACATGGCTCAAGTTTAACCTTGAGCCTTTTGGAAAACCTTTGGTAAATTTCATCAGGGCACTTGATAGACTCAATAAATATAATTTTTAAATGTCCCATTGCTATCTCTCCATATCTGCCCAAACTGGGAAGTTTTTCTCTTGCTTAATTGGCTTCTTTGATCATCACTAAAACAAACATTTGGTATCTACCATAGGCCAAGTACCAAGCAAGGCACTGAAATTAAAACACGAATAAGAAACAACCATTGTTGTCCAACGCTCTCCAATTGTAGCTTTATAATTCAGTTTTGAATATCTGTGGAGTTCTTTTTCAACTCCGGTAGTCAAAGTGTCAAACAATATTATATTCTCCCCCACTCCCCAGACTCGCCTAGTGGAATGGCCCTTAATTTTTTCTGATTATGTAAGAAAGCAAGCCTTTAATATGTGGCAATGTGAATTTTCAAAACTTTATAGTGTCCAGATTAATTCACTAGAGGAAAGTGGACAGTGACAGGTCCCTTGTCACCCAAACATGGGAGCCAGACCTAAACTTTTATAAACTGTCTCCACAAAAGGTACATGCCAGATGCTCCTTTATCCAGTCAGCATAAAGGGGGTAAGTCAACTCCTGATACTCAAACCCATGGTTCCGTGGCACAGAACAATGGACCCTCTAGCATTTAAAATACCTTTTGTAACGTTAATGATATAATAAAAAAGAAATCAGGTCCAGGAAACTCAGTCATCCTACAGAGACCCGAAGAAATTCACAACGTGCAGAATGTTGGCACACTGCCAGCATCTCTGAACCCGTGCATTGTTCCCTCCCTACAGATGATGTAGGAAGGGATCACTTTTCCTAGCCAATTTACAGTCCAAGCCACCTAAGGAGGTCTTTGAACAGTGCTCATTAACAGTCCACGGGAAAGCTGGCATTCAAAGTGCACTGTTGACACAACGTACAGTGCCAATCTATGCCCAGTCCGGTTCTGACTAAATGCATTGTAAAGACTTCTTCAAACAGGATATATTTAATATATTATGCTACTCAATATCACCGGCACTGAAAAGATGCCTAGGTAAGTGCTCATGGGGCCGCTCTAAAAAAGGCCTCTGTAGTACCTGGAGCAGGTTGTTAAAATAGTCCTCTTTCTAACTTTGTTTCAGCAGAAGTCACCAAAAAATGGGTTTCAGGCATGCCCACGTTCCAGAGTGAGAAACCAGACCACCTACACAAAGTCTGCATAGGAGTGGCTGAGATCTGGCTTGAGAGGCTCAGCTGACCACCCACCTCTCGTCTGCCTGGGAGGGGCTGGAGAGGGTGGAATGAACACGCACGTGGAGAGAACCGCTGATGTGTTCTGAGTCCCACCACAGGGGCTGCTTCCCCCATCACTGCCAGTCCAGCAAGAGGGGCTTCAACAGGCCCCTCAGGAGGCATGGTCTGTGACCTCTGGAGCTTGGTGGATACAATGAATCAATGTCTGACTTACGCCTGAGGAATCTAAAAGGCAAAGGCTGGTTGAAGGGGCCTATAAGTGCAATTGGGAGGTAACTAGTCTCCCACAGACAGCTGGCAAACACATCAATGTGGGCCACACAGGTAGAGTTGGCCCAGGGTTGTGTTAGAGCCTTCCAGGAAGGCTGTCTTGAAGGATTAGAAGGCCCTAGAAGAAAGGGGCTGAAGGCAGACCCTTAGATTCTCAGGAGCTGAGGCTAACAGCCTGAGGACACGTCTTCTCTAGCTTGAAGGAACTACAGGGGAGAGAGCAAAGCATTCTACTAAGGAAAGCATCAGTTCTCTGTCTGCCCAGAGAAATCAACACCATATCACATAATTGTCAGGTCAAGAAACTTTCCCATCCTTTGCCACTGCTCCAACCTTGGAGGGGTTAGAAACCACAGCTAGCTATGGAAGAGTGGGAAAGACACACATTTGGGAAATAGGAAAGAAACTAACCATGCTCCCATCCCAGGACAAGCTTACTGCTTAGAGCAGACCAGAGCTGGGGGAAGGGAGAAGTTTTAATATTATACGGCACTCAAAATTTTGTCAAATAAACAGGATTGGACATTTCAATTATAGGTATCACACACTTAGCATTGGAAATGTGTTCTTAAAAAAAAAAAATCAGACATTCAGCATCAAAATGTTAACCAGGAGCCTATTTCATATTATTTCAAGTAAGAAGTATAATGTATTACCATTAATCACAACCCCCAATTTCCTAAAATGCAACTAAATACATTTGTTACACATCTGCACGTGTGTCTGTATACACGTAATACATGGTTATATTGGGATGTAAACTTTTAAAATATCACTTTGTTTTTGTTTTTTGCGGTACACAGGCCTCTCACTGCTGTGGCCTCTCCCTCTCACGGGCCTAGCTGCTCCGCGGCATGTGGGATCCTCCCGGACTGGGGCACGAACCCATGTCCCCTGCATCGGCAGGCGGACTCTCAACCACTGCGCCACCAGGGAAGCCCTAAAATATCACTTCTTGATCACCAAATTATCAATATGGTTGTTAGCAGACAACTGCTTTGTAAGTTGTCATTTCTCTTAGCACCAGCGGCATCCAAGACACACATCCCTTTTTGCTGACTCTCAGCAGAGTTTTCGAAACCTCTACACAATTCTGACATTTACAAACTGTATTTGGAATATAACCTGAGATTTCCCCCTTAAACATCTTGTTTAAAATATTGTACTGAGATTGGTGTAAATACATATAGAAAGGCTGAAAATGTACTGAAAGACAATTATGTTCCCTGAAATTTGGATATGAAAACAATTAAGGGGCATTCTACTGAAAAAAATTAACCAGAAAGACCTGAAATGAAAGAAACAACTGAAGGAACTTTTCAAAATTACGAGAGTAGCCAGAAAAGTCATGGGACCTGCCCTAGATTTTATCCATGAGAAGAAGAAACAGGAGCTTCACAGAGTAGAGGAAATGGATAGAACAGAGGGAAAAATAGAGCCCTTTTCCAATTGTGCCTTAAAAGTCCTGCTTAGAAAATGTATGGTTACCCATTGTTTACATAGGCGTATTAAACATTCTGTAAATCATATACAACTTAGGTATTGCATACTCACAATTAAATATATTTCAAGCCTCATAATCACTGTCTTTCAACAATACCACAGGAAACTGCTGTATATTATGGACAAGTAATCTAAAAATCACGGCTTAGTATTTACAGTTTGTTTATTTTAGCTTCTTCCTCTGGAGTTTAAAAACATCTGAAATAAGTCCAACTCAATCCAAAGGTCTAAAAATATTAAAAGTCAAGGATTACTTTAGAAAGGTGATCCCTTTCATCAATTCCTGAAATCTTTATTCACGCTGATTTTTTTTTTTTTTTTTTTGCGGTACGCGGGCCTCTCACTGTTGTGGCCTCTCCCGTTGCGGAGCACAGGCTCCGGACGCGCAGGCTCAGCGGCCACGGCTCACGGACCTAGCCGTGCTGCGGCACGTGGGATCTTCCCGGACCGGGGCACAAACCCTTGTCCCCTGTGTCGGCAGGTGGACTCTCAACCACTGAGCCACCAGGGAAGCCCCATGCTGATCTTTTAATCAAGGTAAATCTCTATCCTCGTAGCTGCATATATGTCCTTCAACAGCTTTAAGGTCTTAGCAGGTAACTTATCTCAACCCGGGTTCTTTAACTTCCATAAATCTTCTTTCCTTATGGAAATGTGAATACCCTTCAGGGAATGACCACATGCTACTCTTCAGAAGCAGCAGAGGACAGCACAAAATTACTTTCCTCTGTACTTCAAGACACTAGATAATATAAAATTATCGATCTTTTGAAAAGAATATACAAGATATCAAACTGTCAAGTTTCAAACTTGAAAATATGTTCTGTAGCAATTCAAAAACCACAAATAAAAAAATATGTACATAATTGTATGAGTATCTTAATAAATGCACTTTAGGCACTAGGTATGATATAAATGCACTTTAGGCACTAGGTATGCACTTGGCACTAGGTATGCCAAGTTTACATTTAGGCAATAAGACTGGAGCATAAATACCACTTCAGTGATTAAGAGTTCATCAAAACAAGTCCTGAATAAAGCTACTGCAGAACCACTAAAGAGAAGATTTATAATCCATAAATAACCAATGTCTAAAAATCACTGACTTTTACACAGAGGAAATAGTATCTGTAGCTTACATTGCATTAAAACTACTAGTATATTTGTACAACGCATACATATGTGATTGTATTTTGTTATTCTTTCATAATATGACATTCTATACACAATTACCTTCGGAAGTGTTTCTAAAATGTATTAATTCCTTAAGCATTGACATTTTAAAATTATTTTAAAAAATACAGTACAGAGCTTCAGCCCACAAGTACCCACTTACCTGAGAAAATCTGGTGCTATTTCTCCATTTACTTAGGGGGTTACATAATCTGCTATGTAAAATTTTATACAGTTATAAAACCCTTCTTCACATATAAATTTATGAGGAACAGTCTTTGGCAAAATAGCTACCATTGAGGATGCGAAGGCACGGGACAAGTGTCCACAGGTAACTGTGGCTCACTGGGATGGAAGGAAGAACTTGGATGGTGACAGGAAAAGCCACGTATCTAGCTTCAGAACCAAAGCCAGAGACCAGAGCAGTGAGAACTGGCTCTCAACTCACCTTTGCCATTTGAGCTTGAACCCCACTTGCCTTCAGGGCAGACACAGCCTTCTGAGCTGCTGCAGGACTGTCAAAGTCGACAAAACCATAACCTGAAATGCAAAACACACTTAGTGTTTAAGCCATTATTTTATGATTACATAGAGGAAAAGGATGACTCCATTTGCTCTCTGATGCAGGCAACAGAAATGAAAGCCCTGACGTTCTGACATGTCTCAAGCTTTACAGCCGCAACGCAACATCCTCCTCGAGCTGTCCTTCCCCATCTATCACGAGCTAGGCAACTTTCCCTTCAAAGTTTAAAAAAAAAAGGAAGAAACAAACAAACAGTTTTTTTCCTTTTCCAGATCTTTTTCTCAGGTGTCCTGTACTTACTGGCAGAAAAAAAAAGACATCTGAGTTATACCAAGATTTAAAAAAAAAAAGGAAAAAAAAATCAACTTCAGAGAAGTAGCATTTTTAATAATTTGGTAAGAAAGATGGTGCTATCCTACAGAGCTTCCAAGTGTATGTTTATTCTGTAGACTACATTTTATTTTTCAAATAAGTTAAGTACAACCACTGGATACCCCCAATATAAAATAATCTAAATGTTAGAACTTGGTTAAAAATATCATTATTTATCTAAAATAGAGCTCATGATCTCTTCAAAATAAATAAAGGGGGGGGGATGGCTCCAGAAACCCAAAATAGCTGTTTTAGCAGTTCATGTCCTAAACCCTAAAAACAAAACATAATAAAACAAATAAATAAATAACCTCCTAAGAGAGGTCCTGGTTCAAAGCTTATTTATCCACAGCTTTTCAAACATTTTAAATAAGCTGGTCAGCTATTCTGCCTGGCCACGACAAATCAAAAGCAAGAAATAATGGGGAAAAAGGGTCGGGTTGAGGGTAGGGCTGCTACAAAATGATCACATGGATGGTATCCATATGCTAATTGTTAGTGAAAATGAATAGCAATCAAGAGAAGAGGAAAACTATACAAAGAACAGGCCTTCAAGCAGCATATGAGCAAACAGCTCCATGAACTTCACTGATCCATAAGCATCACTGCATTAAATCAGGCAGTCACTGATTTGTCACCATAACTCTTAAGTTACTGAGAAAAGGTTCAATTCTGTTTAGCGCACTGTTTAAAAAGATCAGGGTACCAGGCAAAAATACCAACAGAGATTTCCTTGGAATTCAAACCTATTATCAAATTAATTTTATTTTCTTAATTTATTTATTTATTTTTGCGGTACGCGGGCCTCTCACTGTTGTGGCCTCTCCCGCTGCGGAGCACAGGCTCCGGACGCGCAGGCTCAGTGGCCATGGCTCACGGGCCCAGCCGCTCCACGGCATGTGGGGTCTTCCCGGACCGGGGCACGAACCCATGTCCCCTGCATCGGCAGGCGGACTCTCAACCACTGCGCCACCAGGGAAGCCCATCAAATTAATTTTAAATGAGGAAGAATATTTTGAAAAAGAAAAGCCCTGTTTGGAGGTTGCAGAGAAGAGGGGCCAGCCCTATCATTTAGTTGCAGATATTATAAAGCTACAGTCGTTTACACAGGAAGAAACTAAGTGTCAAAATAGGCAAATATATGCATCAACAAGACCAAACAGAAACTTCCGAAGTAGTCCAAAGGTGAGTGTGCAGTATTAATACCAAAAATATTGCCTGGTAACAAAACTAGTGAACTAGACTATGGATTACAGAAATAGATGTTTTAGGAGACAGAAGTGTCAAAGCTGAAACAAGCAGCAGCTTCCTTCGAGTACTTGGAATCAGGTTGGAATAAGGCCTAATTTGATTTTGACAGTGAATGGAGAAATAGCCAGGTTGGAAAGAAAAAGAAGAGGCTGACCCAAGTAAAAGCAGAGAACGCTACTCAACAGCCAGGCTAGAAGTCAGGTTAAACGTATTTTGGAATTTTTTTAGAAATCTGTCGTTAATGCTAACATGCAACCCGTTATGAAGGTACACACAGGCACACACATACTCACTCTCTCACTCTCATACATATTTTACTACCAAATACAATTTAAGCAGGTCATAAATGAACACCCAACTACACTGAAATGATGCAACTTCTACTGATGGATATTTAAGACACCCTCCTTAATCTTGCTGTTGTCAATAAATTACAATAAATAGAAGATCTCAGGTTTGATATTCATGTAGTTGAAATTGATATTCATTCAGGTAATATTAGTATTATTTTATCTGTTACTTCCTTATTAGGAAAAATCCATAACGGTTGCATTTTTAGTTAACTGTTTATAACCTTTTCTGGCCTTGCCCAATGTCTACTACATAGCTGTTTCATAAATATTTGCTGAAAAACAAATATAACAGGTAAGCATGCAACCCTGGGCTCTTTCATTTCCTCTATTATATTACTTTCAAGTAAGTATAAGAGTATATAAATGAGTTTCACAGGTTCCATGGGTTTCATTATATAAATATGTACACAGATATTTCTGAAGGTGGGATAAACTAAGTAACACAGCATCCTCTCACTGGACCCCCAAGAGGCTTCTTCTCAGGTCTCAGGACCAGGAACAGTTATGGTATTCCTGCTTCTTGGATTTTATTCTACATTGTGATTACTGAATCACGGGAATAGGTATGTTTATTTTTGCTTTGGCAACTAAGAAATACAGGGCTATTTCTATAGTAACATGGAGTTTCCTGCTCTTACCCCTATTTTCCCTTTGGTCTGACTTATCCTCACCCATTTTATGTCTGTGTGTGTGTGTATGTGTGTGTGTGTGTGTGTGTGTGTGTGTGTGTTTTCTGGTCTTATATGCAACTCTGTAAACACTGATAATTAACCAGTCGGGTGTCACAATCAATCCGCTGTAAGCTTTTTTTTTTTTTTTTTTGGTCCTGAACTACCATATATTCCAGTGCTGAAAAGCATTTAAATACCTTTTCTTGGCCAAAAACTGCCAAAAATTGAAAGGTAGAAGAGCAACTGAATAGTGAATTTTTAAATTTAATAACTACGATAACATGTTATTCAGAGCAATATTTCCTTCAGCTTAATTCTGTCTTCTGGAGAGAGGCTTCAAAATATGTTTTGTGGGGCTTCCCTGGTGGCGCAGTGGTTGAGAGTCCGCCTGCCGATGCAGGGGACAAGGGTTCGTGCCCCGGTCTGGGAAGATCCCACATGCCGCGGAGAGGCTGGGCCCGTAAGCCATGGCCACTGAGCCCGCACGTCCGGAGCCTCTGCTCTGCAGTGGGAGAGGCCACAACGGTGAGAGGCCCGCGTACCACAAAAAAAAAAAAAAAGTTTTGTGCCAAAAAATGTTCTATGACCTTATATGGTCTCTAATTTCCAGGTATAAAATTCTTTGATCTGTTCAACTCTCAAAAAACTGTATACAACACAAGCACTTTCCATTTATACTAATAACCTCTTAAGCATTACCTATATTCATCCATCCATTCACCTACCCACCTTCTCAAGTTATCTGTAACATGGCTAACATGTTATCCGTCTTTATTATGAGCTATGCTGTGTTATTTTTTCTCATTTGTCCTAAAATTACTATTTTTCAGGAGCTCTTTCATTCTCCCTCCCAGAATTTTATAAACCCATTCTTGCTTACTCTCTCCCCCTCACTCACTCACCCACACCCCAGATATCTGTTGCTATTTCTTCCTGAGAGGCCTGTGTGACACAAAGAGACTCAGAAGGTTTCTCTCATCGCCACCCCCCCACCCCCGACATAAGGCAGTCTCTCCTGAGACTCAATTTAGGAGAACATCTACAGGCGACATGTATTGAAAACCAGTGCTGAATTATTCTTATCCTCATTTAGAAGCCCCCAAAATCTCTCCACTTATCTTCGGACCCTTCCCAAATATCATGGGTTTGTATTATGATGTTCAGTTTAGCTTTAGTATTTCTCTACTCGTAACTTTTCCAGATCATGCTAAGCATTTTGTGGAGTTTTGGCTTCCAGGCAATAGGGTCTTGCTGGAAAAGAGTGTATAACCGTAGCGTGTCCAGTGTAGAGGTGTGGCAGAGAATTCACCCAGGGAGGCCTCTGGGTCCTCTCTCTCACGTAACTAGGGCAGCTGTGCTTTTTTTAACACACTGATCTGCTGCGAAGACTTCTTTTTGGGGGTAAGGGGGTTGGGGAGGTGAGGAGGAAGAAAGGAAGGGTAAGGTTATAAAACGACTTGTCTACTGTGATTTCTCTCTTGGTTTGAAACAAATGCTGAGATCAGCTTCCTGTTTTATACCTGCAAGAGTCCGGTTTTTTTTTGTTATAAAACCAAAAGGTTTTTTTCTGTGTCCCTGCTCACCCAAATCATTTTAAAATATGGTAAACAAGACTAATCTGGTAACTGGGTAGACATTTCAGTCTACAATTTGACTCTCTCCAGTTTAATTCACTGAAAATATTAATTGAGTACCACTCTACGTAAAGCATTGCTCTATTCACCGTCCTAAGGCAAAACTGCCTGAATGTGCCATGTTGACTAAACATGGGCTTAGATATTTGCCACAATAGCTCCTTTAAATTCAGGAGCTTTGAAGAAGAGACAGAAATACAATGAATCACTTCAAGTCCAGATTAAAGGAAACGGCTGGCTTCTATGGTGAGGCCCTACCATACCATCCAGAGGCTTCATTTATGTTCTCTGCCTTTTTCAGATTGTGCTAAGCCACAGCCATCACCACTACTTGAAAAACTGGGGTCTAATTAATGAGGAGATTTGCCTTCTCTGCCTATTCCTGTCAACCTTATTTCAATTCACGGGGTCAGTCGTTAGACTCAAAGTCAGCTGACTCCATTCTTCCCCTTTCCTAGAAATCACATGCCTATTGTTAAGATGCTGGATCATTAAAAGTCAGAACCACAGAGCATCAGTGCTGCCTACTCCAGACGCCTCCTCTTCCAGCTCATGGAGCCGCATGAGCTCATCCTAATTACACGGAAAACTGAAGGTCAGTGCATCAAATTAATGCAGCAGCATATTTCAAAGGGGCGTATGACCTCCCCTCCCTATTACAATTCGGTCAGTGAAAATGGTTCTCTCCTCCCCGCTGCCAATATTGTCAACAGGCATTCAGCAGAGAACAATTGGGAGTATTGAAACATGTAATTAAGTACTGCTTAAAACTACTCTAATTAATAGAGCCAATTTGCACAATATGTAATCTTTTCAGTTCTTTAGTGCAGTCCAATGGTCTTCAGTAAGCAGCTCTAATCTCCTCAGGCTCGGCAAAGAAAAGCTATTTTCTAACTCTACTCCCCTTTTAAGAGCAGGGGATAAATGCCAGCCGGTATTTTGCATGTTAACTCTACTGGCATCAAATCTGGGATTCTGGCAAAGGGCTAGCTGCTGTTGGGTTTCCAGCCAAAACTCAACCAGGGACAAACGCAAGCAATATGCTGACATTGTGCAAGACAGAAACTGGGTGACATGTAAGATTTGGATTTTAATAAATGGAGGTAGTTTTGAAACCAAAGATCAAGTTTAAAATTCCATTATTTTTCTAACGCCCTGATTTAGCAAATCAACAGCCAACGAAACATACCTTTGCATTTGTTCGTTGTCTTATCCAAAATTGCCTTCGTGGAAACAATTTTCCCATATCTAAGGAAAAAAAGAGAAAAAAAGAAGTTATAATTGAGGAACCTTTATTAATGTCTAAGTCCAGAGAACACACACACTTATCAAATAACTGCAAACTTTCAAGTACAAAATGTTCTTTACTAGGGGACGGGAAATGAGAATTCGAAACACAAACTAAACTAAAAAGGGGGAACAGCTAGGCCTCTCATTTGAATCTCTGGATTACAGTTTGATGTTTAGCTTTGAGGAATCAGGTACTTACCTGATGATCTTGGGACCAAAAAAATGGAATGTGAGCTCTATAAAAATAGTTTCGTCTAGTAACACCATGTCTGTGGTCAAATACAAACCCAAAGGCAAGGCTACAGAAGTGTTAATGGAAAGTACTAAGATCAACATAGCCTTTATGAACTAATCACGGTGAGAAAGCTGCCTGGGTCTTATCTATTCATTTTGCTTTTGCAGGCAGCTCTGCATGGCTCTAGATCACCACAGAAAGGTGCGTTGTGTATATATCTTTAACACACTTGATGTGTTATTTAAAACAGGTCTTTTTTACCTAAGATTTTGACAACTGTTTATAAATACCTTTATTAAGACCTCTTTTAATGCTGTAATAATAGTTATACGGTGTACTCACTAATGTGTGTGTGGGCACGTGTGTGCAAGAAATAGGCAATGCAAAAATATAAACCAATGAATCAGGAATTAAGCATTACTTTTATGAGGGTTTGTATGAAAAATGTGTTCAAATTCCTTAATGTACAACAGAAGTTGGGAGAAGAAGGAAAAAAATTCAGAATATTAAAATTGAGGGCACTGCTATCAGAAACAAAGGGGCAGCAGAGTTTAAATATATGTACTACCTACATCCTTTCACAGTGACCAGACCACAGTGCAAAGCACCGCTATGTTTGTCTTCTAAAAACGGAGAAGAAAAACCTTTGAAAAATAACTCTTAAAAATTACTAGGTTTTTGGGGAACGCACATAACATACTTGAGGTATCTGAGACATTTCCCCATTTAGATGTGGCAAATTCCAAAAGTTTACTTTCCTAGGTATTTACTTTAAAAATTTCACATTTTCTCTAATACTACTTTCTCGTGATTTCTGCTGAGGACTAAAAAGACGCTTAAAAGTTTTAGAAAATGGAAGTATCTGTGCAGCACTTTAAAACATTCTAAATGTTGCAGGTTTCTATTTTATGTATTGAACAAGCTGAAAGATACTTATCTAGAGGAAACAAATGGCTTGGGCCACCTCTCTCCCTCAGTTAATCTTCACTCTGTGTAATCATGTAATCAAATGATTACTAACTGGGCACATGAAAGTAAAGATAATTTAAGGTTCAAATGACAATTACATCCAAGAGGCATAAGGCTACACAAACACCTTCAATTCCCTGTAGAGATTTTGAGTATTTATAACAACCTTAACACAGGTCATTAAGCTTACAAAAAAAAATTTTTTTAAACTCTGCAAAACAGAAACAATAAGTGATTTAAAGACCACCTTATAGCAACCATTTATCTACCTAGGTTACGGACAGCTTGATATGTACCAGCACTCTCTCCTTTGCACAAGTTTTAGCTGAAAACGCTTTTAGACTGCATCCCTATCACAGCCCTTTGCAAAAGTAGGGAAGAAAACTGGTATGACTCCAATGTAGGATAAGGGGATTGGGAGTCATAGAGATTAAGAGACTTTGCTTGCGGTCACAGAGTTCAGGGTCTTTTGTAAACCAAACAGAAGAAAGCAAATTTAGAGAAGGTCAGGGGCTGGCCTTCTACCCTTCTGGTTCTGCTCTCCACAATAATGGGGAAGAAGACATGGAGAGAGGAAGATGTGGGAAGCAGGAAAAGTGAAGAGGCTCCTGAGAGCACTAGACTCAGTCCATGCCACACTCCACTCTGGTTTGGGTTCTCTTTGATCTTTGCTACATCTGACATTTCTCCTTATTTCCACACCTACGCTTCTAGGACCTTCACTCTCAGGACCTCATCCTACCTTTCTGGGCACCCTTTCAGTGTTTTTTTTTGGCCCATTCAGCTTCCTCCTCTCTCTCCTTAACCAAGTACTTTCATCACATTTGATAATCAGCCCCTTAACCCTTCCCTTTCCTAGGAAATGTATCCAGTGCCACAGATTTAACTTATACATCTTCTTTGAAGAAGCCCATTTCTCCTTCCTGTTTTTTTTTTTAATCTAACCAAAGCTTTAGTTTTTGTCTTCTTCTTTTTACTTAACTATCTTAGTATCTTACTAAGATACTTAAATATCTAGTTAGATGTTACCTCATGTCCACTATTCTCTAAATCCCACCCCCAAAGAACCTCAAACGCATTTTCCTTGTCTCCTCTACATATCTCATTTCATTCAATAGCATCATCACATTCCCAATCTTCCACCAAGCTTGTGGTCCTTGAGACATCTTCAACTCAGCCGTTCCTGAATCCAGTCAGCCAATCACTCTTCTGAGTTTTGCCTCTGACATGTGTGTGATATTCACTCCTTCCCTTCACTGTGCCCACACCTATACAAAAGGCGTATCATAGTTCTTGCCTCTAGCCTCTGGTCCTTCCAACCCAGTCTGCTGCATTACTTGGAACATGGTTCTCTTATCTCTCCATTGCCCCCTTCTATCCATGCTTGAACTTAAAGAACCTGTTGCAACACTAACTTTTCCACGAAACTCTCCCTAATCGCCTCAACCATTTAGTGGGCGATTTTATAAGAAACCAGAAAGGGAATAACATTTACTCAGTTCCTAAATTTCTAGGCACTTTGTATGTATGGTCTTATTTAACTTCACAACAATCTTATGAGGTAGCTGTTATTATTCCCATTTTTGCTAATGGGAAAACAAAAGTTCATAGAAATTTTGAGACTAAGATCTCGCCTAAAACCTCAAAGCTCAAAAACAGTTAAATTTAAGTGTTCACTGCAATTTATCTATGACATAATTTTGAGAAACAATGTTTCCTTTACATACTCAGAGTATGAAAGGTGAGGAAAAAAGTGGAAGATCTATTAAGGGATTGGAATAGATTTATTTTTCAAACCAAAGCAAGTTTTTTGTTTGTTTGTTTTAGACACAAGAAATAAGTATGTGGTTCATGGTTGAAGGAGGGATGCGGGGTGTGTGCAGGAGAAGAAATATGTCTGAAATTTATCGGTTTTACTTTCTATTGTGGTTTTCATCATGATTTGTGGGTTAACACTGAAAGCCCATGACTTCCCAGAAAGTCAAAACAGTTTTCACTCTGTGGTACTACTGCATACTAGCCTCCATGCAATCAGAGGGTCAGTGAGACGCTTCTCTGGAGTTACCCGGGGTAGTGGTGGGGCAGGGTTTTGAAGCCTTTTCCTCTCCTACGATATCTTTTTCTGTGAGCTGTTCACTCAGTTAGCTTCTCAGGGGCTGATGCAGTCACCATGTTGTGGGAATGGAGTACAGAACAAGTTCTTCTGATGACATGAGAAAGGATCTACAATATGGGGACGAGCCGTCTGGCAATTGGCACCTCAAGGAACAGGAAAGGGGGCAGCAGGCTTCAGAGCAATTCCCCTCTGCTAGTCTTATCTGTAGTAAGATTTAATAATGTGAGGCAAGGGATGGGATGGGGGGGGGGAGAAGTCATTACAGATGATTAACATTTAGTCTAATTCTATTGTTGATCAGCAGTGCCTGCAAGAGTAACAGATATCTGGATAGAAACTCATAAAGCAACTAGATTTTCACCTCCCCTTGTTCCTATCTGCAACTTAATTTGTAAAAAAAAAAAAAAAAGTCAAGTAACAGGGACATAGCATTTATTAGGAGAAAACAGGCCTCCTCACTGGCAGGATGCACACTCCAAGGACACCAAGGAGATGCATGCCCAGGAAAGCAAGCTGCAGGATTTAATGGGGAAAATGTGAATATGAAGATTCTGTGGGTTTTACCCAGCTTAAAGTAACAAGGCTCAGACGCACAGTCCTGGCTACCCGGAATATAATATTCTTTGCTGAGAGTAGATTAATCCACTCCAGAGGAAGCTCTGACAGCAAAAGGATAAAGAGTAATTAAGAGACATGACTACAGAATAATGAGAATTTCAAAGGGAGAGGATAACAAGTAAAAATCTCACATTTAAACCTATTGGCTAATAAAACCTTTCGCTTAGAAGCTACCCAAGTTTCTTTTGTTTGTACCACAGCTTTTGTCATTTCTCCCCCATTTCCATTTCTTCTTTCATCTGTTATAGTATAAAATCTAAGCATACTTTAGTTTGCACTTACTAAAATAAAGCTTCATTTTCTCCTCTGCCCCCCACCACTTAGTCCTTCATTAATTCTACCTTTTTGAAAATTTACCATAATTACAAGAGAAATGCGTATTTGTTATTAGAAGACACAGAAAAGCAGACTGAAATATAAGAATCACCTAAAGTCCTGAATACGAAATGTTAAATGGATTGATGCGTATCCTTATAGATTTTTAAAAAAAATTTAAATTTATTTATTTATGGCTGTGTTGGGTCTTCATTTCTGTGTGAGGGCTTTCTCCAGTTGTGGCGAGCGCGGGCCACTCCTCATCGCGGTGTGTGGGCCTCTCACTATCACGGCCTCTCTTGTTGCGGAGCACAGGCTCCAGACGCGCAGGCTCAGTAGTTGTGGCTCACGGGCCTAGTTGCTCCGCGGCATGTGGGATCTTCCCAGACCAGGGCTTGAACCCATGTCCCCTGAATTGGCAGGCAGATTCTCAACCACTGCGCCACCAGGGAAGCCCATCCTTACAGATTTTGTCCAGTGTGCACGTACAAGTGTCTGCACATGGCACTCAGGCGCGCACACAGTCTCTTTCTCCTCTCTCTCATCTACTAGGGAACTTGGAACTTTTGAACATGGCCAGTTACAAGCCAAGGCTCTGGAGAATAGAGTCCATTCCACCCACCACCAACAGATGGCGGTAAGGGTTGATGAGTTATTTTAGTATTGGTCATCCCAGTTGGAAACTCAATTAAGGCACCATAGGGTCATTGGCAAGGTTTATGTTAGTTTATTTTACAAACTTATTAAACTGAAAAAAGCAATGGGTGTGTGGGAAAAAAAAGAAAGAAAAAGTGTACACCTATAATGTAAACAAAAAACGATGTGAAAAAGGGTGGGATACTGCTCATGCATATAGGATGATTGCTTTTGTTTGCTTTAATAGCTGAACTGCCTTTGAAGGACAAAGAAACTTGCCACTGTGAGAGAGGCTGTGCCCGTGCAAATGACAATAATTAGCAAGAAGGAGGGAGAGGGGACTGAAATGAGAAAAAACCAAACCTCTATGGGCTATCAAATCAGTATCCACAATGGAAAGCCTATGACCTGGTGAGTTAACTCAGGGGAATAACAGAAGTTAACAGATTACATCTATACAGCTTTTATGTTATGTCAGGCACTGTTTTATGTGATTTAGGTCAATTATTTTAATCTTCACAGTGACCTTTTGAGTAGGTGAAGTTTTATTCCCACTTTGCAGTTGTGAAACGAAGGAGCGGAGTGAGTAAGGGACCCACTAAAGGTTACACAGCAGCAAAGAAGGGAGACAGAAGTTGGCTTGGCCAATCATGCTGACAAGTGTGGAAACTTTGGTCGCCAACCACAGACTGTTCCAGAGGTTCAAAGCTGCTCCCACTGTGAATCTGCACAGTTCCAAACAAGTGGCATGAGGATGAGGGCAGACCCTGGAACTGCTAAAGACTCTAACACAGATGCTGACAACATTCAGAAAGTTGTTCCCTGACTTCCTGGGTAGACAACATTGTTCTATTTGGAATAAGAGGCCCAAGAGAACAAATGTATCAGTGAAGAGGAGGTATGGCTGGCTTTAAAGCTTAGAAGGAGTAATGCAGGGATCTATTTGGTGGGAATGGATTTGGGAACTAGGAGCCCTTTGTTATTGTGGACTTGTGGGGGGGAAAAGGGAAAATAATTCACAGACATACACCCACACCCGGATGATACTGTACATGCATTTTCTAATTTGATTTTTTTTGCTACTTTATCTTTCCAGTGGCCTCCCAGGAAAAGGGGATTTCCTACAATTTGCTTTAGGTCTTCTAACAGTGGTTGAATAGGGGAAGGAAAAGAAAGTATAAATTACATTCATTTTGCTAATAGAAAAGTTTGCTGCACAATGAGGCCTGAAAGAGCTCTCTAGTTCTGCTTTCTAGCAGAAGGAGTCATTTACCCATGTTATCCTGAATCCTCAGTACCCTGAATAATTCAGCTCATTCTATTTTCTTTATCTACTTGGTATAGGAAGTGGTAAGCATTTGAGGATGAGGTATATGTATGTGAAATTTTAAAATTAGGCAATCAATATCAGACAGATTTTCTAAGACTTCACCTTTTTGGCCTTGAAGAGTTTCACTGTTTCTATAAGACTTCTAAGATGTACAAAAATTAAAGGGACAGAAAGATATTCCATTTTTAATTCCAGTCATTTTGGCTTAACTTTTTTTTTTTTACATCTTTATTGGAGTATAATTGCTTTACAATGGTGTGTTAGTTTCTGCTGTATAACGAAGTGAATCAGTTATACATATACATATGTTCCCATATCTCTTCCCTCTTGCATCTCCCTCCCTCCCACCCTCCCTATCCCACCCCTCTAGGTGGTCACAAAGCACTGAGCTGATCTCCCTGTGCTATGCAGCTGCTTCCCACTAGCTATCTATTTTACGTTTGGTAGTGTATATATGTCCATGCCTCTCTCTCACTTTGTCACAGCTTACCCTTCCCCCTCCCCATATCCTCAAGTCCATGCTCTAGTAGGTCTGTGTCTTTATTCCTGTCTTACCCCTAGGTTCTTCATGACATTTTTTTTTTCTTAAATTCCATATATATGTGTTAGCATACGGTATTTGTCCTAACATTCGTTAACTGCCCCTTCCACTTGTGCGGTACGGCTGGATGTGCTTTGTGCATACAGGGTTCCTGGTATATGGAACAGAACAGGAAGCTGCACCTGATGCAGCTGGAATGGAAGTCAGGGTTGGAAGAAGGAAAATGCTTGGCAGGAAAAGCTGCTACAGCCCTGAAGGTCAAAACCCAACCTGGTGCTGAAGGTGAATGGAATGCAGGAAAGACAAGTACAGTCAAGAAGGAGGCCAGACCAAGAAATCAAATCTAGCCTCACATATTTACAGCACGTCTCCAGCATGCCCTCCACCATCCAAGGCCTATGAAAAGTATGTAAGATGCCATTCCTGCCGCTGAGGGGGATGATTGTGTGTGGGGGGGAATGTAAGAAATTTTTAATATTAAAAAATAATTAAGAATATTGAGATCCTGTATGATGAATGCTAAATAAAAGGAGCATAAACGTAGGATGAAGGTCAAGTTCAGCAAGAAAGACTTTGGGGAAAACAGAAATTGAGGTAGGCCACGGAAGACAATAAACAGAAGAATGTGTCTAATGCGAGCTGTGTGGGGAAGATCGGAAATCAAGTCTGAAAAGGTCCTAGAGGGCCTCGGGTTCTAGGAAAAGGAGTCAGGGAACAGAACGTGGCTGGAGGTTTCGCAACTGCGGAATGATATGATGAAAGCAGGATTTTAGTAAGATTAATGAAAATCTTGTGGCTAGAATTAGCAAAGAGAGATGTCACATTTTTGGTTTATTATTACTATTTAATTTTTTTGGCTCTCCGTACTCAAGCAGTAACACTCAAGTTCAAGAAGTTACCATGGAGGGCTGAGGAGAGCTAGGAGAAGAATGGAAAGGTTCTAAAAGACAGGAAAGTTTTTAAGACAGAGGACTTCTTCTAACTAGCCTCAAATGCTCTAACTTAACATCTGAGAAAAATAACCTATGTTATTTGTATCTGTGTTATAGAAAGCTAGTGGCTTGCCTCTGTGAAGGCAGAGGAGATGGAGAAAAGGAATCATCATGGTTCACTTTTCTGAACTACCCTGGAAAGGACAGTGAATTTCAGCCCCAGTCCCAGAGCCTGCAGATTAATTTAGCAGAAGTGCACACCATCCTCAGGTGGTCCAGCCCTCGGCCAGACTGGCTGCTTTACGACATGTGAGCTGCTGGAGAATAAATGACAGAAGCTTTGGGACAAAGTATCATGTTTTTCAAGAGAAAACATATACATCTACGTATCTAGTTTTTCAAAACACTGAAATTTTAAGATAAACACATTCTTTCAGAACACAAATAAAATTGGTAATGTACACCCAGATGTGGGGATGAATATAACCTCTTCTGACTAAATGCAGAACCACTCCTGCTACCCTGTCTTTTCAACATTCCTGGTGGCACAGCTAATCTATTATAAATGCTATACAAAAGTAACAATTGATGCTGTGTACTGCATGTATGGCTTGAACTAAATAATTCATATAGAATGAATATTAAAACTATCTCATTAGAAATGGCTAAGATGCACTTTTTGCCATATTCTATGAAAAACTTACACCTCTCTTCTAAACGAAAAGAACACTATAAAGCACTTGATTTATTATACAGATCTGCTATTATAGCTTAGTATCCAGTCTATTATGATCTGCAATCAGGGTAAAGTAGCTTTACAGTATTTTCTGGTTTTTAAAGAGCACACAGCACACAAAGGGTCACTGACACTATCTTCTGACAGTATTTTTGCCACAAGTCACTGTACTGCAGCACTTACAGATGCAGTCACAGATGGTCAGGACCAAATTAGTGCTCCCAAGTACTAATATGTCAGAGGAAAATAATACTTGCTGAAAATGGAACCCAGAATTTTGCAAGTAAAACGTAGATTATCTAACATAAAAATGAGTCCTGAAAAGTCTCAAAACACTGATAAATGTCTAACTTTTAAAACAAAGGCAATTTAACTATATAAAGTGGTCTTTTCTTTCTGAGTTGAATTTATGAACTGACAATGATAGAGCATTTAAAAAATTTTCTTCCTCTCCCAACAAAACCTGTAATGTATTTTCTTTGCTTTAACAATCTCACCTTCAGGATGATCTAGTACTTTACGAGAAGGAAGACAATATTATATTGGGAAGCAGATGGAGTTATCGAGAGAGAGAGAGAGAGAGAGAGAGAGAGAGAGAGAGAGAGAGAGAGAGCGCGAGAGAGAGAGCACTCTTTTCAAGTGCTCATTCGGCCAATAACCAGCTCTGTGCTTCTGGTGTGGGTGTCTGGCCTCAGCATCCCCATCTGTACCATACCCATCACCTAGGGCGTGATAACATCTAACTCACGGCACCGTTATTAGGGGGCCAGCACAGTGCTGGCACATAACAGATGTCTGGTAACAAATAAATGTTAACCTTTTCTCCCCATGCCCCCCACCCCGGCCCCAGAATTCTTTGGAATAACAGCACTTCCAATTCTAACCACTGGAGAGCACTAGACTACTCTCCTCACCTTCATAATGACATGGTCCTAAGCCACAAAACGTTGAGAAACTGTAGGCCTACCTTTTTTTTTTTTTTTTTTTTGCGGTACGCAGGCCTCTCACTGCTGTGGCCTCTCTCGTTGCGGAGCACAGGCTCCGGACGCACAGGCTCAGCGGCCATGGCTCACGGGCCCAGCCGCTCCGCGACATGTGGGATCTTCCCGGACCGGGGCACGAACCCGTGTTCCCTGCATCGGCAGGCGGACTCTCAACCACTGCGCCACCAGGGAAGCCCAGGCCTACCATTTTTATGGTTCCTTTTCAGTACAGATCTTTGCATAATGAAACCCCTCAATATATATTGGTTCAGTGAATGAAACATAAACATGGAGTACACATTTTTTCCCCTTAAAGTGTTTGGTGTGGGGAATTCAGGGAGGTTGGCAGTTGCAGGGAGCAGGGAAATACTACATTTTGCCTTGGAAAATGAACATGGCACCTTGTATTTTATCCCAATTTAGCTTAAAAAACAAATGAGGGAAGCAAGGTAATTTAGGTGTTTAACATGGAATTAAAAATTGCTACCAAAAAGGAAACTGTAAAAGGTTGCTGGGGAGAAAAAAAACCAAAACACCGAGAAGAGTTTTGGTTCCTAGACCTGTTGCAACTATCTCTAAATTTCTGCTCTTTTTCAAAGAAATCAAAACTAGAAAGCTTTTACACACACACACACACACACACACACACACAGTGCCAGAGAACTGTTTCAGAGTCTGTAGAAACTGAAATGCACTAAACTTCAACACCGAAAACCATAAATGATTGCTTCATTCAAAACAAGAACAGCATGACAGAGAGTAAAAGTAAACATGCTCTCTGAAGCAAAACAGAGTTATCTGAAACTATTAAAACAGAGTGTGCAAATTACCTAGAACTTTCTCTTGATTCTGACACAAGCTAAAAAAGGACAGCGTCAAATTGGACATTTCCTAGACTGAACACTAATGTTGGCTTTGATCCAGAACACGGCACCAGCATATCAATTTCCAAATGCTGTCAGGCCATCCTTTTTTTAAGTAACAAATCCTGACTGCCCCATGACCTTGAAAAGCCCGCCTGAAGAACAGAATGAAAAGGAAAATGATATCTATTTTACTCACTTCAGCTCTTAAGAAATCTGGGGATATAATATAAATGTATCGTTCGTAAAAAAATACACTTGAGCTGATAGGCAAGGGAATGTTAATGTAGCCTGCCAGCACAGTTGATGTTTCTAAACTTAGATATTTCGTTCAAGGGTCACTTGTGACAGTGGTCACGTCTCTGAAGAGCGGATCTGATGGAAAAGGATAAACAGGGCTCCCACACTGGCTTCCTACTGGTTTGCTTCTGAATAAGACTGTCCTTAGACACTGCAGATAACCAATCATTCCAAAGACAGAGTAGTATGGCTCTAAAAATTTACAATCTTAAAATTTAAGAAAATCAGAGAGGAATTATCTTTATGAGAAAGAAGGGAACCAAAGAGAGTCATGTGCTGTAAGTTACTTTAGCATCAGTTTTACAATATTACCGTATTTCAAATGAAGGTAATATGCCTCACTCTCAAGATAGCTTGAATTTACTGCATTTTCCAGAAGATGCAAGTAAGGGGGCTGTGAATGAAGACTGGGGCTAAAAGTGCTTCTTATTTACCTGACCTAATCAGGAAGGATTTTCCACTCTTGGTTGTTTTGAGAAAACCTGCATAATAGGAGAGGTGCTAATGGAAAGGAAAAATAGCATTCTGATTCTTTAAAAGAACAGAAAACTAGATTCTAGAAATGAAAGGCAGTAAGGCTAATGCTGATCTGAAGTGAAATTTCCAGAATGCATTGGTGAAATAGAAGGTTAGCAAGACTGGTGAAAAGAATAGGCACCCGTGAAGTCCTTCAGGGCAAGTCATTCACATTAACGCTTGCCCTTTTTCCTTTGGGGGTTGGTGAGGAAGTCAGGTTGCTCGGAAATGCTACGTAGTATATTTTGATTTCAGCTAAATAAAAATCATTATTTGCTCATGGATTAGACGAGGATATCTGGGAAGAGGAAATGTGGTTTGGATGAGTGGGTAACTAGCTAAACAAGCGACTGAGTTAGTCAGATGGTCAGGGTCACAGTCAGCACGAAGGAAGCATCTAGGGATGTGCCGCAAGGCTCTGTTCTCGGCCAGCACTTTTTCAACACTTAAAAATGCCATAAATCAGGTCACTGATAGCTCACTTATTAAATACATAAATGTCCCAAAGCTAGGGGGGATGGTGAATGTAAGATTCAGAATTAATACTTGAAATTATTTCAATAGGCCAGCATGAATTCTTGGCCAAAGCCAACACTATAATATTTAATAGGGAAAAGTCTTACATATAAGTTACAAGGGCGGAAGAATCGACTGTATAAATTTAGGGAAAGCCTTGGCTTACTCTCATGAAAATACCTGGATTTTTTGATTAGGAACAAATTCAAGCTCTCTGAATGATTTAGGTTTGTACTGAGGAAACTATATGATCCTGACTATAGAAAGAAATTATGCTTTTGGGCCCCCTGGCTCACCATTCCCTGACACCCACTGCTATGGCTTGAACTGTGCTCCCCTGCCACAGCAAAGACACGTCCAAGTCCTAAGCTCCAGTACCCGTGCATGGGATCTGATGTGGAAATAGGGTCTTTGCAGATATAATCAAATTAAGATAAGGTCATTAGGCTAGGCCTACATCCAATGTGACAGTTGTCCTTATAAGAGGAAAATCTGGACACAGAGATACAGGGCAAACGCCATGTGAACACTGAGACAGAGTCCGGGGAGGGGTGGGGGAGAGAGACGCAGCTGTAAGTCAGAACACTCAGAACTGCTGGCAAACCACCACAAGCTGGAAGAGGTTGGGAAGGATCCTCCCTACAACTTTCACAGGGAACATGGCTGTGTTGACACCTTAATTTGGATTTCTAGCCCTGAGAACTGTGGAATTTTGTCATCTTAAGCTACCCAGTTTGTGGTACTCTGTAACAGCAGCCCTAGGCAACTCATAGGGCTCCAGCTTGCCTGTAGATCCTATATAAGTCCCTGCATCTGCCCTGATCCATCTTTATTTTCTGACCTGTAAGATGTTACTTCACCTGGGAAACTCAGTGTCATTCTGCAAGCCTCAGTTTAATGCTCCTCTCCAGCAGGAGCAAGGCTTCTCTGACCTTCCCTGACCAAGCCAAGGGCTCCCTCTGCACTTGCCCATGGCGGTGTGTCAACACCGCCTCTCTGTGCAGCCCTCAGCGCGCGGCTGCATCACCTCCCTGTCTGCGGCCCCATTAGATATGCGTCCTTGGACTGCTTCCTCTTTGTCAGGCCCCAGCATAGCGCCTGACAAATGATAAACAGTCAAAATTCAGGAGAAAGGAGGGGAGGAATAGATGAATAACAACAGCCTGCTTTCATCGAGTGCTTTCTACATTGAATGCATTTGTTCTAAACATCTTTTACCTAGTCTGAGCTCTTTTGAAGAAGAGTGAGAATGGTAGACAAAGGTCTAGAAATCATACCCTCCAAGGAAGGAATGGCTGACAGCCTTGCAGATGCTCATCTGGAAAAGAAAAAACTATAAAGAAATCCTGTCTAAGAACTATCGTAGAGAGCTTGCCACCACGAGCAGTGTTCAAGCAGGGCTGGGAGGCGACCTGGGTCAGGGATACGGCTGCATAGGAGGTGTTCACAAAAACCAACTCAGGAAGAGATGATCGCCAGGCGGTAAACAGAAAAACAAGTGCAGTGAATTTTTCAAAGAGTTAACTTTAATCTAAAATTATGTACTTCTCACACTTTTGGTATTATATAAGTAGTGGTATTAGATAAATACTGGTATTAAAATAAATAAATAAAACACTTTGGGTATTTAAAAAAATTAATTAACTAATTTTTGGCTGTGTTGGGTCTTCGTTGCTGCGCACGGGCTTCCTCTAGTTGTGGCGAGTGGGGGCTACCCTTTGTTAAGGTGCGCAGGCTTCTCATTGTGGTGGCTTCTCTTATTATGGAGCATGGGCTCTAGGCGTGCGGGCTTCAGTAGTTGTGGCACGTGGGCTCAGTAGTTGTGGCTCACAGGCTCTAGAGAGCAGGCTCAGTAGTTGTGGCACACAGGCTTAGTTGCTCTGCGGCATGTGGGATCTTCCCGGACCTGGGCTCCAACCCATGTCCCCCTGCACTGGCAGGTGGATTCCTAACCACTGATCCACCAAGGAAGCCCCTGGGTATTTTTATGAAATAGTGATGAAAGGTGGTCGTTGTTTTAGTTTGTGTCCTTTCTGACAAAATAAAAATTTAAGAAGATACTAGATCCCTAACCCGAATTACTTTTGTTTAGTGTATTGGTCCTTAAAATCCAAAAATCTGGGGAACCACTAAAATACAGGGAGTTGGTGAGTGGGAGGTTCGTACCCCTGCTTTGAAAAGAAGACTGGCCTGGGTGATCAGTTAGATTAATGTCAATAAGGATAATGGTTACATGCACAGAATCATTAGCGAAAAGAATAAAGGCAAAAACATCTTTCAAAAAACTGGGCTTCCCTGGTGGCGCAGTGGTTGAGAGTCCGCCTGCCGATGCAGGGGACACGGTCCGTGCCCCGGTCCGGGAAGATCCCACGTGCCGCGGAGCGGCTGGGCCCGTGAGCCATGGCCGCTAAGCCTGCGCGTCCGGAGCCTGTGCTCCGCAACGGGAGAGGCCCCAACAGTGAGAGGCCCGCGTACCGCAAAATAAATAAATAAATCGCGGTACTGGCTGAGATCCTAGTGATATTAGAGAATCACTGAAGACATGGTGTTAAAGAAAGTAACCAGAAAGTTTATCACATAACACAGTTTTATATATATAAACACATACATTATGTGTGCACGTGCGCACGCACCCCCCCCACCCCCCAGTCCCACACACACAGAGTTCTTTCTAGGTAAGTGTAAAGCTCTTTATATTTTAAAGTGCAACATCTCTGGCATTAACATGAGATGCAAATAAAAGGCGACCAGATGGAGATGAAATCTCTCTTCCCAGACCCCATCCCAGGCACCACTGGGTGTGGGTGGGATGGGAAGGACAGGTGGGCTTTTTCTGAGCTGAGAGTGAAAATAGGGAATACGAGAGAATACGGGAGAGGTGAGGGATATGACGTGATTATCTCTCCTGTGCTTATTTGCCAAATACATATTACATATAATCTATATTATGATCCTAATAATCTACACTCCCACTCCCTTGTAAGGAACATGGTATCTGTTTTAGCACGTAGGTAAAATAAAGACAAAGTCCTAAGTAAATATTAAGTACCCTTTCCCACTACTTAACTGTTCAAAGCTCAGCTTGTCAAAATATTTGTTTTTCTTTTACCTGGGTGGCCCCCACCAGGCCAGAGCCAGTTCCAAACTGTATCCAGAGGAAGGTGATAATTGCCCCCTTGACACCCAGGTCTACACTGGGCTCACTAATTGCTCCAAGCCCCTGCTTGTTTCCTCTTACAAACAGCCGAAATCAGAAAGAAGCAGGGAATGGCTTGAAGCTGCAGCTCACTTTCTAGAACTGACTCCAGGCCCTTCCCAAACCATGCACCTCATTTACAAAGGCAATGGGGACGGAAGGCAGGGCAAGTGAAACAGGGGATGACTGGTGGACAGGCATAAGCACTTTTAGGTCCAGTAAATGAAAAATTAAATTTCCTTCTAGTGCCTGGACATGAAACACAAGAAATAATCAGAAGAATTAGAAGCTGCAATGGAAATTCAGGAGACAGTAACAAACCAGTATTTTTAAAACCGACAACAAAACCATGCAACTCGAGCATGAACCCTGAATGGTGAACCTTAAAGAAAACAGAGATAGAAAGTACATTCATTTTAAACAGATGAAAACTGGAGGGGTAAAGCACCTATTCCAGTACCATGTGTAATGAGATGCCCACATTTGTAAATCCATGTTGGCAATGATGATTACTGTGTGGGCTCACTTCTAAAAATATTTTCATCCTGTTCAATGAGGAATCCTCCATTACTACTCACAGAGCACTCATCTACAGTACCTAAAGATTTCCATTTCTCTGACACAACATTACGCAAGGAGATTTTGTAGAAAAGGAGAAGAAGATGTAGTAATGTACTTCAGGTCCGCAACAAAATATTTCTGAGTAAACAATCAGCTAATGAATGGAGAATTTGTATTTCTAACGAGTGTACGATGAACATGTAGACAGTTAAGATAAGAACCAGGAGAGAAGCTATGACAAGTGCTTGATTTCCAGGATAAACATTTAAAGAATTGTCACATTTGACATTTTCTAAGGGCTTTCACACATATATCTCATCCAAGCCTCATGACAACCCGGCAAAGGAGACCAGTCTTGTACTACAGAGGTAGGAAACTGAGACTGACGGGGAAAGCGACTCATCTTTCCAGGACAAGCCAATATAAAGGAATCAGAAAAGGAAACCAGGCTCTTTGGTAGATGCTTAGTTAAAATGAATCTGAGTCAGGCTCCTCCTGCAGCTAAACAGCCACTTCAGTGAAAATGTGTATTAAGGAAATTTGTTGGCTAAAGCAGGAAGAGATCATTACTAAAGAAAGCCAAGATTGGACCTGAGCCATGAAGAGTGTGTTGGGCCAAGGAAATAATGCAGCACAATCGTCTTTTAGGGAAATGAAACACAAACATTTAAATCCAAAATTCATCTTTTTAGTCACCCTTTCAGGCTAAGTTTAAATCCAAAATTCATCTTTTTAGTCACCCTTCCAGGCTAAGTTTAAAGCACAAATTAAAAATTTATACTAATAAAAGTAGAGATTTGAGACGATTGGGGGGGGTGTGGTGGGAAACACCCCCAAATTATAGTCTTTTAGCCAAATGAAAAAGCTATAATGTATATTGAAGACTTTATCCTGAAATGGGGAAAACAAAAAGATATTTATCTCAGAAAGAAAGGGCCAGATCCCTTGAGCTAATCAGATAACAAAAAGCAAAGTAACGAGGACTAAATTCTATCCCAATCCCCTGTGCAGAAGAAAGAGGAAGAAATGTCTAGAATGTAAAGCATATGATTTACACACATAAGCTCAGCAAATGGCACGTGACCTATCACCACCTGCAAAGGGGATAAGAGAATGTGTGGAACGTTAAAAAATATTTTTTAATGTAGGTATTTTATTATCCAACTAATCAACCAAGTGAAAAAAACCAAGGCCTATAAGGATTTGCAGTACTGTCAAGCTTTTCTCAGAATATAAAGTAGCAGGGAGAGAGCAAGCAGCACAGATGTCTAGCAGCATCCATTCATCAAGTGGCTGAGCCTCTCTTATTGTTACAACCACGTAGCAAACCTGAGACATGACAATTACAGGACAGCAGCCTCCTAGGGAACTATTCCACTTGTGTGTGAAAAATGGTCATGTGCCAGAGACAACAGTGACGATCAATTTCTTGACACAAACCAGTTCTACACTTAGCAAATGAAAAGAAGGAAAGCAGAAGAGTGTGTGTGTTCAGGGCTCTTTTTCATTTGTTCTCCTCAAGTGCAGAAGCCACAGGATGGATTTTTGTAAACTCTTGGCTAATTGGACTTGCGGTCCTGATGTAACTGTATCCCAGGTAGCCAGGCCAATTAAAAACTTCCCAGTCAAGAAGGATGCTTTCCCCCAGGATCTTCATTATGTACTCGGACAGCTATGTGTGATGTTAACTGCTCTTGGTGTCCTTTCATTTCGAGGGCACATGTATGGGCTGACTCATCCTGCCAGGTACTCCATGCCAGGTTAAATGATTTATTTCTTAAGGTCTTCATGCTGGCAAAGAGGACCGGATAGTCATGCAAAATATAATTTGGAATGGTCACCCAGTCTGATACACTTCTGCAGAGACTACAAATCAACTCAAGCCTCTATCTAAAGCAGGTAAGGATACACTGTCCTTTCTCATACTCTCCTGTTACTTTACACTGAGCAGCTCATGTCAGAGTGTGAAATTTAGTTGTTTTTCCTTTTCTAATAGAGATAACACACACTCTCTGTCACACTGGCAAAGATAACAACAACAAAAAAGAAAATCCCCAGGTTGGAGAGAAAAATGGCAAAAGAGGCATGTACCTCTGCTAAGAGCAAACTGGTCATATTGGGTTGGCCAGAAGTTCGTTCGGGTTTTCCTGTAGGATGTTACGGAAAAACCCAAATGAACCTTTTGGCCAAACCCAATACTTGGAGGGCAACGTGGAGCAAAAGCTGCAAACCATTTCTCCTAAGGAAACTACTAAGATTGTGCACAAAGATTCTGCCGCAGAGATGACACAGAATGATTGTAAGTAATCTACGTACTCAGTAAACTGCAGAACAGCCATGGGATGAAACAGACATGTAACCAATGATACTGTATGTCCTTGTTACAGAGACAGCCCATGCCTGTGGGACAGAGCGAACAAGAGATCCAGTATTTTGTGAGATACAGACTATGAAGAAATCATACACATCCCCCCATCTTTTCTCTTGAAATACCTAGACCAGCACTGTCCAACAGAAATATGTGGAATGCAAACCACAAATGTGACCCATCTACGTAACCTTAAATTTGTAGTAACCACATTAAAAAGTAAAAAGAAACAGGAAATTAATTTTAATATTTTCTTTAACCCTACATATCCAAAATATCATCAATTCAGCATATAATCAATATAAAAATGGTGAGATGTTTAATATTTTTTTCTCCTAAGTATCTGAAATCCCATGTGTATTTTACACTCCAGCCACCTCAATTTGGACTAGGCATGTTTCAAGCACTCAAGAGCCACATGTCGCTGCTGGTCTTCGTGCTGTCTGTGCAGACCTAGATGTTCACGGGCTGCTGTGTCTTCTGCAGTTTAAGAGTTCCCTTGCCATGGGAAATGGTAGCCTGGCACCGTTTAAATCATGGCTACAGCAGTTGGCAACTACTATTTTAGATTGCTTATGGTAGTTGCTTTATTCATTAATTTTTTTTAGAGTATTGAATTTGTTACAATATTGCTTCCGTTTTATGTTTTGTTTTTTTTGGCCATGAGGCATGGGGATTTTAGCTCCCCTACCAGGGATTGAACCCACACCCCCCGCATTGGAAGGCAAAGGCTTAACCACTGGACCACCAGGGAAGTCCCGGTAGTTGCTTTAGAGTGTGCACAAATTAGGGCAATCATACAACTTTTGCACTTCTAATGTTATTTTTCTAACCTTGGCTGTAAGGGAGATAACATGCCTTCACCTTTTGGGGCTAATCTTTGAGAATATATGAACAGCAAGGTATACTTGAAAAGTCCTGACAGCACTGTCTTTTTGACTTACTTGGTAAGATTTTATAGTTACTCTCACCATATAAATTAAGTCCTGTGGCACATACACAGCAGAACATTCTACAATTCTTCCCTCATCATGCCCAACTCCTGGGGCTTTGAATGAGCTCTAGTCACGTCCTTTGGGTGGAATGAATAACATACGACAGGATCGCATGTCAGAATGGTACATTTGTTTGATGAGTGTCATTTTAAGAAAAAAGGGGGCGGGTAACCACATATTTACTCACAGTCTAGAAACAAGGAACCGACTAAATCTGACATCAGTCAGTCTTACTTATCTCAGGTATCACATTTTAACCATTTACTACCACGAGGTTAGGGGAGCAACCAGGGCAACCACCAGCCTTGAAGACACCTTTCTCGCAAATTGAAAAAAGGTACCCTCTGTGGGAGGAGGAAATTCCTCAGGTACAGAACTTGGTGACTGACTTTGAGATGGATTTCAGTCCCATACCCACACTAACTAGGCATTTCTTATGTAGATGCCAATATCCCCAATTGTATGGGAGTCCTGGGAACAATTTCCCAGCCGGCACACAATAGCAGACATGAATAGCAAGCTCTGGAGAGAGCAATGAGCTCAATGCATCAGTACCCAAAACGCCATCCTTTTTAAATACTGCAAAATGGTGACAGCCCTCCTTACAGAGAGGTGAGGCAGAAAATATGGAGAAATCCAAATTTTCAAAAACTGAAACTGTTATATACATGTAACTTAGAAATTAAAGTTTCCAAGGTTAAGGCAGTTCTTAATATGAAGAAATACATGGTAAATTTAATAAAATGTTTTCTATAAATCTTTATAAGGTACATAGTAAATAATGCTGAGAGAATCCACCTAATGATATAACTGGAACTTATTAATCACACACTTTTTCCTTTCTCCTTTGCTACAATAACATGACTGTAACAATATCGAATACTCAATTTAATTTTATAAATGTGCTACAAAAAAACATTCCAGTACATTCTATTTTCCATTTAAACAGGATCTAAATGAAAATGTGTAATAACTTCAAACTAAATTCATTCATTGCCCCAACCAAACCTGATATTCCTTCTACTTTGGGAAAGCAGTTAATACATCTTGTATATCCATTCATCCATCCACCCACCTATCCATCCATCCACCCATCCATCTTTTTTCTCTCATATATATTATAATCTTGCTTAGGATAGGAACCATGCCTTATTATTATTATTATTTTTGGAACCATGCCTTACTCATTCATATGTCCTATACTATCTACCCCGAGTGCCTTTCATATAGTAGGTGCTCAATACGCAGTGCTTGAACTAATTTAACATGAATTAACTGTGAAAAGAAAAGAGAGAAGAAGAGGTAGTGGCCATAAGGCACAGACAATAGGGCAAGCACAAAAGAATATCCAATAACCACTCCATACTTAGAAAAGGGAAGGCAAGGGAAAGAACCAAAGAAACCATATTTGTTCCACACCCTATTTGTGCCAAGCCCTGGGGGAGGAACTTTCATATGTTATCTCACTTAATTCCCTGACTTTATGACTGAGAACACTGAGGCCAGAAAGGAGAGTAACTCGCCCAGGATCACCCAGCTATAACATAGGAAGCCAGGAGTGAACTAGGCCTGCCTGTGCCCTCAGCGCAAGGGGAGGGCTTGTTAAAGAAAAGGCTAAGATGCCAGCTGTGCAGACTCTGGAGGAAAATTCTGTGCTACGTTATCCAAGTGGGTAGTTATCGTTCTCCTTTTTCCTCTGCTGATTACACATCTCACTGTAGTCTACTGAAATAAGTTTACTTTCGTTATGAATCACATTACAATCTGAGCATAAATTCTAAATTGATGACCAAGTTACTTTAATCATATTCAACATAAAATTCCAGGAAAACAAATTATTTTAAGCCTTTGAAGTTTATGGTAACAATGATTTTGTTACCCATTGTTTTTCCTGCGTTTCTGGTGTAGTTGGAAACAAACAGATGTCAAAGCTATGTTGATGCTCTAAAATTATTTGTGGTGATTTAGAAGTTCTGGGAACAGTATCTGTAAATTAATTTTCCCCACAGTGCCAGGAACTGAAACACAAGGGTGTTTTATTACATACTGTGGACTGTCCTAAAATAAGGTTCTTAGTAAAGTGCCCCAAACAGCAAAATGAAAATATATATATATATATATATATATATATATATATATATATATATAATGCCCAGTGTATGCACACATCTTTTTTTTTAACATCTTTATTGGAGTATAATTGTTTTACAATGAATGTACTGTTAGTTTCTGCTGTATAACAAAGTGAATCAGCTATATGTTTACATATATCCCCATATTCCCTCCCTCTTGCATCTCCCTCCCACCCTCCCTATCCCACCCCTCTGGGTGGTCACAAATATGCACATGTCTTTATACATATGTGTGTGTCTGTGTGTGATGCAATTTACAAAATGTATGTGTGTGTGTGTGAAATAGCCTTTGTAACTAAAGTAAACTGTAATAAGGTATAGTTTGTAAATGTTAGAAAGTTCTTAGTTTGTAGGTATTTTCTTATGACACATGAATATATTTAAAGGTATTTATCTTATCCTTGGATTGGTGATGTTTGGACCATCATTAGTGCTCATCTAATGTTCACAACACTATTCAGGGTGCCCCATAACCCCACGTCCCGTCCTTCAGAAGAGTCATGTTTCAATCAATCATTCTCTCCCTCGTTCTCTCGCCCACGTAAATTTGGTCCTCTGTTGTTCAGACCTTAATGAACCCGTTTAGGTTAACTACATAGACATATTTTAAGCATCAACCAATAAACTGTGGAGAGGGGTTCTTCAGCAGAGGAATTAACTTTTGATTCTTAGTTTCTTCTCTAAACTTTTGTATACTTTTTCATTTCTTTATGATCAAATACTATTTTTAAGAAAATACTAAAAAAGGCCATTTCCTTTGCTGTGATTTATTAATGGACCAACACTATTTAAAGCATGTCAGCCAAAATAGTAAAATAGCCACATGAAGTAATCATCTGACACGAGCTCCAATTCTGCTGAATCCCACTGACAGCTTTAAACACGGACATCTTTGGGCTATGCTGCTATAGTGGATGTGAGACTCTGGAAGACCCTGGAAGGAAGAATTTCTCAAAACATAGTCCGCTGAGGCCCAACACTGACTTCTGGTTTCCCAAGGAGTAATCTAGTAAGAGCAAAAACACACCAACTGACCTCAGGGTACATAAGGGAAAAGGAAGAAAGAAAGCTCTCTACGGAAACAAGGATAGAAATTATAGGAGGCTTGAGAGTGTGAGGAGTGAACAGCTCTTGGAAAGGATCTGAAGCAGGTGAAAAATCAACAGTGAAAAATGGAGACAGCCAGAATTTTCTGATCCAAGTTACAAAAGTAGGCTGTTACCACCATTCAGAAAACAAAGCAAAACACTTCTAAGTCAGAGCTAAAGAAATTAGTAGTACATGTCCATCCCTTAATGAAACTGTGTAATTTCCAATTTAATGTTTTATAAAACTAGGATATTCATAGGTATGTCAGAAAATACATACATTTTTAAAAACTTGCTATTTTACAACATACGAGTGTTAGAGGAGTGATTAAATACCCAACTACCCAACTATTATCACAGAGAGTGTCACACCCTGAATGATGATCCTTAATCCAACGATCAGGAACATTTTCATAGTCTACTCTCATTTTTGTCATTTTTATCCTTCTGTGAAATCTTCAGCCTTTTTTTGGTTATAAAACTGGCAGGTACTCTTATAAAATTGGAAACATTGTTAATTGTCTTAGAAGAGTTTTAAAAGATGAATGTATGTGAGTGGCTGGATAGACAATTAAAATTTTTTAACAATATTGATATCATATTGAATATATAACTATTAAATCTTTTTCACTTAATATATTCTGTGAGCTTTGTGCATGTCATTAAATATTCTTCAAAAACAAGATCTGGAGGGAGACGCAAGAGGGAGGAGAAATGGGGATATATGTATATGTATAGCTGATTCACTTTGTTATACAGCAGAAACTAACACACCATTGTAAAGCAATTATACTCCAATAAAGATGTTTAAAAAACACAAACAAAAACAAGGTCTACAGTGATTATAACATGTTTTAATGGATACACTATAAATTCATTAATTACTTTGGAACATTCAAGTTGTTTCCAATTTTTTAATATTACAAATGGCACTGTGATAAATACCCTCTTACTGATATCTTCAGTGCCGTAAATTACCTTCTCTCTGCCCAGCAGGGAGCCCTGAGGCCCAGTGCTCTGACACTGAAGCTGATAACTTGGTACCACTGTCAAGAAGAGAAAGTCTCCCTCTTGACACCCCCAAAGTGTCAGGCGAACCCCATGTTTACTATGAGGTGGGGAGTGTTAAGGATGGAGAAAGAAACCAGGAAAAAACCCCACAAACCATAAATCTAGTGACACTGCCACAAGAAGAGACATATTAGTTAGATGTACGTGGGAACATTTTCCCTGTTCTAAGGGATGCCTAGAAAAGGGTATCGCTAAATGCAGAGGGGATAGGAAAGTTGAGCTATACCGCCATCTGTTTTCTGTTTTAAATTAAACCAGCAAGATACATTAAAATGTCCAAATAATTTTATCTCCCATCTTAATTTCCCTTCCATTCCAAATCTCACAATAAGTATTTCAGAGGATAGATGAATTTGAGCAAGACCTGAAGCTGAACTTTTACCTCCAATATAGTTATACGTTTTCAAACATTTAAAACTAAATTAAAATACTTAATATGGTCTACTAATAATACTGAGAAAACTCAATAAAAAACTTATTCTCCAAAAGAAAAGCTCAGTAAACCTGTTTTATCTAGCAATAATAAATAAGTTTCACTTCACAATCCTAATGTTTGATCTTGAACCTGATAAAACTGCCTCTGAAATCAAGGGACACTAACAAACTATTCAAAGGGCTAATTAAGACATCCTGAGTTCTGAGCAGCTGTTTTATTACTGTCATTTACAGAAATTTGTCTTAAACATCTGACCACTTCTCCTCGAAGAAAATGACTTCTATTAATGCTTGGCATAGTATCATGAAACACTGGGAGGCAAAATCTTCTTCTGAAAGTGGTTAAAAGGTACAAACTTCCAGTTATGAGACAAATAAGTTCTGGGGATATAATGTGCAGATAGCATGGTGACTATAGTTAATAATATTGTATATCTGAAAGCTACTGAGAGTAGATCATCAAAGTTCTGTCCTAAGAAAAAAATTATAACTATGTGTGGTGATTAACGTTTTTACTGTGGTAATCATTTTGCAATGTACACATATATAAAATCGTTATATTGTACACTTAAAAGTAATACAATGTTATATGCAATTTGTATCTCAATTTTTAAAAGTCCTCTGAGAGCTGTGTTCCTATATATGTTTTAAACATCTAAACAGACATCCCTTATAGTTACTGAAAGTTACAAAATGTGTAATGTAAAGTAAGAAAACCCAACCAAAAAGGTTTCTTTTAAACCCATAACATTCATTTTTTAATAGCTCCAGCTGCCTATTGACTTCAATGCTCACACAATAAAGTTTCCTCTTAAGATTGTTAAATCAGCATTAGAGCAGGAATAGAGCATATTCTTAGGGGTCAGACACTCCTTCCACCCTGAAGCATCCGTATCATCTGCTCATATCAGAGTCCTTCAGGGGCACATATCAAGTTATTGGTGCAGAAGAAAAAATATTTTAAGGAAAAATTTTATATTGTTATCACCCTATTACAATCCAAACTGGGGATCTTCAAGTGATATATGAAAAAATGATTATTTCCTAAGAACTGAAATAAGGGACCTAAGAAGCCATCATGGCACAAAACACACCTCATGGAAACTTACTGACCAAACCAAACTATGATCCCCGGTGACTTTCCCATTATACACCACGTCAGGAAGAAGGCTATTACTGCCTGGGTTAAAAATGCTCACTTCAGTCAAGTGCTATATGCAAGGAGGGACATAGCACAGTTCTTACAGGGTTAGGAATTTCTCTCTTTTTTTTTTTTGCGATACGCGGGTCTCTCACTGTTGTGGCCTCTCCCGTTGCGGAGCACAGGCTCCGGACGCGCAGGCTCAGAGGCCATGGCTCACGGGCCCAGCCACTCCGCGGCATGTGGGATCTTCCCGGACCAGGGCACGAACCTGTGTCCCCCGCATCAGCAGGCGGACTCTCAACCACTGAGCCATCAGGGAAGCCCAGGAATTTCTCTTTTTGTGGAATTTTAGGCAAGACAGATCCTTATTTCTAGTGAATATTCTTAAAAGTAAAATCAAGAGTTTTCATTACTTGTACTTTCAAAAAATAGCTGTTCAGCACTTCAGAAATGCTCTTTGAATGTCATACATTAAAAAAAAAAAAGTAAAATCCACATTAAAATAACAATCTGACTTTAGTTAGCATTAGGCCACATTTTACTGGCTTATTATAGCCAAATCCTAGCAGTGGCTCTGTCCTAGGTCTGAGTATGGAAATAGAACAAGTTCAGTGGGGCCTCCTGTTTCATTAGGAAGCCTATCGGATTACTGGTTCTAATTAAGGGTTGTGTTACTGGCTACCACACAGTTATTAATGTGCATTATTGTCATTATAGGAAGTTCTGACCTCTGCTGTGTGTCACCTGGAGTAAAATTTAATTACCAACCAGAGAATATATGAGTAAGGATGATATAAAATGGCTTCTTGTGAGGCAGCTGTGATTGCAAAATACTATCTTATGGTTTTTGCTTTGACATTAGAAAAATAATAACTCAACCCCTTTCTAAAGCCTAAAAATAATTCATCTGGAAGGTGAGACCACGGTGTATCTATACTAATTTTCCCATGTGCTATTAATTCAGCGAATTCTTTTTTTTTCTTTTTTTTCAGCAAATTCTTTATATATTTTTCAATGTACAAGAACATGAGCTAAAGAAACTGGATTTACTGACTGAAATTAGATGGACATTTAAAACAATATTATAGGACTTGCTGATGTATGTTTTAAAACTACATATCTATTTCCTGTCCTATGCTTTGTTGGCCAAATGCTTTGAACAACTTGGAATTAAGGAACCAGTTATTACCATTTAAATGCACATTGTCTTTTTTTTTTAACCTGAAAATTATATTTTCAAAAAGTCAATGAAATCAGTGAAATTGAACTATTTCTGATATTTTCATTACTAATGATCTCACAGTCCTCACAATAGGCAATAAAGTAGGTAAAATGGGGAACTTGTAAGCAGCAATACTGCGTGGAGCAGCGGGTATTACTAAAAAGAAAACAGTTTGTGCCTCTAGAAATTGTAACTTAAGATCACACACTTGCCTTTCTGAGATAATTTCAATGAATCCTTACTCAAAGGCAGAACAGGGGCAGATAGGCTTTCATATTCCTTTCCATCTCTATGATGCTTTGCCTGACTTGAGGAGCACTTTAATTTATGACTCTTAACAATATATGGAAACACTGATGGGTACTAGGAAGATGCAACACGATCTATTCAAAAGGAAGAGATCAGATTGCAATGGCAAAACGTTTCACAGCTATGACATTTCACAACTATTTACTGAGTGCCTACTGTGTGTTAGCATTCAGCCCAGCTGCTAGACTAGAGAGGTATAATAATACAGGTGGGTATGTGTTAGGTGCCGTGGGCTACAGGGGTCTCTGCCTGTTCGGCTTAGCGTCATCTTTGTATCCTATCATTCAGCACCGTGTCTGACACACAGCAGATGCTCAAATAAAACTTCATTAAACTGAACCTAGTACGCAGAGATTCCCTTGACTGGGTTAGTGATACATCATTGATCCTTACCTTACAATATGATGACAATGATCATATGAATAGAAACTTCCATTTGTGAGGGTCCATGGGTTAGATGGTCTATATAACAGCTTTGGTAATATCTCTCTCTCTCTCCTAAAAATAAGCTTAGAGTGTTAGTATTCTACCCCTATTTTACAAAAAGGGAGACTAAGTTTCAGGCAAAGTCATCCAAGTTTACACAGTAATTTCAGAAGAACTGAACTTTCCCTTCAGTTTGTAAAACCCACAATGCTAAACTGAGTAACCTGTAGGACAGTCAGGTCTTACAGGCTGGTAAACAGAAACATAAGATAGCAAGCAGCTCAGTAAAGAGGGCTACGCCAGAAATGATCAGTTTACAGAGAGCAGGTAAAAATATGGAAGAGGGAGGGAAGAGTGAGTTATAAGCATTTAAAGGCAGGAAGAGTAGCCCATATGGAGAAACTAGTCCTGTTTTAGGGGACACTGTGGAGATTTCTTAAGGGAGAACTGAAATGGCTCATTCCTGTGGAAAGTTAGGAAACTTGGAGTAGGGGTTAGAAATTCACATTCCATATGACATCATTTCCATTTTAAAGGTGAAGAAACTGAAACTCAAATATTTAGTGCATTCCTAAGGGCTGACTTATAACCAACCCTTGTTAGGAACGGGTAGGACCAGGGCCTGAAATCAGGTCTTCTGTCTTTTACTTATACTTTGAGAACGCAGCCCAGGTATATCGTGTCCTTAAAATCCCCTTAGGAAATTAGAGAAGTTCCCCATGGGTGGGCAGAACATAAATAAATCAGTTTGCCAGTGCTTATTCTCATTGGTTAGAGTCTGCTTCAATTGTTAAATATTTTGACTCTCACTCCAGAAGGAGGCGGTGGGTGGTAGGAATAATCTTCCCTCATAATGCCATGCGTAAAACTTTAAGGATGGACATCACTTTAACAGTCCAGGCTATGTCAAATATGGTACCATAATTAGTATCCTAAGCAGATAGTGACTGTTCAGAGTAAAGGACTGTGTTATTAACTTTACCTTGGATCTCCCAGAACCTAGTATGGCAAGCACTCTCAACAGATATTTGCTGAATTACTTGATAAACAAATTTCCCCAAATCTGGGAAGCCTTCTCCAGTCTTCAGAGTCTTCTCAATCATGGAATATCTCCCATGGCTGCCCATTCTGAAAACACATTTAATTAGAGCTGCAGCTTTTGACCTCTTTTGGTGTGGGTCTTTACACTTCTTGTCAGAGATGAGCTACAACATTATTCACCATCAAAATGTAGTCTTTAGGGCTTCCCTGGTGGCGCAGTGGTTGGGAGTCCGCCTGCCGATGCAGGGGACGCGGGTTCGTGTCCCGGTCCGGGAAGATCCCACATGCCGTGGAGCGGCTGGGCCCATGAGCCATGGCCGCTGAGCCTGCGCGTCCGGAGCCTGTGCTCCGCAACGGGAGAGGCCACAACAGTGAGAGGCCCGCGTACCGCACACACGCACACAAAAGAATGTAGTCCTTAACTCAGATATGCCAGCACGGATGTGATGCTAAAAATATTTAACTGCTGGTATGACACAGGCACTGACCAATCAGAATGGGCAGCAGCCAGGGGGCCCTCCAGGTGCTGAATGCAGCCCTCAGCCACCCTGATCATTCATTCTTTCAGAATAGTGACCCTGCTTTCCTGTCTTCCTAAGATGAAAACTTCGTTGGTCAAAATTAGATAAAATGAGACTCAGATCATATCCTTAAAATACAGACAAATCACAGAAAATACCCAAAACTCCTTTATGTCTCTTTCTAAATTTAACCTAAGTTGACCTGTCGTAAAACTGGCTCGAGCTAGCTTCCGTTCCCTGTCCCTTCCTCCTAAAGTTGTATTAACCAACACAGGAATGGGGTTAGGGTGAAAGCAGCCAGCAGGCAAGAGATGTTACACATTAACTCTCTCCATGATAAATGGTGTGACTGAAACCTCCTTTGTTTTAAGCCATTCTTAAAAGTGAAGACTTCAAGAATAGAGAGTGACAGTCAGCGTATGTGTTTGCACAAGCACACTGTTTAGGACAGATAAATGCCAATGAATACAGCTAAGTTTTGGAAACAGAACCATGTTCTAATTCTTACCAACTAACTGACTCAAGGAAAATCCCTTAACAGCAAACTGGGGGAAAAGAGGAGAATAAATTTGAGACCATATATATGAAAATAATGTTTTGTAAAATGTAGGTGCTAATCAAATGTGTGTCATTGTTAGAGAGGGGCTAGCCTGTGGAAATGAAACCACAGGGATAAGATATCAAACTAAGCAAACTTATATGTTTAACAGAGTATTAAATGTTTCATTAAAATGAAAAAAAAAAGTGAAGACTTCAAAGGCAATACAATGCGATGGAAGAACCATGGAACAGAAATTAATGGTCTTGTGTCCAATAATAAAATCCTCTAAACACTACAGAGTTCTGAATAAAATTTCTTAAAGCTACCTTCAAAAAACACCAGAGAACTCTTATTTTTTATTTAGGTCCCTTAATCAATTCAAACTAAATGTAATTATTATGCAGAACTACTTTTTTTTTTTTTAAAGCAAACTTTGCAAAATAATGGTTACAAAAGGAAATTCATTGCTTCTTTTTCTATAAGTACTATGAGAAAGAGACCTTTTCTTATCATCGGTGAAAAAATAAGAGCAAAACCGCTCTCAGAGAATGTCTGTGCTTTAACTTAAATGTAAGAAGTGAACATCAGAGACACGAATGACTTTGAACTAGAGGAATAAAATCACTTTTACTATTAATGCAGAGGTGGGACCATGGATACCTTTTATCTGTCTAAGGCCCAGCAATTAATTGTTTAGAATACTCAAGCAATATTCTATTGCCTCTGTAGCTGTAATAATTCAAATGGTTTAAAAATTCAATGAACAACCCGGCATGGTGCTCACAAGATATTTCAAACACATAACCACCAAAGTGAACACAACCCTGCAAAAATGTAAGATTCTTGAACAATAATTTTCACATAATAGTTATAATGCCATGCTGTGCGCTTCTTTATTTAAACACCATTTTTAAACCTTATTTTTATCCCCATTTTTAGCATCCATGTGCTATCCAGTGATAAAAGAGGATAGTCACAATAATGGACTTCGTGATGCAGGAGACCAATTTAAACTATAGAACTGGAAAATTATTTGGAATAGAATGGTGGTGAACCCAAGACAGCAGAAGGACTAATCTGTTTCCTCACTGGAGGTCATCAAGTTAACAGTATAAATAACCAACCCTGAATACACCTCAGAGGTCTGTCCACTAATTTTGTACATAGAATACACAATTTTGAGAATAACATTTTTCTTGCTCTTTAACACCATATGAAAGCACTGTCACCTACATTATCACATGAATCATAACATTTCTAAACTAAGGAATTTTGCTGCATTTCATGGCAATGTCTCAAATTAGCCCAACAGGACACCAGCAGAGGTCCTGATATCCCTGATCTTATGTTTGAATAGACTGTTTTATCCTTGCCAAAGTGCTTTCATATTCATTACCTTAACCATAATTTAGAGTTCATCATTGAGAAAGGAGGCTAAAATAAATGGTAACAAATTAGACATCGTCCATTGCATGGAGAATGGTCAGGGGCAGTATTCCTGAGCTTTGACCATTCTAGAACAGAACAATGGCCTGCACAGTCCTTTTCTCTAATTTTATTACCTTTAGCACGTTTTCCTAATTGTGATCCAATTAAAGAATACCATCTATCGCATTGAAAATGTAATATGAAGGGAAATCATTATATAAATCTACCCAAAATCAATACTAGGTAAGTTTTTTCTTTAAAATAGGGTGTATATGCATTTGACACTCAAATGTTTCCTACGAGACATTTCAAAAGGTGACTCACTCAAAATATCCTCTTCACCAGAGGAATAAAAAGATTTCTAGTTGATGTTTTTCATTATTTTACTCACAAGAGTAAAAATGACATTTATCCATCTATTTATGCATCCAAACATATAAGATGCTTGTGTGTATACATGTGTATATACATGCATATACATCTATACATATATGTATAATATGGGTACTGGCTGTCCTGTTCTAGAAAGGCAGGAAGTTAATAAAAAGGCATACCTTACAAGATAAAATAAAGGCAGGAAGTTAATAAAAAGGCATACCTTACAAGATAAAATAAAGGTCAAAATCAACAGCAAGGAACACAGGACAAAGGGAAAATGAGGCAGGAGCAAAATGGCTAACTGAGAGAGGTCAATTGTTTCAAGTGCCCGACTTCTCATCAGTGGTTAAGCCTGAAGAGATTGTCTAATGACTATCAACCAGCACTGATCAAACACAGCAAACTACCTGGAGATCAAGCACCTGATTGACAAGAAATCTATCATAAGCAGCTCTTCAGCACAAGCATACTTCAATGATAATTGGCCCTAATGATAACTCTGAAATGCAATTGTTAAGTGTAACCTGCATCATGATAAGAAAATGTATTTCTTTCCTTGTAACCTGTTGCGTTGAAAATTGACAATTCAGATAAAATATATAAAACTCTATAATCAGAAAATTTAATTAATATCATCTATTTCCTGACTAAACTGGAAGAGAGCCCAGTTATTGATTACTTGGAGATACAAGCTCCCGCCTTATTAATGTGTTTTACGCAGGGATATTAAATACCCCAAAAAACGGAAACAAGCAAGGTTCCAGGTCCCTAGAAAGACAAAGAGTAACCCTTTATTTCTCCCTTTTCTTAGATCACAGAGCTGGAAGGAATCTGTCAAGGGTTTCAAATAGCTTTCATCTCACATGCCAACCCTGAAGAGTTGCTAGTGGTTGTGTCGTGTAGGGAAGGATTCTGAGGACCAGGCAGGCCCATCAGGAAAGAGTGTTCTCATCTCTTTATTAGAAATTCTGCCAGGGAAGAGGAAATGAGGCAGTACATTGCTGCTTACTTGCTTTATTCCTCATCTCAGTTCAATTTGTTGATGTTACCAGTGAGCAACTGGAGACTTAAAGTGCTGGGCTACTTATTTACCATTTCTCTTTAGATTTATTTTAGCCTTATTATAAAAACTATTTGACATGCTACAGAAATACACGTAATAACAATAAAGAGATATGAAATACAGGATGAGACATAAATATATATATATATCATGGTGAGGATAAAGTTTGTCCCTGTGGCAAATTCTAAAGCCTTCATTTTCACCATGGCCTTTCCCAGCACTGGGTAATCCAGATTAATTGATATTTTAGTTGCTCATCCCAGCGAATGTGAGTATGAATGTGAGTGTGTGTGTGACAAATATGCACCCCAGGAATAGGTCCTGAGTTTGACTATCAAGAAAACAAGGCCTCTAAGAACCACTGCCCATTTATTTTGCTACTGTACTTTGAATTATTGGCAATAATACGTTTCAAAAGGAGATTTTTAATGAATTCATGTATAGTAAAAGTTATTAGTTCTGTCATAGCTATCTGGAAGAAATAAATATTTTTCTCTGATAATAAAAAAACAGAAGTAAAATTTAAAAAAAGAAAAGAAAACAAGGCCTCTGAGATTTGGACGCATACCTCAGCTTTCCTTTGTGCCCTACAAAGGAGCATTTCATTCATTCATTCAGAAATATTCACTGATATTTGCTTGTAAGAAAAAAACAAAAATAAGCAAATTACACAGTATGTTAGAGGGTGGTATTATAACAATTAGATAGCACAAGGCAAGGGGGATTGAGATATCAAATGCCAAGGTAAAGTGGAGGCAGATTACAATTTTTAAAAAGGTGGCCAGGGTAGGCTTGTTGAGAAGGTGACATCTGAGCAAAGTCCTGAAGGAGGTGAGTCAGGAGGATCTGGGGAGGAGCAAGGCAGTTATGTGAGGAGGAGAAACCAATGAGGGGCTGGAAGGCAGAAGCAGGCCTGGTACGTTTTAGAAATACCAAGGAGTCCACCATGGCTGGAGGAAAGCAGCAGAGGAGAATAAGGGGAGATAAGGTCAGAAAAATAATGGGGGAGGGAGGCAGGTAATACAGGATCCTGCAGCCATCATAAGACTTGTAAATGACGAGTAAAATGAAAAAGCCACTTGGGGTCAGCAAGCCAGGATGACCGAGTTCCGTGTCTTTGGAGACAGAGCCGACCTGTACATTTTGTGCACATGTGGACAGCAGCAGGGTACACAGATTTTAGGAACATGCCCAGAGATATTTATCTTTATGGCTCGTATCGGTCCATAACGTGAAAAGACATGCTCGGACTGTGACACATCCTGGCAACCGTGCCCGTGTGGCAGCAGTGCTCCTGAGATCGTACTGCTGGGAAGGTTTAGAAAGCAAGAGCAAGACAAGTGGAGAGTGAGGGGTTGCCTCATTTGCTGCAGTCTGAGATCATTTATGAAGTGTCATCTCGTCATTTCTCTTCCACGTGGTATTAAAATTCTTCCTGGACATTTGTAAGTGGTGGACCCACAGAGGAAACCTTGGTCTGGCAAGTATCAGAGGTCAGAAAACCACTGAATCTATATATAGATAGTCCTCGACTTAACAGTGGTTCGACTTACACTTTTTTTTTTTTTTTTTTTCTGGCGGTTCGCGGGCCTCTCACTGTTGTGGCCTCTCCCGCTGCGGAGCACAGGCTCCGGACGCGCAGGCTCAGCGGCCATGGCTCACGGGCCCAGCTGCTCCGCGGCATGTGGGATCTTCCCAGACTGGGGCACGAACCCGTGTCCCCTGCATCGGCAGGTGGACCCTCAACCACTGCGCCACCAGGGAAGCCCTCGACTTACACTTTTTTGACTGGTGCAAAAGGGGTATATGCATTCAGCAGAAACTGTACTTTGAATTATGAGTTTTGATCTTTTCCCAGGCTAGCGATATGTGGTATGATACTGTCTCATGATGCAAGGCAGGAGGTGAAGCTCCAGGTCAGCCACGCAATCACAAGGGTAAACACCCAATACACTTATAACCATTGTTTTCCACTTTCAGTGCAGTATTCAATAAATTACATGAGACATTCAGCACTTTATTATAAAACAGGCTTTGTGTTAAGTGATTTTGCCCAACTGTAGGCTAATGTAAGTGTCCTGAGCACATTTAAGGTAAGCTGTGCTCACCTATGATGCTCAGTAGGTTAGGTGTATCAAATGCTTTTGACTCAGGATATTTTCAATTTACAATGGGTTTATCAGGACATAATCCCACACTGCATGTTGAGGAACATCTGTTGTAAGACTAGGGTATAAATGAACCCTATAAAGAAAACCAATCCTGAAAAACTCATAACTGACATATCATTACTGTCTATGCAAGCCCAGTAAAGGCTGGTGCTGTCAGAAGAGACATCCAAAAAGAGAGGAAAGCAGAGGGGAGGGAGAGAGGAAACTAACTGTGGCATGATGACCTACTTCTGAAAGAAGAATGTTCCTTCAAGCTCAAGCCTAGGAATTTATCAGGAACTTGTAGCAGATAGAGAATAAAGCAGCTGCATAGCCCACAGGAGGTTCAGAAGCCAGAATCAAGTATTTTAAACTGTGATTTATTGAGCCACCAAAACACAGGTGAAATAAACTTCCACAGCTCAAATCCATATCCAGTCAAGTTTCTGAATGTTTCCTGTTCGCAAACATTAAAAAGAGGGACAATTAACTCAAGGCCAAAGTGAATTCTAAGTGAGAATGGGTATAAGAAAAGCACAGTCTAAAAAAGCCTTCCTGGGACTTCCCTGGTGGCGCAGTGGTTAAGAATCGCCTGCCAGAAGACCTAAATAGACATTTCTCCAAAGAAGACATACACATGGCAAAGAAGCACATGAAAAGCTGCTCAACATCTCTAATTATTAGAGAAATGCAGATCAAAACTACAATGAGGTACCACCTCACACCAGTCAGAATGGGCATCATCAGAAAATCTACAAACAATAAATGCTGGAGAGGGTGTGGAGAAAAGGGAGCCCTCTTGCACTGTTGGTAGGAATGTAAATTGATGCAGCCACTATGGAAAACAGTATGGAGGTTCCTTAAAAAACTAAAAATAGAACTACCATATGACCCAGCAATCCCACTACTGGGCATGTACCCAGAGAAGACCATAATTCAAAAAGACACATGCATCCCAATGTTCACTGCAGCACTATTTACAATAGCCAGGTTGTGGAAGCAACCTAAATACCCATCGACAGATAAAGAAGATGTGGTACATATATACAATGGAATATTACTCAGCCATAAAAAGGAACTAAATTGGGCCATTTCTAGAGACATGGATGGACCTAGAGACTGTCATACAGAGTGAAGTAAGTCAGAAAGAGAAAAACAAATATCGTATATTAACGCATGTATGTGGAATCTAGAAAAATGGTACAGATGAACTGGTTTGCAGGGCAGAAACAGAGACACAGATGTAGAGAACAAATGTATGGCTGCTAAAGGGGGAAAGCGGCGGGGGGTGGTGGTGGTGGTGGTGGGATGAATTGGGAGATTGGGATTGACATGTATACACTGATATGTATAAAATGGATAACTAATAAGGACCTGCTGTATAGAAAAATAAATAAAATTCTAAAATTAAAAAAAAAAAAAAGAATCCACCTGCCAGTGCAGGGGACACAGATTGGAGCCCTGCCCCAGCAAGATCCCACATGCTGTGGAGCAACTAAGCCCGTGCGCCGCAACTACTAAGCCTGCACGCTGGAGCCCACGAGCCACAACTACTGAAGTCCGTATGCCTGGAGCCCGTGCTCTGCAACAAGAGAAGCCACCGCAATGAGAGGCCTGTGCACCACAACGAAGACCCAATGCAGCCAAAAAAAAAAGAGCCTTCCTTTTCCTTAAAGATGTCAACCAAGCTAAGAGTTGCTGGGAATCAGGATTTTGAGTATTTGCTGATTTTAATGTTTACTGACAATCAGGGAACAGCTGTGCATCCACTTATGTCTTTATGTCTTTATAGGGCCATGAAGAGGTTTTCCTTTCCAATGGAAATGCCATTGGATAGTCAAAAATACCAGCGTTCTAGAGAGAGCCACTTTGATAAGAATGATTGTGGTACAAACTGATAAAAGCAGATGACCCAGCAAAGTCTCACCTACTGTGATTTTAAAAGGGGTAGTCAAATAGAGAGCACGAGAAACATTTATTTATATTTCTTTCCATAAAAGCTTGAGACTGCTGGCAGAAATATAAGTAACACCACAAGACAGAAATAGATATGGAATTCAAGGTGAAGGGAAAATAAACCCAGGAGGAGAGTTACTACACAGACCTGCGAACCAGAAAGTGAAGTCCCACAGAACTGCCAACAGAGGATGCAAATTTGGCCTAGAACTTCCTAGCAGTCAAAATGAGAAGAAATACAACAGTTACAAAACTAGTGTTTGTCAGTAAAAGCAAGTCCAGGGCTCAGGAGAAGTCCTGTGTGTTCCAGCTCTGAGGCCAAAAGAAGCCTCCTCCTGTAGGTCTTCCTGAGGCCACAAGTTAGGTGCAAAGCCAGGTCAGACGACAGCACGGTGCCCGAGGACCCCGGTGGCGTGTGCAATTCTACCAGGGCAAACGGCTCTGTGGTTACCATACTATACTCTCTGCTGACTCTGCAGCATCCAGGGATAAAATCCACACTCCCTGGAACAGTGGTTATCAAGTTGGGCTCTAAAGAGGTGCTTTCGGAGTTCTACCAATTCTCTCTTGGAATTCCATTTCTTAGCCTTGAAATACAAAAAACAAAACACCAGACAACCCCCACAAAAACCCCACCAAGAAAACCAAACAGGAAATGCAAGCAAATATACAGCACAACACATTTCATCACACCGATAACCACCCTCACACATGAAGTCTCCTCAAGGGCAGACTCTGGGTCAATGTGTCTCCTGCCATCTCTTCTTGTACATTTGAACTTCTTAAAAATGAGTCACTGATTAGGAAAGTTCTAATTCTGCGTTGGTATTCTGGAAATTCAAGCCTGCACACGTCCATTCATATAAAATTGTACAAATAACCTACACATACATCACAGTCAAACAAATGACAGGCCGGGAGCAGGTACAACTAGTTGGCAAACACCCTCACCATGACCATGGCTATTAAGCCACCTGTACAGTAATAAGCACTGAATCACAACGAGGTAATATCATTAAGACTGGTCCCAACCGTACTTTGAGGTGCCCCTGGTCTGACCTTTATACCTATCATGAGGCATGCGAATAGCTGTATCACAATTCAATGTCAAGACAAAAAACTTCTGGCTCTTTCTAGCTTTTGGATCAGATTAATTCAAGACGATACTAAGAAGATTTAGAAGACTGATACCTCTGCAACTGCTTATAGATGTTAACTATTTTTCCCTAATACTATACCACCAAAATGGAAAACAGAAATATTCTAGATGTTCAGCTGCTGATACTGTTCTGCAACCGTCAGGAGTCCCAGTCTCAAATTTCTGAGTTCATCAAAACTGCCTCATCGTTCTCCCTGATGAATTTTATAAATGTTACAAATCTGCATTTATAAAATACATACTAAAAAAAATACTGGTTTGAAGTATTTGTATAGGTAGTTCTGTTTAAAATTTCATTTGACCGAAGGCCTTTTCTACTAAAAAATTTCAAAACCCCCTCTGGCTAGGGTAGTCCTATTATAGATAGGGGGATACTGATCCCGTCAACCTTTGGAGATTGGGTGGGGCTCATCATTTCCAGCATTGAGCAGCCTTGCCAGCTGACGATATACCAGTCTAATCTAATCTGATACCAATATAATCGAATACAAACACTATCCTCTTCTGTGTGTGCCATGACAAGGTTGGGAAGCTCTGTGATGAACAAAGGAACTACAAATCCTTCTGGCAAGTTTTCATAAATCTGATTTCTTCCAACAGCTTTTGACAAGAGCTGCGGTGGAGAGGACAAAGTTGAGTTCTTTGGCAAGAAACTGAAGTACAGATATTTCATACTCAGGATTAAGGGCAGAGATGACTGTACAGTTTCATTCACTCCTGAAAAGTAAAGAGAGAAATCAAGATATGGGTGGTGGGGGAGACGACGGGATGTTTTCCCAGGCCTGCCACTTCCTAATTTTGACTCCAAGAAGGTCACTTAACCTTCTCTGAACCGCAGCTTTCTCAATTATAACATGAAGGGACTAAATCAGTAGCTCGTAACAGGGATTGAACATCAGAACCTCCTGAGAGCTTTAAAAAATACATAATGACAGCAGTAACATTCATACGTGCCAGGAAATGTTCTGAGCACTCCACACGTGTTAACCCGTTTAGTCCCCACAAGAACTCTGTGTTGTAGGTGCTATAACAGGTGAGGAAACTGCGGCACAGAAAGGTTGAGAAATTTGCCCAATTAAGCGGCAGAGCCGGGTGGAAGGACCCAGAGCCTGTGCTCTTTAGTACAACTGCAGGTTACACTGACTCTCTCCATATGTATGTATCTCTGAATCGTCTGACTCAGAATCTACTGAAGGGCCTGGACATGCAAATTTTGATTCTGGTGAGCACTCCTTACTCACAGCCACTTGAACCAGAAGAAATGTAAAGTTCTGTGATGCAGCCTGGAGATGAAAAAAGTGCCACAGACTTTTTAGTTAAATAAATGCTCAAATTCTTTGGCCTCAAAGATCTCAGTCAAAATTAAATGGGTTTGGCTTTTAACAGCTAAATTGCATGGTATGAAACAACAACAAAAAAGATAATGAATAAAGAGAGAGTAGGAAAAATTTAAGAAACAAAATGTTATCTAGCTAGTTAAGTAGACAGACTACACAGGGTTACTTAAGTAGATTACGTAATGGAGTAAAACCTAAGCCTATAAATGGGCAGTAACAATAATATTTTCATAATTTTTGGCTTAGATTTGGGGGTGAAGCTGAAACATTTTGGAAAAACCCTTGGAAAGTATCAGTGCTCCCATCCAAATGGGCCAGAGGTCTCTTTGTTCCTAGGATCACAGATAACTGCCTCTCTGTTTCATCTTTAAAGAGACAATCCTTACGCTACCAGAGTGGCCTTCGGAAAGATGGAACTCTGCACGTACGTGCTGATACAGTAAGTCCCCTACATACGAATGAGTTCCGTTCTGAGAGCACGTTTGTAAGTCCAACAAAGTTAGCCTAGGTACCCAACTAACACAATCAGCTATATAGTACTGTACTGTAATAGGTTTATAACACTTTTCACACAAATAATACATAAAAAACAAACACAAAAAGTAAAACATGTTTAATCTTACAGTACGGTACCTTGAAAAGTACGGTACAACAGCTGGCGTACCAGGGCACATTCGCATCTTTGAAAGTTTGCAACTTGAAGGTTCCTACGTAGGGGACTTACTGTCATCCAGAAAATGTTAGTTTTTCATACAGATTCCCTCACAGACGTCTGAGTAATAGAGTCAGAAAGATGTTATGGCATTAAGAGAAAACGAGGAAGACAAGTGATCCTGGTCCCATAAGCAAGTTTAACCGATGTAGACAAGTTTCAGCCTGGTGTGGCCAGGTCAGTGAGGACACAGACGGCCAGGACAGCCAGGAGGAGCAAGAGTCCACGTCCCCTGGCACAGCCATGAACTTGGCCAGGTTTGTTTGTGTTATGAGTGCACTTCCTCTCTAATTCTAGATACCCCATTTAGGGAAACTTGTCCTCCTCTCCTCCCACTCAGTCCCATGGCTCTCTTACAAAATCTCTTCTCAAAAGTCCCCAGTCTGAAGCCAAATGGTCCTATCAAGGGAGTTGCAGAGCATGTTATTAAACAAAAAGCAACGTTTTAAAAAGTGTCAGCCCCTAAAACTGAACTATAAAAATTGATGAAAATAATGACATGTTGGAGGAATATATAGATCGAATGGTTGACCATAAGGGCTACATCGGCAGAGAGTTTCCAATATACAGTATTCCAGCTGACAAATAATCAGGTTTAATGACTCGTCTCTCTTCTGCACTGAAGAGGCATCAGTCTGGAACTGACGTGTTGTTTCTTTCCACTTAATAGCCATATCAAAAGCACACAAATTCATAAAGCAGACAGGTACTCAATTTGGATTCGCAGAGAGTAGATGAGAATTTGCCGGCAAGAATAAAAACCAAGCTCTTCCTCCTGATCCTTATATCTGTTAATGGTACCAAACTCCCAGTTTCCTACACTCAAAATCTGACACTCACCGAATCATCTTCCTCTTTGGACCTACTCTCCTCCCAGTGAAGCACAAGCCTTCTTCTGGGATTAAAGAACCCCATGATATGGTCCTAGAGAAGACGAGACAAGGCAGGCAGCCAGGCTAGTACTGGCTTTAAACCTGGGCTTGAGCTGCTCACCCATTCCTGAAGACTCATTCAAATGCCAAGCTTGTCTTGATGCCCGCCCAATCATATGCAATCACGCCCTATCTTCTAATCTCCAAAGCACTTTCTGTCTCTCACATGACAACACCACATTCCGGTCTACATGATGCGTGAAGTTTATTTTCCATATAAGACAAGAACCTCCCTGAGGGCAGGAAATGTGCCTTACCCAGTGCAGTATCTAGCAAAATCAAAGGCACGATGCTTAACAACTCACTTACTTCTACTTTAATTTCTCCTCAGAAGAGGTTTGGTCTTATGTTTTAATCAGATTTATACTTCTGGTAAAATTAGAATGCTATGTTAGGCCGTTCTGTAAAGCACTGTTGTTTGGATTTGTTAGATGGGGATCCCTAAAAGAATGTTTCTCTTTGTAATGCACTAAGCCCCTCAGGCAACAAGCAAATGACATACCTTCTCTGTACTGTGTAATCTCGGGGAGCCGCACACTAGACAGCTAACCGGGAGCTGAGTTGTGTATAACCAGCTACATTAGAAGGGATTACTTTGTGAGATGTCAGGAAAGATGAGTTCCTCCTCTACCCTCCCGCCTTTACCTTGAGCTTTTGATTCTGCTGGCTACTCAAGGGGACTTAAAGAAAGCTGATTTTTCTAACAAAATCTTGTTAAATCTATCATGGCTGAATATCTCTTTTAGGATCCTGGAGAAATGAGTCTTTTTATAGCTTGTGGTAAACAGAGGAACGTGGGCACTGATGAAGGGAGGATGAAGATAATGAACTGGCATTCAGAGTATGTTTGGGGAAGTAGAAAGCACAGTGGTTCGGAGTATGGGCTCTAGAGTCAGACTGTCCAAGCTCAAGTCCCAGCTCTACCATCATCAGCTGAATTATCCTGAGCAATAAGAGAAGGAAACCTCTCTCAACTCCATCTTTAAAATAAGGATAACAGTCAGACAGAGAAGACAAACATCAAATAATAACACTTACAGGTGGAATCTTAACAAACGATACAAATGAACTTATTTACAAAACAGAAATAGACTCACAGACATAGAAAGCAAGCTTATGGTTACCAAAGGGGAAACTGAGGGGGAGGGATAAATTGGGAATTTGGAATTAACAGATACACACTACCATATATAAAATAGATAAACAACAAGGTCCTACTGCATAGCACAGGGAACTATAGTCAATATCTTGTAATAACCTATAATGGAAAAGAATCTGAAAAAAAGAATATATATTTTCTAAAATTTTAAATAATTTAAATTAAAATTTTTTTAATTTAAAAAATTAATTAAAATTAACTTCAATAAATTTTTTAAAAGGAGTTAAAAAAATAAAATGGGGATAACAATACTGCTCATAAAGTTGTTCTTAGGATTAAATAATAAAACATCTGGCACAGTCCCTGGCACACAGGAAATATCTGTCAAAGGTTAGCTGCTGGCATTATTCAGGTGTTTACACATTATGTAGAAATGTTTTCCATACATTTATTATAAAATGAAGATGGGGAAAGATGAAGGGAGAGGTTGTAAATTTCTAATATTCATGCTATCCCATTAAGGAAATTCTAAGTCAAACCAAGCACAATTGCCAAATATAGACTTGAGACTTTTATTCCTGATAATACCTTCAACTTCATTTAATGGTTAACCACCCCCAAGCTGCTGCCACAGAAACCTAAGGTTCAGACAGAGGAACAGGGGATGAACATAAAGTAAACTCCATCTGCTCTCACAGAGAAGGAGAGGATGCTCTTGAAAAAATTCTTGTGATTCTGGCCATTATCTTCAGTGTTGGCTTCCCAATTAACTTCTGCGAAGGCTAACGTTGAAACTGGTTTGCCAACAGTGTGTGCAGTATTTGGGCAATACAGGGAAGCAGGCTCTTAATCATGCCTAGGAATAACAAAACGAAACCCTTAAGAAAAAGGTCAACTGACAGTAAGGAGGCTTGGCTAGATCTCTAAATACCCATGCTTACCAGCAGATTTTACACAGAGAAGAAATTAGAAAATAGACATAATTGAGGTTTTCTGCCAAAATATCCAACGCATACATGCAGTAGGTACTTGGCAATAACTAATGTTTGAGGTTTCAACTACTTGTGATGACACTGAAAGTCTCTGACCTGGAGTAATTTAAAATTTTGCTGCGGTATGTATTTGAATCATGGGCACTCAGACAGAGGGAAGTGAGTCACGCAGCCAGGGAAGAAGCGTAGCCCATCACCCAGGGTCCATATTTCAAGAAGGTTTTGCTCTAATTGTGTAGCAGTAACTCTCAAGAAGGGATTAAATGTTGTGTTAATTTTTGAAAACTGCCCACCCCCTAAAAAAAGCCAACTGATAGTTCTAATGATAAAAATAAAGAGCAAAGAGAGGTCTAAGAAAGAGCTGGTTCTCTACTGGAAAGCAGGTATTTGTGGAGAATTTTTTTGATGCTGAAATTATTTTTGTGAAATTCTGGGATTTCCAAAAGTCTTCAGACTATATCTTGGTACGTCAAAGTTCTATTGCACACGAAGTATTTCTTAAAGTGCCAGAATTCTTTCATACCAAGAAGGAAAAGGAAGCAATTAACATGAACAAGAAAATAAACGATTTTATATAGCTTATCCAAGAGATGACTAGGGAGATACACACTGTTAAATACACACTGTTGCTCCTAAACTCTGAAATCTGCTTTGAGTTCCATTTTTAGAGGAAAAAAAGATCACGAAGATGATATATATCTTGCCCAGTGTCTAATGCATCCTGTTTTACTCTTTGACTATATAGACCCTGACTGGAATATTGTCCATGAAGAAAGAGTTAAATTACAATTAATGACTCAATATTTTGATGCAATAGATGGGCACACCTTTTTAAAAGAGTGAGATGAAGTCTGAAAACTTCACATCTTAGATCACACTCTTCAGAAAATGCCCAATTTTCTTGGTCTAAGCCCTCTTTGAATTATTATGTGCCACCCTCTTATGCTAGTAATAATAAAAGAAGCCAAGTCCGAGAAACTATTGCTAATAGTATTTTATATTCTGAGAATCTTCTAGATCGATGAAGAAAGAATTATTGAGAGGATAAAAATTAGCTGCTTTACAGAACAAAAACATTTGGAACTTAAAAGAAATCCTATTATTTACCATATAAATAAAATGTATATATGCGCAAGGAGCTATATAATAGCAACAGAAAGAAAAATGGCATGCATTTGCTATGATTATCTATGGCAAACATCATCTTAACTCAATTTCACTTTTGGGGAGAGCTCTTTTTAAGTACTCCAGTCAATAAAACATTTTTGTTAAGGCACACATTTAATGAGAGAACTATTTTTTTTATCACTCTATGTTTCTGTTAACTTTTCTTTTTCTGACTGTCTTTCAAAGGAACCTAATAAAATTTTGCTAGCTACAGTTTTCAGTACCCTTGTAAAATGCAATTTTAAAAAACCTAAAAGCTCAAATGGCTTTGGAATACAATACAACTCAGTATGTCCAAATTTCAATTATCCTAGAGGTGGTAGATACCAAAGAAAAAACAATCTGTGTGTCTTTCATTGTTGATGTGTGTGAGTTAAATATACCATGACCACCACCGCCGCTACCACTAAGACACTACTTCAACTTGCCTAGAAACGTCACTTGAAGGGTAAAGTATGCCTCAAAGAGATATGTCAGCTTCTAATTTAACACTGTATCAAGAGCTATGGGTCTGTAAGATTCACAAGTCTGGCTTTAGAATAATACTGAATGTAGGCAATAAAATCTTTTGGTCCATGTCTTTCATGTTTGTACAGCTGTCTGAATACTCCAGCATACATCCATGTGGGCTGTGTTTCTTTCCTAAAGTAAATGTATTAATAACTTAGGGTATGTTCAGGCTTCTTGGACTGAGTCATTTGGGGATACCTGAATGGCCTTGGGTTACCTGGCTTTAAAGTCTCTCTTCAATTTGAAAGTGAGAATCAGATCACTTTTGGGTGGAGTGATTTTTCCTGCTTCATCATAGGATCATTGTTTTGTTTTCAATTTAAGCTACTCTCATTTCTTGAACTTTATATAAATTCCAAAGGATTTCATATATACCTGGGATTTCCTAATAGTGGGTCTGTCAGGCCCTTGTTACTTTCAGGGTAAACACTTAAGGTTTAACTTCCTATTAGGGTTAAAGGTTGATTAATTAAGCATAAAAAACTGTATTTATCTTACTAGAATGCCTTCACTTTCAAATTTACCTTAAAAGTAGCCTATTGATTTTGAAATAAAAGGAATGATTATTTTATTCCAGGGTAGAGAAAAAAGAACTTTCAGCAGATAAACTGCTTAAGAAATTTTAGAGTTACAGAGATAAATGGAAATGTATAAAGAATTATTCCTTATCATTTCAAGTTGTCCATTCTCCTAACAGTTGCCCTGACTTTTTACTATAGTCAGAACTTAAATTATTCTTTTAAAGTCAGTGTTCAACAAAACAACTAGTGGTTTCAGAAAAATATTTAGTTCAGTGGGCCCTGTTTGTGGCTTATACGAATGAATAAAAGGATGGCCACATCTGGGGAACACAGGGAGAGGCTAGAGTTTAGGGTTTGAGAATCAGTGAGAGTCTGTGCCCTTCCTGTGCACTCTCTCTCAGTTAGTGCAACTCACATTTTCACTTTATTCAAAGCTAAAACCTTACAGTCATTTTTAATCATGCTTCAGTCCCCGCATTCCTATCTCTAAGGCGCCCTGCCGTCCCAGTGCCTCTCCCCTCCATCGCCTATCACCACCCTGGTTCAGGGTCGCGTCGGCTCAGCCTATGACAGCCCTCTTCTCCAAGCCAACCTTCTGACTTCTGTTGTAATTACCATTCTGAGAAAAAAAGAAAACACTGAATTATGCTTCTCTTCCACTCCACGGGCCAACTTCTCTGTAAATAAAGAACAGACTCCAAACTTTTCAGCTTATTATTCAAAGTGCTAACGATATGCTCCCAAACTGCATCTCAGCCTCTCTTTGCTCTGCATCCACACTCTCCACTCCAGGCACCAGGAGCCCTGGCTAACGAACAACTGCTGAACGGCCGCTTCGCACCAAGAAGTGTTCTTTGTGCTTTCTTAAACATCCAAGCACGCTCACATCTCTTGGGCCCTTTTGGAGGCCTGGAGGACACTATCACTTCCACCCCACATGAAATCTACCTTGTCCTTTAAGGTTGAGAATCATCTCCTCCCCGAAAGCTATCCCCTGGTATCGAGGTTAACGAAGACTTTCTCCGACCCCTCCCAGAACACTGCACTGATTATAACATTTACTTTATTCTGTCTTAAATTAGGGTTGGCTGTTTCTGTCTGCCTCTGTTGATCTGCGTTGCTTTTCCGCTTCACCTTTTTAAGAGTTGCATTATATTCAAAAGAATAAGGAAAACTTGCAGAAAACAGAAAACAAAGCACTAGGAAATGAAAATATCCTGGATATTACAACCAAGGAAACATTCTATATCAAAAATATTTCCTTTTAATTAGTAATAGGCTATAATATTATAGGCTAGATTTAATTTCACATTTATATAAAAATCATGTTTTACTGTACTTTGAAATGAATTAGATATCTATTGAATGAACGGGGAAAAAAACCCCAAAAAACTGTTGACCAAGGATTGGTTTGGGAATGAGAAAAAGGTTGTAGAAGGTGGGAGGAGTAGAAATACCTCATCTTGTTTTAATATCAATAGACTTTTTCCTTTAAAATAAGCTGTTGATACACTGAGTTATGCAGACCTTTTCATGTGCTGTCAGTATCACAGAAATGTCTATCCTTGGCCAACAGAGACCCACATATTTGCTCCTGCTGCAAACCAGGAAGAACTATGGACCAAACCTTGCGCCCAAATACTGTTTTTGTTTGTTTAGTTTTATTGGACCAAATATTGTTTTTAAATTTTCAGAAAAATTAGTTGGGACACAACAGAAGATTTTACAGTATTATGACAAGGAATAAATCAGGGGTGAGTGGCATGAGGATAAAACTAGTCTTTTGTGAGTGAAGTGCTTCTCCCCCCACCCCCCCCCGCCCTCCCCCCTTGTCCCCCCCAAAAAACGCCTCAGGGAGAGAAGGTTGGTGGTTCATGTTAATATAACCTATTCTCTGGCTTTCCCAGCTTTCAGGATCAGAATCTGGTATTTTCTCCTTAATTTAAAATGTAGGATTACATATAACTTAAATTTATTCTAGTAGTTAGGCTTTTGAGGAGTAAAGGCTCAGGCATGGGGAGACTAATATTTGCTCAATGACCTAGACTGTGGACCAGCTCCTCTCCTTATATTACTTGATTTAATTCGAATCACAACCTCATGATATAAGCATTATTTGACCCCTTTTACAGGCTACTGACTGAGAATAAGGCACTTGCCTAGCACTGTGGTAGGTAACTCTGGGGCACCAAAATCTTGCCACCCTGACCACCATGAGTTTATACTGTAGGTAAGAAATCTGTGAAGATGATATGCTGTCAGCATTACACACAGTCACAGACATGCTGCTACATAACAAGCCCTTGGAGAACAGAAATGTATGGAAGTAAGATGCTGACTGGGAGGTGGGGATGCATAAAAATAAATAAGGAGAGGTTAGTGTGGTCCACGCATGAAGGAGGCAGGGGGAGCTTAGACTCGACCTTGGAAAATCAGGAAAGGGCAACGGGGCTTCCCTGGTGGTGCAGTGGTTGAGAGTCCGCCTGCCGATGCAGGGGACGCGGGTTCGTGCCCCGGTCCGGGAGGATCCCCCATGCCGCGGAGCGGCTGGACCCGTGAGCCATGGCCGCTGAGCCTGCACATCCGGAGCCTGTGCTCCGCAACGGGAGAGGCCACAGCAGTGAGAGGCCCGTGTACCGCAGGAAAAAAAAAAAAAAAAGAAAGAAAGGGCAACGGAGACGCCCGAGGGGAGGCAGCAGCAGGAACAAACGGTTCTCGCTTGTCACCCCTCAGGGAGGGAGGGAGGGAGGAACCACCCAATTCTTCCGGCTCTGAGAATGAAGACAGGCCAAAGAAGAAGCCGCAGGGCTTGGTGACTAAGAGGATAATGGGAAATAGCCAACACTGCTCCAAAGCTTCAACCTGGGGAGAGTAAATGTGGAAAAATGACGGTTTGGAGAGGAAGGAGATAGTGTTGAATCTGAGGTGCTAGTAAGATATTCAAGTGGAAAAATCTGCAGAAAATTGGAAAGAGTGGAGACTAACCCTCTGAGAGGATGGGGCTGCAGAGGAACAAGCCAAGAAAACTTAAATCGAAAGAACAAGGAGTTGGGCTTCCCTGGTGGCGCAGTGGTTGGGAGTCCGCCTGCGGATGCAGGGGACGTGGGTTCGTGCCCCGGTCCGGGAAGGTCCCACATGCCGCGGAGCGGCTGGGCCCGTGAGCCATGGCCGCTGAGCCTGCGCGTCCGGAGCCTGTGCTCCGCAGCGGGAGAGGCCCCAGCAGTGAGAGGCCGGCGTACTGCAAAAAAAAAAAAGAGCAAGGAGTTGAGGAGATGTGGACAACAGTGAAAACAAGCCAGAGGAAATAAGGGAGATGGAAGATGCCATGCAGTTTCAGCTGAAACTTGAAAGGAAAATGCAAAGGGTTAAGGTAGTGAGAAAATGGCAGCACCAACAGCCGTCGGCTCATCTGCCTAGAAAATCTGCCAGAGAAGTTGGAAGGGCAACACAGTCAGGCAAACTTTTTTGTTTGGCTTGCTTTTAGAGAAGGCGGAGAATGAAGATTATCTAAAGGTCAGGGGGTAAAAGATGAGTCCTTTCTGTCACCAGCTCATTCCATTTCCTAAATGTGCTGGTTAACTGGACTGATGTCTTCTTTTTGAGCAGATAACACTTTAGAAATAGGGTGCAGAGCTGCAGCAGCCAGAGTGGTCACGAGGTCCCCCCAACAAGACTTCCTATATATACACACATCACAGTGCGGAAGTTCGCTAGAGCTGGTCAGCTTCTTCTTTCATCAAATCCTCTTAGAAAATTGATCTCCTTTCACTCCCTATCACCTGACCACCATCACCACTGTCACATCCCTGCCCAGTCCTTCAGACCAGTGTCCTTCAAGTCACCGAAACTGACCACCCTCCAGTGTGAGCCCCCTTTCCCTCAGCCATGTTGACCTACACTTTCCAGTGTCCCAAGTCCCTCTTTGACTTGGGCTGAGGCTGCTTTTTCACTGCCATCTCTTGTGTTGACATCTGCTTTTTCACTGTCATTTCTTCTAACATTATAGCATCTGTATGTTCTACTCCAAACATAGCTTTTTAAAAATACTTTCTGTCTCCCTCTCCGGTTTTCACAATCCTCATGTCATTCTTGCCTTCAGGTTTCACGCATTGTTTGTATGTTATCAAGTCCCTGTTGCAAACATTCTTAGGTATCTTTTTCCATTTTTCTGTTACATAACCCTCTAAAATATCCAAGTCCCCTAGAGACCCAAATTACTTGTTCCAACTGTTGCCCCTCCTACAATTCACGTTAATTTGTAAATTACACTGCTAAATTTTTATTTCTAAAATATATATATTTTTAGAGCTATGAATTTACACCTATCTTTGCTGAGAAGCTTCTGAAACTTTTCTAAAAAATTTCTAATTATGTCCAGTTTTTTAAGCTCTAGGATGAGTCACTTTTCCATAAGGTTCTTGTCACTTCCATGTGGCCAACTAGCTATTCTTTACTGGAAACAATTAAGTCCGGAACAGGAATGCTCCTTTTTGCTCTCTCCACATTTTAAGACACAAAATTGTCAACCAGACAAATCTGGTACTTATTAGATGCTCTGTGTTAAATGGAACAAAGCTTTCAGCAGATATTGACATAGAGTTCTCTATTACTGTATGTCTTGCCTCTGTATAATACATAAAGAAAACTATCATCAGAGCTAAATATCAAACCTGGGGTTTTGCAAATGATGGGAGAGAGTGAGTGGCAAACCACTATTGCTGCTATTGATAACAGCAAAGAGACTGATGTCTACACATGCTGAGAAAATCCACGTATGTCAAAGAGACCACCAACAACAAAGGAATGAATTTTTCAGGAAAGATGATCAAATGCTCTTCTGCTGCATTTGGAATATGATTTGACTCAGTAAAAAAAACTGCTGGTTTAATTTTTCAAATACATATTTACTGCATATAAAACATGGTATCGCTCTATTATTTTATGGTTGTTTAACTCTATCTCCTTAATGTTACAACTCACCTTACAGGATTCAAAACTAGCTGAGGAACAATTTGTCTTCTGAAATCCTTTCCCCTTCTCTTACACCTCAAGGATGTGAGGGTTCATTCCATTCTTTTGTGTCCTACAAAGTTATATTTTTAGCTCCTTAGACTTCAGGTGCTCTATCTACCTGTAATTATGTTGCAAAAGCAGAGGAAGATGCCTGTAGAGGTCAACAGCAGACAAGATAGCAAAAACGCCTATTTGTGGTCTTGAACAGCTGCAACGGGGCAGGGCGTGCCTGGCAAAATTCCATCTGACTCTGGTCAGGCATGACAAACCCCAAGAGCTGGACTTGCTTTCAAAGTCATCCCTAGCGCAGGACATTATTTCACTGTCCCGGGAGCAAAGGCTGCAGACAAAGTCCAAAGGGGCTGATCAGAAGGGTAACACGGGAAAGGCGGAGGGAGGGTCCTGAGGGTGGCGGCCTTCCGAAGGCTCTCCAGATGCTGACGAACCACCTCCCAGTGTCCCACCCTCCTCTCTAAAAACACGACAGAGCAAAACCACCAGCGCTCCTGATGGAAGGCCAGATGTTACTTTTAGTTCCAGTTTGCAAACGCTGCCCAAGTAAGTTTTGAAAAAAACTTTTTTCTTAAAGCAAGAAGTAATAAATTTATACTTTACCCAGTACAACAAAAATAAGATGCTATTAATCATGTGTTTAGAAATGGAAATACTTTTCAGGGAACAGGAAACATTCTTTAGTGGACGTCCTTTTCCACAGTTATATAAAGTTCTGTTTGTGAGGGACCATGATTGTCTTTGGAAAAATAAAAGAGGCTGTTGTACGTGTAGGCTTTTATAGCTTAAAGGGATTGGAGGCTTTTAGTCTTTACACTGTGATCTTTGCAATGTACAGTGCTTCTGGCTCCTTGGTTTAAACTGGTGCTTTCTTCCTTAGTTAATGTGATTGCAGCGAAGTAGCATACTTATATTCTATTTATCGACAAGCATATAATGCAAATTTCCTTTGGAACAAAGTTATACATGTATGCACATTTCATCTCAGGACACAGCACGGAGGGCGGTGAGAAGAGGAATAGGAACTTTGGGCATAAGAACGCCCAGAACTGAGGACTTCCCTGGTGGTGCAGTGGTTGAGAATCCACCTGCCAATGCAGGGGACACAGGTTCGAGCCCTGGTCCGGGAAGATCCCACATGCCGCAGAGCAGCTAAGCCCGTGTGCCACAACTACTGAGCCTGCGCTCTAGAGCCCGCATGCCACAACTACTGAGCCCGCGTGCCACAACTACTGAAGCCCGCGTGCCTAGAGCCCGTGCTGCACAACAAGAGAAGCCACTGCAACGAGAAGCCCGCGCACCGCAACGAAGAGTAGCCCCCGCTCGCCGCAACTAGAGAAAGCCTGCAACAAAGACCCAACACAGCTAAAAATAAATAAATAAATAAATTAATTAAAAAAAAAAAAAAAAAAAGAATGCCCAGAGCTGAGCGTGAACAACCCGGACCACAAAACTACAGGTGTGAGTGAAGACAGACTACCTTTGCCCCCCTGGCATTAGCGTTTATACCCATTTAGGATTAAGTTAGACGGTAACTACCTTTCTGACAAACGGTGACAACGAAAGTTTCTCTTATGATGAGACAGAATGGCCCCGAGAGGTGCTTCCACAAAATATGAGCACTCCTCAAAAAGGAACCAGCCGTGTTGTTAAACAATTCATAGCCTGCTTCTCATGCGCCAATAAAGTCAAATTCTACTGAGCAAACGCTCCAATTTATCTTATTATATAGGCATTCTGTTGATCGTAATGCTGACTGAAAAAGCATCCAAGGACTCAAAACTTAGAAACCGTGTCAACTGTGACCAGAATGAGCATTCCCAGATTTGTCTTGTACTAAACCTCTCTTATAACACAATTTATCTCACTCTGTAATATGATCAAGGAGATATTTAGGAGCTAAACACAAGAACAACTTCTACTTACGGCTGACACAGCTTCACCAGGTCCTGGTCTGTGGTGTTGGGAGGCAGCCCCCGGATATAGAGGTTCGTTTTGCTTAGCTGATCCCATCCTGAGCTGCTACTGCTACTACTGTTGTTATTACTGCTGGTGGTGCTGGGGCTGGGAGGGGCCATGGGGTGGGCTGGGACCAGAGACTGCTGGAAAACAAAGACGGCAGCGTTAGAACGCCAGACAGAACCGATTCGGCACCATTCAGAGGCTGTATGACCTCCCAACCAAGACGAAGTTACCAAGATAAGCATACAGATTTATCTTCAGCTACTTTACCGCAGATTTTAATTTACACCTTAAAAAAGATCTGTTCATTCTACAAAAATACCCTCTCCTTCAACATGAATAATAGGATTTTACTCAGCAGAATATTCTCTACCTACACCTGAAACAGGACTAAGTTTTTGTAAGATTTTATTCACATACTTTAAGGCACACATCTGATACTCAAAACGAACTTGCATAATAAAGTTATTGATAATATCATTTTAATCTACAGTCATTTAGAAATCACTGGACTTTTGAAAAGGTTTTCAAATTCTGAAGGACACTTGATTGAAACTTGCTGACAATTTTATTGAGATGATTCTTAGGGATTAAAAAAACAAAGATTACTCTTCGAGTGTAAGAAGGTTAGAGTTCAGTCAAGAGGCTCAAATAAGGAAGACTTCACCTAGTTCGAAGACAGGCCCATGCCTTCCTTGAGACATCTGGATGAGATTCACAGGTCGGCTACCTTTCGCTCTGGCTAACCTTGTGAAATTTAACCCCTGTGAGAATGGTGTAGAAGCTGGAAAACTTCCCAGGCCTGGCAGCAGCCAAGGTAACTTTTACAAAGCCTGCAAGCCAGGCCCGGTGTGGTTTCAGTCGGCAGCCACCTAGGAAGAATGTCTGAAAATGTACTCACATCAGATAATTGTTAACCAATCGAAAGAAACCACAGTTCTCTGTCCCTATGCCACACACATGACCTTTGAGGAAGTTAAATGGTTCAGTTTGACATGGAAGTCAGCATACCCCAAAGTGTCCTCACAGCAAATGCTCTGCAGTTTCACACCAGGACAGGAATTGTTTTTACTTCACATCTTCTAAATAATAAATAGACTAACCAAGGGCATCACTGACACTGAGTAACAGTTTGAAGATGTAAAATTAGTCACTAGACATTCAACAAAATTTTCAAATCTTACAGCTTGATTTTTACTACCATAAGCAAGAAAATGAGGCATCTCTAGGACACAATTAAATTCCACTTTAGAAAGTTCAAAACGTAGACCCCCTGCAATAAATATAACCTTGCTGACCTTGTCAGCAAACTCAACTTTCCAGGACAGATTATCTGGCTCTGCACCCAGTCTCTGCCACGGCCACCCTAACTCCACAGTACCCTGAGGCACTGGGCACCTCATGAATCTAGACATGTAACCATTTCTTCATGGCCTATACTATGAAGATGGTTCTTCTCACCGCCCAGCGCCCTTGCTAAATTAAAATCAGAGTCCAAACACCACTTTATCTCGAGGGATTCTTTTTCAGAAAGGAGAGGTGCAAGAAGGGTTAACAACAGTCAATGTATAAATCAAGGCTGAACTTGAACCAGGAACATCAGCACAGCTTAATCCAAACAAAACCTGTCTGAGATCATATCCTATCAAGTCTATCTGATTTATGCCCTTAATAAGCAGTTGAACTCAAATCCTTTCCTCTCATCCCTGGTTTGTCTCTAAGGGATAAAAACAGCTTTCCAGGTATAAACTAAGCCCTTCTCCTGCTCTGCCGCTGTTGGCACCTCAGACCTCCCAGCTGTGCCACACAGAGGTCTGTGTCCCTTCTCCAAAGTCACTCAATATAACTGCTAGCTGCAACCTGCCATCAACAAGGCACCCTCTATTTCTCACTTCAGTGAAGAACAGAGGGGCTGGGAAGTTAACACATATATTGCCACCCTGTCCCTAGCCTTCGATTTACACAAAGAACTGACAGTTGTAGACATCTAGGCAAGACTGTAGTTTTTCTTAACTCGCCTCTGATTCACATCCGAGAGCCTGTGCTTGCCTCAAGCACAGCTTTTCACCATAGGACCTGGTGTGTTCAGCGCTGCAGTCGGGGGATGAAACGTGGTCACCTGGGTAAGCCTTGCAGGGGTCTGACAGAAGCTGTGGATTGGGTCCATGCCCACCTTGCAGTGGGATGACACCACCCAAAGAAAGTGAACCAGCAGGCATCTGAAAGACTGCATCCCAAGTCTGCCTCAGCTCTCACCTCTGCTCTTCTCTGGGGTGGAAAGTGGAGTGTCGGGCATAGACTTACCCAATGAAAAGAAACATGTGGATGTGTGAGTTATCTGAAGATCTCCTGGACATGAAGGAGCAGGCTTTTATTTATGTATCTATATTTGGCAGAAGCAGAGCCGTGATCTACATAGCTGATGGAATGCATCTTCGACCGGCCTCCATATTTATGACAGCAATATTTTCCCATGCTGGAAGTAGGTGGGGAGCTTATACAGTCTGTGCCTCCCCACTTTCTCTCTAACCTACTCTTTGGGGGAAAGAAATCTCCTAGTATTCCGATCCCACCTGGGAGAAGGGAGGTCCCGAATGCATCCTGAGGAGGGTGCCTGGTCTCTGGTGAGTCCTGGTGACCAAGGTTAAATTCAAATGAATCCTATTATCAACTCTCAGAAATAGTTGATGACTAAAGACAAGAAGCATTAAATTAGTCCAAGTTGTCCATATTCCATTTTCTGGTACAGAAACTTTTAGATCTTTAACTTTAGTTAAAAATTTAAATCCTGATAAAGACTTCCTCATGTTCAAAGAAGAAAATGCAAACACAATAAAGGAGTTTATTCCAAAATATTCAGAATGGGTTAATGATAATTGTTAAGAGCAGGGTAATGATTATTGTCATATCCTGCATGTTTCATATGTGCCAGACACTGTGCCATGCGTCATCTTACTTAATCCAAACGAGACAGATGCATTATTGTTCTCCCATTTTGCAGATCAGGAAACTGAGTCTCAGGAGACGTTAAGTAATGTGCCATGGTCACACTTTTAGTAGGCGGCAGGGCTGCAATTTGAACTCAGATCTGCTGGACAACAAAGCCAGAGCCCTTGATCTGTACTCTGAATGGCACCCAAAACACTGTCTATATCCTAAATGAACTATTAATATTATTTCATTTTTCTGTGCCCATTCTTCCTGCAACTTAAATTATGAAATTGAAGTTTTTCTGAAATATGACACTTAATACCATTGGTGGCTAAGTTTTTTTAAGAAAAAAATTCCAAGGTGCCTTTAAGTTAATTTAATGAGCAACAGTCAACTTGTGCTTTTTTTTTTAACAAAACCCTTAAAAAGGTCAGTTTTTAAAATTCGACCTTATAAATCTTTTCATTAAAAGAATTCTGCAAACAATTTTGGAAAGCTACAGCACGTTACAGCCGAACATCAGAGTCACCATTTTAGGAAGGCTCCACTTAACCAGTGAAGAATGACACCCTCACTCCCAGATTGAAACACAAACACTGACAAGTCTTTATCTACACTTCAGAACCCTGATCAATTTAAAGCAATTACACTTTGTAGTCAAGTGCCTCAACAGCATGAACCGCAGACTTAAAAAAAAAACAAGAAAGAAAAAAAAAGCTTACAAGTGGACAATATTTTATCAAACTCCATTTTCATCACTGGTTGTCCTTTTACATTTTGCCTCTCAAAAACCCCTAAGCTGCCCTAGAATTTGAAAAGACACTCCCCACCTTCCACCCCTTGGATGAAGTATGTGGACAATTTTCACAAATTCAACCTATTTATTTAAGGAACTGGGTGGCTGAATGACCACAGCTAAGTGCTGACCCATCCCACAAGAGCCTAGGAGTCTGTAGCTCAGCCTTCTCTGGCCTAATCTCACTGCTTCAGGTCAGGTAAACAAGATACCTATCAAGTTATCTATCCAAGGGCAGGGAAAACAAGCTAATTCAGTTTTCACAATAACATTTAACTAGGCTGAATTCGCATGCCTAAAGTGATAGAAAAATAAAGTTGGTGGTGAATAAATGGGTGGCTCTGTTAGCAGAGCCTCTCTGCACTCCCTGCAGGAGTGGGTGTGGGCACCAGCAGGAAGAGGGCTTGTCAACACTCAGGGAGGACTTCCTGTGTGGACCACAATCAGGGAGGACTTCCTGTGTGGACAGCACTCAGGGAAGACTTCCTGTGTGGCCAGCTCTGATGCCTCCATCCCACCAGGAAAGCCCACTCACCTCCTACACTAAAAGACAGACACGCAACTACACGTACGGTAAATCTATTTCCCTCCCCATCACATCACCCCTCACCCCAATGCACATTAAGAAGTCTCTTCTATATAAATGCAAATCTAAGTCTCTTTTAAAAACGGGATTAACCACGTGTGAACTAAAAATATATTAGTAATCATGTACATTGTTGTAGATTTCTATTCAGCAAAGAACAATGAAAAAACAAAGACCTGTCACTACAAATTCTATTGTCTTATTTCCTTCCTATTTCTAATAGGCTCAAGAATAGTGCTCTGACCAATCTTATAGCTGAAGCTGTTCTTCCCTCACCCCCTCACTTAGTAACTTTCCTAAGAATATACTTTGAAGGGAAGGGAAACCTAGTATCTGCCTTTTAATTACCCTCAAGTCTTCCTTAAGGCTGTCATCCTCATAGTTTAAGGTTATAATCCATAATCCCTGTCCCCACCCTGCCACCCCCTACTACACACACACACACACACACCCCACCACCAAACAGCAGGGAGGTTTACCACATCAACTATTTCCTTTATCCAGAAGCAAAATAATCATTACAGTTGCTCCTGAGAGCAGACAGAAGTCATGGACATCATCATTTCTCCAGGAAATAGTATAGTATCAATCCTGGCGTGAACTGAGTACTACACAAAGGCACTGTCTACCAAACTAACGCCATATACTGGTTCTCCTCCCAAAGCTTTCAAGATACAAAGGAAATTTAATAATTTAGAGGAATTATGGAACGGGGGTGGGGGGGGCAGATCATCTGAATAGGCCAATTTTGTCACAGTCAGAACATTTTTGTTGGTTTGTTTCCATTTAGACATCTGAGTGGCTCCAAAAGGGCTAGGAATAATAACTGAGAAAGATAAAGTTCCTGGCACAGGGAGCTGGGAAAGTACACAGCTGAGAAGTGGGAGGTGAGTTAGTGAGAGATGAGAAGCTGGCCAGGAAGCAGATGTTCTTCCGGGTAGGCCAGGAGGCGAAAGGACAGCACCGACATTAGCCCAGAACAATGGTGCCCCTTCACACATGCAGGGTCTTACTTACCCATCATGTGGGAAGGAGGACAAATGGGCAGATATCAGGTAATCCCATTGGATGCCAGGATATCAAAGCTTAAAATCACATAGCTAATTAGTTAATGAACTGGGTCTCATATTGTCACTGTTCCTTGTTTGGAAACAAACTTTGTAGCCTCAAACTATGGAACTGAGCAATAGGTTATTCAGTATTCTTTTGCTGGATTCTGTCTGTCGAAGCAGAGAGGTCCATGTTGTTATGTTGGCTATTTAAAAAATCTAAAACTAAAAATTCCCAAGGCTTCGTAATTAATATTCACTAAGATAGTTATCAAATCTCATCCTTAAATGTAAAGTTGCAATCTCTACACAGAAATCTCTTTACCTAAGTCCATCAGATAAAAAAAAATAAATTTCAGACGTGCACTGAAATTTTAAAATGTACCATTCCGGCGAGTGATGCGGATAACGGAGGAAGCGAATGAGTGTGTGGGACCCGGGGTTGGTGAGAAATCTGTATCTCCCTCGCAGTTTTGTTGTAAACCTAAAACTCCTCTTTAAAAAAAGTCTTTAAAAAACAAAAAAACAGGGACCTCCCTGGCAGTCCAGTGGTTAAGACTTCGCCTTCCAATGCAGGGGGTGTGGGCTCGATCCCTGGTGGGAGAGCTAAGATCCCATGTCTCGCGGCCAAAAAAACCAAAACATGAAACAGAAGCAATACTGTAACAAATTCAATAAGGACTTTAAAATTGGTCCACATCAAAAAAAAAAAATCTTTAAAAGCAAAACAAAAAACAACATAAAGATTCCGCACTGAAGGCATTAAGTATGTTATTCACCGGAAAACTGGAAGGCCAAGAAAGTAAGTGAGGGGCTTAAGGCAACGGGTTCAAAACTTCCTTACCAGAAAGCACATTCATTAGGAAGGAAAAGCTTTTAACAGTGGGCTCCTGGCCTTATCTACCCTTAATTGCATCACGTAAAATGGTGTGGTATGGTATGGTTTCTAAAAGTAGTTAAGAGTTCAACCAAGTGCTCATCCCTGAGATGAGATGAGAGGGATGAAAGGGCCTGGGACAGAAAGGTTGAAGGCGGCTTCACTGAGGGAGTAGATGGCTGAGGGAGCTGGATATTAACGGCAAGTCATTAAAAACAGAGGAAAGGCAGTCCTGAAAGGGGTGGGTGTGTGGGCAGAGGAGAAGAGCCGACCAAGATACAGATAGGAAGCATCATTCTTCATGAAGCCAGGGAAAAGAGCAACCTCTTTTCCTTGGTCTTTTCCCTTGGTTGGCTCAAGGGTATGCTAGGACAAGCTGATGTTTGGGGAGGAGAAGGTGTGTGTGGGGGGGATGACACTAGAAAGGTAGGAGGATTACCTAGAAATCGATATAGAATATCGATATAATGTCACACATGACTGTTCAGAGTCTCACAGGGAGAACAGAAAATTTTAAGATGATAAATGAAGAGCATAGCTTGTGGGGGGCATAAACCTAAGGAAATTCTCCCCCCTCCTCTCTACATACAAAAGAAAAATGACTGAATGGAAAAATCTGCATATCTGGAGTCCAGTCTTGCCTCGGCCAGTAACTGGAGCATCATTTCTGAGCAGCACAAGGTCCTCGCCTGGGAAATGAGCAGGTTAGACTGGGTGATTTCTAAGCTCCCTTCCATTTCCGAATTCTAAGGCTGGATAATGCTTCTGGCTGTCTCCAGCTAAGGCATATCAGGACAAAACCCAGCCAAGCCCCTGGGTACTCTTATCTACCTGCACCAACAGCCAGAGAAATGGAGTAAGAGGTTGAATCAGCAGACCCGAGAAAAGACTCACCCAACTACATGCGCAGCTAGAAGACAGACAGGAGTCGCACTGTGGTCTCACCTCCCTACGCCACTTAAGCCAAGCACAGAGTCCCTATTTAGCCACAGATGTTTGTGAGGAAATACAGTAAATACAGAAGCTATACTTAAAGTACAACTAAAGTTTAAAGAAACAAATTAAAAAAAAATTTTTTAAAGATATAATATTCAGAGTTCTTACAGCCAGAGTGGTCTTCAGATGAAAATATTATAGCTGAATAACTTGGACCTATTGAGACTTTTTGTTGGTTAACAGCCTCACATCTTTCTGTTTCAACATGTAATCAGTAAAAAGTTGCATTTCACATTCTATTTAATCTCTTATACATCAAAAGACCATGTAATAGCTCCAAAACCACCTTAAAAGAAAGTTCATAACAACCAGCTATTGGAACACGGTAAACAGAAAATCCTGCCAAACTCCTGGTACAAAATTGATTACTCTCCTGGATTCTGAATGCAGGTGCATAGAGAGTGTTTTTATTCTCCTTTTGGGTCTCAAATGAAGAATTTTCAAATCCACACCTGTTTTGTTCCTTGACACAGAGCCCTGCAAAGGGACAAGAACAAACTCTTCCTTTTTACTCAAAATAAATTGAAAAAAGGAAATTTCCTAAGGGAAGTGCAGCATTACCTTTATCATGACAGCTCAGAACACCTCTGCAAAGCCTGAATTTCCTGCCTCACCCCAATGGAGTTAGGATACCAGCATGGTCAACTTCCTTCCAGCTGTTTTTGTTTTTTTAACATTTTTATTGGAGTATAATTGCTTTACAATGGTGTGTTAGTTTCTGCTTTATAACAAAGTGAATCAGTTATACATATACATATGTTCCCATATCTCTTCCCTCTTTCATCTCCCTCCCTCCCACCTGCCCTATCCCACCCCTCCAGGCGATCACAAAGCACCGAGCTGATCTCCCTGTGCTATGTGGCTGCTTCCCACTAGCTATCTATTTTATGTTTGGTAGTATATATGTCTATGCCACTCTCTCACTTAGTCCCAGCTTGCCCTTCCCCCTCCCCATATCCTCAAGTCCATTCTCTAGTAGGTCTGTGTCTTTATTCCCATCTTGCCCCTAGGTTCTTCATGACTTTTTTTTTTTCTTAGATTCCATTATGTGTTAGCATACGGTATTTGTTTTTCTCTTTCTGAGTTACTTCACTCTGTATGACAGACTCTAGGTCCATCCACCTCACTCCAAATAACTCAATTTCATTTCTTTTATGGCTGAGTAATATTCCATTGTATATATGTGCCACATCTTCTTTATCCATTCAGCCGATGATGGACATCTGGGTTGCTTCCATCTCCTGGCTATTGTAAATAGAGCTGCAATGAACATTTTGGTACATGACTCTTTTTGAATTATGGTTTTCTCAGGGTATATGCCCAGTAGTGGGACTGCTGGGTCGTATGGTAGTTCTATTTGTAGTTTCTTAAGGAGTCTCCACACTGGTCTCCATAGTGGCTGTATCAATTTACATTCCCACCAGCAGTGCAAGAGTGTTCCCTTTTCTCCACACCCTCTCCAGCATTTATTGTTTCTAGATGTTTTGATGATGGCCATTCTGACCGGTGTGAGATGATATCTCATTGTAGTTTTGATTTGCATTTCTCTAATGAGCTGTTTTTAAAACTCTATGTATAGTACAGTTTGTATTTTCTAGCATTTTTTGTAAGTAAAGAATTATTGCTGAGATTGCAAAGTCCTCAGGGTGGAAATTACCTATTTAAAAATATACTTTCTTTACACTACACAACACTTATTGAAAGTACTGTAAAGTGATTAACTAAACATAAAGTTAGAAAAACATGAGCCAGCTTACCCCCAAAAAACCCCAAATGAATTTATTCAATTTTTTTTTTTTTCCCAAGATGCAAAGGGACATGTGAATAAGCTTGCAGCATTATGGGTTTCACAAATCAGTCCCTGGAGAAAAAAGCATTATCTGTACTTTCAGGAAACTGAACAAGTATTTGAAATCTTCCCATAATAATAATACAAAAAATGAAATCGTATCTGACCGTGCTGTGATTTGTATATAGCCAAAGTAAAACATCAACAGGAAAAATTTTTGAGTTACTACAACTCAAAAAAATTAATAATCACATTTATTGCTTTTTCATGGTACAATTTAGCAGTTTACATCTGACACAATACGGATAATTAGTGTAGGACAGCTTTTTATTATGTATCTCTGTGTATGTATTTCTACGTAAATGTCTGTGAGCAAGCAGAAGGGATTAAGCAGATGGTTGTCTCTGAGACACACTGTCTCTGAGACACAAAGCATAGTGGCTTTTTTTTTTTGCCTGAGATCCACCTAAAAAATTAATTTTTTGCCTGAGATTGAAACACTGTATACACATACAGGCAAAGACGTAGAAGTTATTTTCCTTTACCCTATGCAATGTACCCTAACAGTACCTTTTCTTGCCTATTTCCTTAAATAAGAAATGCTGGTAGCGACTTAGTAGCGGCCTACTAAATTGATTCCACACCCCACTAATGCTGCCACTTGCAGGTTACAAAACAGTGCTCTGCTGCGTTTCTCAAAATTTGATGCGCACAGGAATCACTTGCATTGTTAAAATGCAGGTTTTGACTCAGCCACTTGGGTAGAGCCAAGATTCTGCAGTTCTAGCAAGCTTCTGGGTGTTGCCCATGCATAAGGCAGGAAGGACTCAGGGCAATAAATACTCTTGGTGAGTGACAACGAATTCTGGAAAGGGCCCTTTCCAACTTTAAGAAGGAGCAAGGTACATCTACCCATAAAATGAAATGAAAACCTCTGTTCATCTGCTTTCCAGAGCTGAGAGAGACATCAGAGATCATGCAGTCCCGTAATTCTCAACTGGAAGTATAAAAGAATATTAAGAGATGGGTCGGGAGTGGAGATAGGGGCAGTATTTTTATTTTCACTCAAGAAGGCTTGACTTTTAAAATGTTGATAAACACTGATCTAATTCAATACCTTACTTTCCAGGAAACCCCTCTGAGGCCCGAAGAAGTCAAAGCATGTATATGTCCAATGGCGTACAGCTAATTCAGGGCAGGACTAGGTCTCCCTTCCCACCAGTGCTGTCAAAGGGCACCAGCCCTTATTTGCTACAAGGATTGTAGCAATTATAATGGTACATGCCAAGTTTTCTCAATGAGTCTTAAAAAGGAAAACTGATGTGCTAGTCTTGTTAAGGTATCATAGAAAAAGTATGTACTTTGTACTGCCTCTTTTACACCTCATATTTTAGACTGCTTGCTTGGATGTCCAAGTGTATGCTAGACATCCAATTTCCTGCTTACCAAAAAAAAAAAAAAAAAAGGAAACTCACACCGTCTATTAAATTTACAATTCAAACTTCCTAAAAAATCCTCGTGAATGCCACCACTCTGTTTTTGTGTTTATATTAAAAATCTGTGAATAACACAATCACTATCTGTACCATCTACAAGAAGATACATAAACAGCTTAATTATAGCAGTTTGTTGCCTTTCTGTCAGAGAAGTACATTCGGGGTCAAATGGCAATTTAATAAGCTTAGGTTAGAAACCTTTGAAAAGTCTCTAGAATTGTCCGCCCACTCTCTAGTCTCCCTATGTATGTCACAAATTCACTCACTTAAACCAAGAAACTTCAACCCTCAGTTTCCTTACAAAGAAACTTAGAGACTTGGAAGATTTTCCTTTCATGTATTCCAGTGTCTGGTTTTATCCTAAAGCTTCACAGTGGCTATACTCATATTCATTCTCTAAGACGAGCTGGTTTTCCTTCAGAAATCCCCAAAGTTATGAGAACCCTGCTCCCAGTAGCTCACCAGTATACTTAAAGAACTGTTCCTCTTTTGACCTGGGTAAGCATTTCTTCATTTTTTTTTTTTTTTTTTGCAGGAACAAGTTTTCTTCCCTGTGGGATTTCTCTTGTATATTTAGACTGAATATCCACTGCTTACAGCAGCCCAGAGACTCTCCTCTCTCTCGTGGAGCCAGCCCATGCACTACTGCTGTCTAATCACTTCAGGACTGATGGTATCAGCCTTGGAGTACCTGGGTGCCTTGGAAGGTAACCAACCCAAATGCTGGCAAGGTTCACTCCTCTCTTCATCTTTTCTGAAGTAGATAAACTAACGTACAACTTCATTCTGCAGTAAGTGGAATCTGGGAAACAGTTTTAGTATTTATGTAAGCCAGACAGGACTTCTTTTTCAAAAGAAAAATTATTTCACAATACTCTTTGTTTAAAGTAGGGATTGTTGCTCAAGAAGAAAAAAAGTGAAGCTATTCATCTTCCTGAAGACCTTTTATTTTCTGTTGCTCAAGTTAATCACAAAGCATCAGTTTCATCTGAAACTGATTGAAAGTTGAAAATTTCAGAGGGACCTTCTTTTCCAAGAAACCTGGGACAGTATGATTCAAGTTCTAGCTCTCGGTAGAAAGGAGACCCGGAACCTCTGTGAATTTGGGGGGTCGGGTATGGGGGTCACACACCCCACAGCAGCACAGCTCCATTGAGCCTTTCCATCCCCTCTTCCTCTCCTTATATTTAGTTTCACTATGTAGCATATAAAATATCCTTTACCTTTGCTTCATGAAATCAAACATGCAATCTTTCATTCTCAATCATGATCAGATTAACCTAATTTATTAGTGACAGGTACCCAAACTGGATTTCATAAATCTCTGTCCTTCTAAATGCACAAGAAAATGACATCATCTCTTCCCACCCATCGACAAAGAAACACAGTGGTGAAGACAATTGTACCTAAATGGAAACTGGCTTCAGAAGACTCTATACTCGATGACCAGTGATGAGGGGCCAGCTCTCTGCACCCACTCCACCTAAACCAAAGCAGCCAATGAGCACTGCCGGCACAGGAAAGGGAAAAACACTGCTGTGAACCCCTGTCCTGACAGAGCAGACGGGAATGGTCCAGGTGTGGCCTGCAAGCCACCTAGGATCTCCTACGCTCTCCGGATTGTGTGAATGTAAAGTAGCAGCAAGGATGCTTCAGGGAACCTGTGCGTTACCAAATCATTTTGCTGAAACAGAAAAAATGCAGGAGGCGGACAAAAACAGTTTTAAAATTTCTATTTCTCCATACAGACATTAAAAATCCTAAAATTCAAAAAAAAATCCTAAAATTCAAGTCTTTGGATATTTCCTTTACATTTTGGACTAGATTTAATCTCAAAACAGTACTCTCTGCCCAATTTAAAAATCGGGACATAGAACAAAAGAATGAGCTAAGAAGAATGGTAGATTTTTTTTTTTTAAAGACCAGAACCAGGCACTGTAACTTCTAGTATGGGGGGGAAAATTAGGAATGAATGGGCAAACTGCCTTTTCTACACTCCAGCCAGGGAAGCTGGAGAAGGAGGTCCTCACCTCGAGGCACGGAGGGTGCCAGTCAGCCCCTGCTCTGCTTTGTCTCTGCAACCCAGTAGCTGCTCCCAGTTACATAAGAATTATTCAAATTACACCATCATCCTACTTTTAGGAGAACTTCCAGTACCAAGCAAATTAGGAAGAGATGCAGATCTAAAAAACAATTTAATCCTGCCTGAATACATTTTTCGAAAGGTAGTATGTAAATTGTAAATACTGAAGCCAGAATTTATCCATTAAAATCTTAGACAGGTTATCTCACTCCGCTGTCCCCAGAAATACACATGGAAACTTTGCCTGCATCACCTACATCGGAGACTCTAACTTCATCTTCGTTCTTTCTTACTGTAAAATCCAAACATACCTTGCGATAATAGCTGATGTGCAAATGCTCGCTAGCAGTTATCTTTCTAGAAAGAGACAAGATGTCAAGAATAATACTTTTAATTGAGGGGAGCAGGCTTAGCCATTTGTTTACCTGTTTTAGTTGGGGCTGTAATCTGTGATCGTTTTACTATCAAATGTACCTAGACAATCTTTCAAAAGAGCGAAATAAGCAACAGCTAAAGGGAGAACACCATTTTAAACCATGACAGCTTACTGCAAACATTTTTTTCTAGAGAACTGAGTGTTATTCACCGTACTGATCGCTAACATTGTTGAGCATTTATTGTGTCTTTTGGTACCAAGCTAGGTGCTTTATATGTATTCTTTCATTTAATCACAATAAGGGAGGTAGATTTTCACCATTTTACAGCTGAGAGAACAGAAGTTAAGAGATTTTCCCAACATCACTGAAGAGGTGGCCGTCTGGATGTGAAATACGGTCTGCCTGACAACCTCTTTAGGAGCTAAGCGGAAGAGAAAGTAGGCCTTAAGGGAGGGGTGTGCCATTGAGTTTCACTGAATTGGGGGTCTTATTTTTTTTTTTTTTTTGCGTTACACGGGCCTCTCACTGCTGTGACCTCTCCCGTTGCGGAGCACAGGCTCCAGACGCGCAGGCTCAGCGGCCATGGCTCACGGGCCCAGCCGCTCCGCGGCATGTGGGATCCTCCCAGACCGGGGCACGAACCCACGTCCCCTGCATCGGCAGGCGGACTCTCAACCACTGCGCCACCAGGGAAGCCCTGGGGGTCTTATTTGATACACAGTTGCTCTACCTGAAGACTCTTTTTTTAGAAAAATGACCTTTGCCGTGAATATTCTGCCTATGTCATGGTTACTAAAAATCTTCCTAATACCCATCAATAAAACATAACCAAAAGGTTTTTGGCTCAAGAAACTGGTTGCAAAACAGTGGAACTTAGTGATAAGTTCCCTTTTACCCCGATCCCAACAGTACAGCATGACTGTGTAGCAATATCGCTAGAAAACACTCAGGCAACATGCTTTCCTTTAGATCTTCTCAGTACATGGTATTTTAATCTAAACAAAAGTTTAACACCTACTAACATGGTTATTTCTACATTTGAATTAAAGAATAAATCTGCTTCCCTGGCCTGTAAGCCCCTTGAGGACATGTAACCACATCCTGCCTGACTATCCCACCCTGTACAGCACAGAGCTTGGACCAAGCACTTTATGTACGTGGTGAGGGAAAAAACATGGACTGACATACGTTAGAAACCATGCAACTGTTGCAGGGCTTTAACTGCTGTATGTTGAACAGCTCTGGGGTATAAAGAGGTGAGAGGAGTTGGCCAGGGCTGGATGATGGCAGGGTCTGTCTCAGAGAGGAGTTTGATATCTGGGGCAAAATGCATCAATCATACCCTTTTCGTAGCTGAAACAAGATCTCTATTTTCACTGAAATCTATTATATTTCCTCTCCAGACTTGTAGCATCTCTGGAACAATCTCCCAACTCTATGACAGGTGGACTTTTAAAATTCCTAGTTTAAGACTTCAAAAACACCAGGGATGCTGGACAAATTATGATTGATAGTGAGAATTATAATTCAGAGAAAAAGATGGGTCCTAATAATGTTAATCGTATTGCCTTTGGATACCCGAGATATGTGGGTCTCTCTCTTTTCAAAACAGATTAATCAGAATTACTATAAACCTTCAAGAAGGTATAATCACTCTGGGATCCTCCTGCCTTTGGTAGTGGCCACATCTGGTCAGGCAGTTGTTATTCATTCTTGCCAGGAGTTGCTTCAGTAGACTCTCAATTGAAAAATGACACCTTCACTCCAATCCTTTGAACTGATTTTTAACCTTAGAGAAGTGTACGACAGAGAGTTATTTAGAGGACTAACTTCTTAATGGAGCCATCTGAGTATTTTGATAAAATTCTCTCGGATGAACCACAAATCACACCCACCGCCCCCTCAACTGCAGCATGGCTTTAGAAGAAACAGACAGAGAAAATGCTACTCCTTGAAATGAACTGCATCGCTTTAAAAAAGTTCATTAAATATAAGTATCACCATCCTAATACAATTCAAATGTCATTAGTTTCTGTCAGGAAATTTAAAACTTAGATTTGTATAGGAACTATAATGGTACATTTGTATATTAAGCTATACCGAAGTTAACATATAAATGGGGAGACAGTGGGAAATGGCTGGATTCGTTTCCTAAGTCTGCTGTAACGAATCGCCACAAACCTAGTGGCTTACAACAGCAGATGTTTATTGCCTCACAGTCCGGGAGGCCAGAAGTCGGCAATCCAGGTGTCAGCAGGGCAATGCTCCCCCGACGGCTCTAAGGGAGGCTGCTTCCTGCTCTCCCAATTTCTGGCAGCTCCTGCAGTTCTTGCCTCGAGGTAGCGTAATTTCAATCTGCCTCTGCCTTCACGTGGTCAGCTCTCTGTGTCTCTCCTCTTCTTAGAAGGACACCGGTCACTGGACTTAGGGCCCACTCTAATTCTGCTCTGATTGTATCTCAAGACCCTTAACTAATTACATCTGCAAAGATCTTATTTCCAAATTAAGTCACATTCTGAAGTTCTCGTTAGACACGAATTTTGGGACACGCTATTCAACCCACTACAGTGACTTTCTCTGAAGGCCCATTTTGACCCTCCTAACCTTACTTCTCCTAAACTTACTTATGTAATCAGAACACGTACAGAGAATTACTTTACATCTGTACCCACTATAACACCGATTAATTCATTAACCATAATTATATCCAGAAAGAAACTTATGTGTCATCTTGTCCAACCTCATATCCAAAGGAAGATTTCTCTCTATGGCATAGAGATGGGGGGTGAAGGTGGGGGGCCATTACAAGACGGCAGATGCCCCAGTTTATTTCTAAACCACTTCTAGTTGCCACAGCATACAAGTCTAGTCTCCCCTTCTTTTATCCAAATTTAAATCTTTAATGATAACTATCACCCCCCCCCAAAGGTATTCCTTTAAACCTCCCGACAAGCAACAATAACCGAACAACTTCTTTGACCTAGACAACTCCTAAGGAGGTAGTAAAGCAATTACGGTTGAAAGGATGGATTCTGAAATCAGACTGCCTCAAGTTCAGATCTACCACTGAACTTGACCTAAGGCAAATTATCTCTGAATCTCATCTCTTCATCTGTAAAGTAAGGATGACACTGTCTATGCCAGCTCACAGAGTAGTTGTAAAGGCAGCACAAGCTAATCACTGCTGGGCCCCTAGTGAAATGCCAAGCTTGGAAGAAGCGCTTAATGACTGCCAGCTACACTTGAGTCCCTCCTTCTCAGTGTTCCTCTCGCAACTTGGTACCCAGATGGCCAAGAGGGCTCTGCTCAGTACAGACAACACCAGTCCTAAGCTTGAAACTGACTTATACAGGTAAGTAGCTTCTCAATCCCCCTTCCTCCTACTCTGAGGCTCCTTTGCAAAGCCACAGTAAAGAAGAAAATGGAGAAAACTGAAAATGAAAATGACCCTGTGGGTTCAAAAGTGGAAGACGCTGTGAAAGGCAAGGGAAACTGGAGGAGCTGATTCCCCAGGAAAGGCTCCCTGGAAAGGCTGGCTAACCAAAATTTTCCTATTCCCTGGGCCTTTTCATTTGGGTGAGTTTTACACTTAAAATTCCAACTAGAGGTGCATCTGGGTTAGGGCCCCTCTTTTAAAATTCCCAAACTTCTTGAATCTGATGTGGTAAAACAGTCATCACCTAAAACGGTTGAGATGAGCATCACAAGGGAACTTAAAGATGTGCGTATGTTCCATTAGAGGTGCCTAACTTTTGCTATCTTCAACCTTCAGAGAGAGAGGAGGCAGAGTGCAAAAGGCCACTCAATTTACGTTTTTCACTATGATTATTAGAAGTGAGAAAGGCATTCTCTTCCTCTACTGAACATACCATACGATAACCCTTTGTTCAACAGAGACTCAGAACTGAAGGTGGCAACGTCATTTCTAAAATTCCATTAGAAGACCATGGGCTTTGGGGCTAACCAAGGAATCCAGCTATTATTAATAACATTTCAACTGGCAAACCTAGGAACCAGTTCACCAAATACAATGTTTCTATGAGAAAAAAAAAAAAAGTGTTCTGATTTTTAAAATTTCAACTTACAGATGAACTTTTGGATGAGAACTTTTAATACTCATGCAGTAGGATGACTTCATTTCTTAATCTAAATACTCAAATTTTATTAATTGTAGGTAAAACGACACCAACAGTCTAAGCAGCTTAATCAGCTGGCTAATTCATTTGGGGTCAAACCAACCACACAGCTCTTTTCACATACCTAGTTGGACGTATTCGACTTCCCTCAGAATTTTTTTTTAACTGAACGGCACAATTTTATGATTATTCCCATTAACCCTCTGTTAACTGGTGCCTATCTTCCAGTGTACTGGTATCCTTCTGCTAATTGATATTCTCTGTAGTGCACCATTCCTCCCAGCTGGACGTCACCCGAAGAATTGAGAAGCATGTTTTCTACGTGGTGTACAAGTTGCTGCTTTCAACAAGTTTTATCTCAGGATATTTACTGTCTGGTTTTTCAAATCCTAAGACTACCCCCACCTCTTGACTTTCCGGGCTGCTTTTTCCCTCTTAGCTAGAGACAGAGCTATATATGATTGTCAATATCGAAGTTACAAATATCAAAAGACTGCCAATCGTGGCTTTAGGAAATGGGGCTGGGGAGGTGGCAATGATGGGGAAAACACGGAGGCAAGTGAGATTACACTAACTACTCTTTTTCTCTTAATGGTTCTTTTTGCCCTATTCCCTTAAGAGGGCTGAATAAAAATCGGGTAGATCTCTAAATTTTATTAGCAAGAGCTTTTAATGACCAAATGTCGTTTCCTAACATTAACAGTAACTGCCAAGGTTTGTGGGCTGTGGCTAAGCAAGCAGAAAAGATGCACGTGGAAGTGCAAGGACCCAGGTGCCACTGTCTGATGGGCTGGTCCTTTGCTTGCTTCTGATTAGACAGCTGTCTAGCTGTGGAGGAGGGGAGTGTCTCAGCAATGGTGTGAGACCTGGAACCTTTCTCATCCCTGCTGCCAATGGCAGTCTTGCCCACTCAGTGCGTAGGGGAGAGATGCTGAGAAAAAGGTCAACAAAGCAAATAAAATGGAAACCCACTCTCATCATACACATACAGTTAGGTAGACTATGAGATGCTCAGGGATCTCTCCTCCCTGCCATGTCCTCTCCCCCAACAAGTACACAGAACTAGCAGCATATGCACCTCCTCCCACCCCCGCAACACACATATACACCCTAGGCAGTTGCTTAAAAAACATGCCTGGCAAAAATTTTACCAGGGGAAAAAAAGAAACAGCTTTCTGTGTACTAGATTTTGAAGATTTTCATCTGGTCCCTGAGGTTCATGGCTGGCCCTGGCATCTTAGCGGGCTCAGCACTTCTACAGACTGGCCTCTGAAACCGTTTCCAGTTTTCTATAGGAACGCAGAATGGCTCAAATGCATCAGCCCAGCTGGTCCAGTGCTCTGGCCAACCCAGGTTGCAAGGGACATGTGCTGTTAGCTTTTCTGATGTCAGCCTTGGGAGATATATCCCAATTTTTCTTTGGACCCAGTTTTGACTCAGTTACTCATACATCTGTCATTCTCTTACTTGGCACCATTTACATTTCCTGCCTACATCACCCCTGGACTTAAAAGATCACTGCTTTATAAGCTAGCTCATTCCTCGTCACTGAAGATGCCCACAGGCAGAGCTTTCCTGAGGAATATTTCACCCAGTGGTCCTCAGATTTCAGTGAGCTTCTAAGTCACCCAGAGACCTTAAAATGCCCCTGTAGTGTTTGAGAAAGTGAGGTAGTGGGACCCAATAATTTACCTTTTTAATAAGCACCCCAGGAGATTCTGATGCCGTTGGTCCAGGGACCACACTTCAGGAAATGCCAACATAAACAGGAGAACAAAGAGAGCACATCTCTGAGACTCAGAGACCTTGGTGTCCCTCCTACTCTGGAAGGTTTACGCTACGGCCTCTACAGCTAATCTGAGTCTTCAGGGCACTGAGGCCCCTACCCACTTACACCCCAGCACCCTGGCTGTGACCATCCTACTCGCACAGCAGCCGCCATCTTGTCCCCTTGCTCCCCACAGGGTTTATCTTTCAGCTCTTCCAAATGACACTGGATCCTTGGACTTGCCGGCAGGAAAAGGCGTCTCCGGTTCTAAAACTGCACACTCTCTAGTCACACCCTCTAGATCCTCTTTTCCATCAGCTGATCCAAGCAATTTCTGCTTCCCTGATCTGACACTTCTTACTAACCCTCCCTCAGGTGTGAGAGGTTTTCGTGGCTTCTCACTAACAGTCATATAGAGAGTTCAGTGCCCAGCTCTACATACACTTCACTGGGTACAAAGAAATGTCAACTCATCGGCTTAGAGGATACCCGTGGGACGAGGCCTTCCACAGTGCATCTCCTAGACAGTTACGAGACAACATCTTTCTGTTCCCATTCGGAGTCAGGGAGTCAATTCCACACGTGTTCATGTTACAAATTGTCTCAATCCTTACTTTGGTTTATGTGACTATTTGCAGAAAACAAACTTCAGAAAGTGGCTGCTTTTATAAACCCAATGACCTCATTCTGGGCAGAAATGGACCTTCCCCGACACACAGCACTGCCAGTCACTGATAAATTCTTGCCGAAATAATAACTGATAAGTATGCCTCACTTCACACGCTGAGGTAGTTCTGAAAAATTCTGCATGAGCAAGTCCATGTCCTGAATGCAGTAAGGAAATAGGATTTTTAAAGAAAACCTGAAAATGAAAGCAGCAAATACTGTGCCCCAAATATGTATATAAAACACTATGCACCATAAACATTATACTGCAAAGAAATACAGTTTCCAAGTGCTCAGAGATCTTAAAACAACCTAGCTGGTAATGAGGAACACACCCAAACAAAAAGTTAGAACAATTCCGCAAATAAGCAACAATTATATATAATGAAGAATACTTTGGTAAAGAGAAATAACTAATTTAGTTGTTTTTTTTTAAAAATTGGTGCTATCAAGATGTGCCCTTAGTATCTGTCAAAAAAAGAGGGGAGGCGGAGAAAGAAAGAAAAAGTGAAAGAAAGAATAACAAAGTGAGGCACCTCTAATGGAATGTACGAATAGCTTTAAATTTTTTGTATAAGACTCAAGAAGCTTTGATACGGCTTCACATTCTTACAGAACTACAGCTCTATGATAGCTTTCAAAACAAACTTAAAAATGGCAAGAATCTTCCTGTTAGGAAGGACTTACCTAATAACTTCAGGAACTCACTTCCATTCCAAGTCCCTAGAGGTAACCTGATGCCTTAATGGGTAATGGTGCGATTCATCCCTTTCTGAGTATAAAGGGCATTACTGCTTCTCCACACCACCACATACACATCCCAGCTGAGATGCGGTCAATGGAAAACCATCACATCAAAATTCTGCTCTAATGTAATAGCAGGAACTGCAGAAAAGGGAGATGACAGAGATTATCTTCCTGGAAGAGGGAGACCTTGAACTTCAACTTCCAGAAGAAAGGAAAGTGAGCTTGCCGATGAGAGTGTGGAGTTCCGTGGCCATCTGTGATAGCCTAACAAAAGACTGGAGGAGAGGAAGGAAAAACAGACTTCAAGAAGCAAGGAAAGTACTTTTGACTGGAATGGCAGGTATGGACTTGAGCAAAGCAGATCAGGGACAGAGCAGTTAGTTCCTCAAGGTCCTTGATGATTATGGCTGGAAATGGACGCATCCGTAGCTATTTACATGTTTAAGCTATTTCTGTAAAGAAATATCTTTTATCTTACAGGTGAAAAACAACAACAAAATAAAGCATTTCCTTATATGCTATGCACAAGAAGGCCACCAGTGTAACACTTGTGTTATGAAAGCCAAAGTGACCACGAGTGAGTCACGAAGCATTTTAGCTTTATTTGGGGTCCACCAGGGTACCCAACTGATGAGCTTCACTCAAGATGAAGGAATGTCTGGTACCAGGTTGTTGTGGGTTGAATTTTGTCCTCCCCCACCCGCCCCCCAAAAAACCCCACATACACTGAAGTCCTAACCCCCAGTATCTTAGAACGTGACCTTATTTCGAGATAGAGTCTTTACAAAGGTAATGGAGTTAACATGAGTTCATTAGGGTGGACTCTTAACATGGCTGGTGTCCTTATTACAAGGCAAAATCTGGACACAGAGACAGACATCCACACAGGGAGAATGTCATGTGAAGACGGGAGTTAGGAGAGAGGCCTGAATAGGTTCTTCCCTAACACCTTCAGAGGGAGTACGGCCCTGTCAACACCTTGGTCTTCAACTTCTATCTTCCAGAACTGTGAGAAAATGAATTTCTACTGTTTAAGAACTCAGCTTGTGGAACTTTGTTATGGCAGCCCTAGCAAATTACGCCAAACATATTTTTAAAGAAAAAAAATGAACATTTTACTCCTAGGATGCTATTTCTATTTCATCACGGCTCTCTTGTCTCACCATTTCAGAATTATGACCAAGATTTAGGGATTCAAAATACAAAAAAAAAAAAAAAAAAAAAAAGACCAAGGTAGTATTGATTACATAGATACATGAAGGAAGCCTCCCCGAATACAACCAAACAAAATATCTGGTCAAGATTGAGCCTTTAGAACTTCTCTGGTGGTGCAGTGGCCAATGCAGGGGACACGGGTTCGAGCCCCGGTCCGGGAAGATCCCACATGCCGAGGAGCAACTAAGCCCGTGTGCCACAACTACGGAGCCTGCACTCTAGAGCCCGTGAGCCACAACTACTGAAGCTCGCGTGCCACAACTACTGAGCCCGCGTGCCTAGAGCCCGTGCTCTGCAACAAGAGAAGCCACTGCAATGAGAAGCCTGTGCACCACAACGAAGAGTAGCCCCCGCTCGACACAACTAGAGAAAGCCCACGCCCAACAACAAAGACCCAACTCAGCCAAAAATAAATAAATTTATTTAAAAAAAAAAAAAGATTGAGCCTTTAATCCAAAACCTTCTGATCAAAGCTAAGGATCAAACCTACACTCACTTGGTTTTACTCTCTGTCTACTCTATTTTGATGGTGCTAATAAGTATCATTACTATCTGGTTTGAGTATCACTTTCTTTCAGTTGGTTCTGTGCACCTTTTGGTAGAAGAGACAACGAATAAAGGATTCCATAAATCAGGGGTGGTCTGGACAGCAAACTACTGTCCAGAGGCCAAATCCCATTTGCCACTTGCTTTTGTAAACAAAGTGTACTGGAACACAGCCTATCCGAATGCATTATCTATGGCCGCTTTGAAGCCACAGGTAGTGCTAAGTAATTGTGACAGAGCCCTTATGGCCTGCAAAGCCTAAAATATTTACTATCGGGCCCTTCACGGACAACCGTATGCTGACCCCAGTTGTAGGTGGTCTGTGAAATGTACGAGCAATTTTTAGGTAAACCTTGATCTGTTGTTTCCCTTGATTGTCAACAATCCCAGCTCCACAAGTGATGTTTTCCAACCCTACTTCATACCTTTGACTTGTGAACAATGAGAAGAAGAGCCTCTTAGAAACTGAAATAGTACCATTTTTGCCTGAATTTCTCTTTGTGCTCTCTAGCTCTTCCACACCCCTCTTAGAGAACTAAACTAAATTTGGCAATGAATTAATGCCAAGAATGTGGAAGACATACTTCCGTTTCTTCTCTGCTTTATGCCCTAATAAGCAGCTTAATACAGTCAATTAAAGGGTAGGGTAACTCTAATGTGACAATCAACACAATGACAAAATGGATCAGCCAATTGAGAACGTTGTTTCTATCTGGAATCAAATCAAATGCACCTAAAAGTCAAATCATCTAAATTAAGGTCAATCGGAGCATGATAGCTATAGGTTAGACATGTTCTTACACCATGCACTTCTTAAGTAGCTACACCTCCTCAGCCACTGACTCATTTCTACCTTGTATAGTTATTTATACCCCTGTTCCACAGCCCCTATTTCACTACAACATTGAGAAATAAAATCATCAATGTCTTATTCCCTTCAGGGCCTAACACAGTGCTTGGCCCATACTGGTCTCTAAAATATTGACTGAATGAATAATAATCCAAGCTGGATTCGTTTGAAAAGGTTCAAACTGCACTATGGCCTGGATACATGTGTTCTAGTCCTGGCTTTGTTACAAATAAGCTGTGTGATGTTGAAACATCCTCAACTCTAAAATGAGTACTTACAAAAGTGTATCTCTTAAGGTCCTTTCAGCACTAATATTGTATGCTTCTTTTGTGATACACATGACATAGCAGACATTATTTCATATCACTTCATCCAGAGCACTAGTTATCACATCACAGGATTCATTCAGAATAAATTTTCACGTTGTAGACACCAGAAAGAATCAGTGAGAGTCTCTGACAGGGACCCACCCACTTTTCTTGAGACTAAGCAACTACGAACCTTAAGATACATAAAAAGAGAAAGTATCCAGGTGAACTATTAGTACCTGAAATATCTTAATGGTAACAAAGGGCAAGGAACTGGTCATTCAGATTTTTTAAGAGCACATTTCAGTGTGTCCTAGAGGGGCCTTTAGCACACAGCAGGGATGTAAAGTCTAAACTGTGGTTTCTTCTATACAGGAACTTACTCTAGAAACCACAGAGCAAATTTTGCATGCTGTAGTAAGTCAGGCAGGAAGGGGCTAAACATATGTAAATTTGTCTACCCACAGCCAATTAGGTGAAAAAGACAAAACAAATTTAGAGGGCAAAAGAATGTCCATTAATAATTAGAACCTGTGGGTTTTCTAGATCACTGATATTTTAAACTAGATTGACTGTCCAAGTCAGTAATCTAGATTTCATAAATGCTTGTAGAAACAATAAAATAGGTGGGAAAACTAACCTTAAAAGAGGAGAAGTTAAAAACAAAACATATGACAGTTGGCAGATAATTTATTTTGTCTGAAAGTAACATGCAACATACCATCCCTAAGGACTTAGTTGTTCAGAGAATAATAAAACACCTCATATGAAAGCGATTCTGAAAACACTGGTGCAAGGGTGTGCCACACTTGGAAAAGCCAAGACTCTGAAGGTAGAACGATGGAGGATTCAGGGTCAGAAGACCTAGGCTTTTTGAGCTGTGAGATTTTGAACAAATCGTTCCATGTCTCTGGATTATGATTTCCTTAGGGGTAAATTACAAGGGCCGGACTAGATGATCTCTAAGGTCCCTTCCAACTCTAAAATGCAAAAGGTTCCTTTAAATAAGTGTTTCCCAAACTGTTCCACAGAATATAGCTAGTCAATATTCTAGGTACCATGATCAAATAATTCTAGGAAACAATGAGATACACAAAGTTGGACAAATGTCTGTACTGCAGGATTTCTCAGACTTTTAAATGCGATTTCCACTGTTACTCTCTAAGACAACAATACTATATAGTTCGTAGTGTTTCCCAAGTTTCTTTGAACACTGAATATTTCAATTCCTGGAACACTTTTAACATTTAATAGAACCCCAGGATCTTAGTGAACACAATTTGGGAAAAGTGGCTTTGAACAATAGACTTCATAAACTTAAAATCACATGCTGAAGAAAACAAAATACTCATGTAATAGTTTAAGGGCACCCATTTCAGAATCCATAACAACATCTCTGTAGTGTTTGTCTGTCATAAAGCACTTTATCTTACTTTAACTCCTTGATCTTTTACTCTAGGAAGTCAAGGACAATGGAAGAATCATTTCCATTTATCAATGAGAACTGAGTTTCCCTTCTAGAGCTTTCTCCTAACAAAGTATTTTCTGCTCATGAACAGAATCACAATCTTCTACCACTATTATCATTTTGTGACCCATCCGCCGAGATCCTCTTGTGTGAACTGACTTGTTAGGCGACACCGCAAGGAAGAAGGGAAGCAGACAGAGCACCTGTGACAGATGATGAGTCAAGTGCTGTCATATATGACTTCATCCAATCATCTCAATAACATTAATTATTTTATCTCGTTTTGTCACTGAGGAAATCAAGATGCAGGAAATTTAAGAAATGTGTTCACAGTAATAGAACTAATAAATGATGAAGCTGGGATCCACACCCCTGTCCACCTTTCTTTCTTTAAAAGCAACTTAAGATGTTCTGAAATAGTTTGATAGTATATTTTAAAACTTAATTTGGGCTTGTGGTGCAGTTAAAAAATATATATTATTTTGGTTCGTGGTTGAAGTCTGTTTGAAACATGATTTGATTTACACGAATATTTGAACAATGGTTATAGGGAGGTATAAATTATATGAGAGCCACATCTTAAGAATTATCACCACTTGGGCATTTCTGGCATGCCAGGCAGACACATCTGTATCATCTCATTTAATCATCCCAATCTTAACTCTAAAAGGTTAAGATCCTGGAACGACTACACCTTCAAGATCTTGACCATGGAGTTTCCTCTCTGATCACTCTCCTTCCCTCACTCCCAGGGACTTTCCTTTTTATCTTATCAGACTCTCCAGGACCCTCCCTGTTCTCAAAAGTTCAGTGCCTCTCTTGATTTCACCTGTCTTTTTTTTAACATCTTTATAGGAGTATAATTGCTTTACAATGTTGTGTTAGTTTCTTCTGTATAACAAAGTGAATCAACTATATGTATACATATATCCCCATATCCCCTCCCTCTGCGTCTCCCTCCCACCCTCCCTATCCCACTCCTCTAGGTGGTCACAAAGCACCGAGCTGACCTCCCTGTGCTATGCGGCTGCTTCCCACTAGCTATCTATTTTACATTTGGTAGCGTCTATACGTCAATGTTACTCTCTCACTTCGTCCCAGCTTACCCTTCCCCCTCCCCGTGTCCTCAAGTCCATTCTCTATGTCTGTGTCTTTATTCCTGTCCTGCCCCTAGGTTCATCAGAACCTTTTTTTTTTTTAGATTCCATATATGTGTTAGCATATGGTATTTGTTTTCCTCTTTCTGACTTACTTCACTCCGTATGACAGACTCTAGGTCCATCCACCTCACTCCAAATAACTCAATTTCGTTTCTTTTTATAGCTGAGTAATGTTCACCTGTCTCCTTAACGTTCATCAGGATACTCTCGATTTTCATACCTAATCCCTTTACCAATGCCAAACCCTACATAAATTCATTACCCAGATGCTTTCCCTCATTTCTTGTGGGAGAAGGCTCAAAATACCCTGCCAACTCAGACCCCTGCACTCCCAGGGGCCCTCGCTACAGCTTAGGCATCCTTTTACTCGTCTCTATTTGAATGCTCACCAAATTCCCAAGAGCGATTACTCCAAATCTTCTGTCACACTCTTTAGGCCTAGAATCTTTTCTTTTTTTTTTTTTTAAATCGTAACAGACGACCTAACCTCTTTACTGAAATGTAGGCTTTTAAAAGGTTGAGCTTCACTGGCCTCCTTACTCCTCCTAACATCTCTAGCATAATCAATCTCCTCCTTCCTGTATCACTGTCAGGAAACTCTCTCCTTTCCTGTAAGACTAACCTCAATCTTTCTTTAAAAAAAAAAGACCTAGTTCCAACTAGTCCCTGTTTTCTATCACCTTGCTCTACCTACAACCAGTCAGATGCTAAGATAATCTTGCCTCAAGATTGTCTGAAGGGACTCTTTCCTTTGACACCCAGTTTTTCTAAAGACACACCCTCTTCACTCATGCATTCCTTAAACCCTTTGGAATGTACTTTCTACCACGTTCACCCCTGCTCCCTTCCCTGCCCACCACACACAGACTACTCTACTGAAACTTCTGTCTCAAAGACTTTCAAAGACCTCCCAACGGACATTTCCAATGGCCTCTACTTCGCCTTTACCTTCCTTAACCTCTAGGCAACACTTAAAACAGAGCTGACCAGCTCTGCTAGAAACTCTGCTCTTCTTGGGCTTCTGTGATACTCTCTTGATTCTCCCAGCATTTGGCCATTTCTTTCCCCTTCTTTGCCTAAGGCTCTTCCTCCTTCCCACTACAGAATCTATGCTCCCCAGGTCTCTCCAGATTCTTCTGGACACCTTCTCTTCCTGAACTGCTTTAACCTGTTCCCAATGTGCCACCTATTAAGTTGCAGGAGGTCCTGAGCTTCCTGCCCAAAACTCTAGTTCTGTATTTCTTGCTGGAAATTCCCGCCTGCACTTGGTTGGTAGGAAGGGTGGTAACGTGTGATTCACGTGGCCAAATTAAAATGGTCAAACCAAGCTTATGGCTTTTCCTCAGAAACTAATTTACTGTGGTAGGGTGAATTCTCTAACCCGTTCACCATCCAACCTGCCGTCTTTCATACTCCTGTTGAGGTGGGAGTATTTAATATAACCAATGCACTTGTTATACTACAGATGTTATCGATGACATATACTATCAAGAAAAAGATCTGCTGGATAAGTACTCCACTCCAAAGAATGTGAGGATCCAGGCCAAACATGGAAATCTACACACCCATGTGACACAGCCTCTATACTGACTTTAAGACAATCCCAGGGTCGCAGTAAAACAAAATATTTACAACAATCTCCTGGATCCAGAAAGAGTACTTAATGTGGTTCGCACTGGGTGCTACTAGCCTTTCAGGGCTGGACGATTCTTCCTTATGAGACTAACATGGATACAGAAGGACCTTTTGTATTCTTGGTGTCTGGACTTTGAATACCAGTAGAATTTAGCACTCCCCTGCCCCCAATTTAACGCCTAAAAAAAATGTAGACGATCCCTATAGGAGAATGGCTGGATTCCACCTAATCACTGAGACCAGAGCAAGTACTTTTGCAGAAACTTTTTATTTTTCCAATCATTTCAGACAAGAGACCTAGGACTCTTTTTTTACGAACACTGTCCACTCCCCACCCAAGCAATCGCCAACTCTGTACAATAACTTGAATCCACCCCATCTAATACATTCACACTGCCGTTACTCCATTTCACAGCTTTACTTCAACTATTACAACACCTTTAAACTCAGGCTCTCCTTGCATCCACTTCAGCAAGCTTGACCCTATCCCTGCTCTGTCCTCCAACCTCTACCCTGCGGTACAGCTCACCTGAATTTCTCAATCTTCCCCTAGAAAAGCCCATGTCTTCTATCTTCAAATCTTTGCTGTAATGTTCCTTCCACCTGAAACGTCACCTTCCATGAGGCAACCTGCCTCCTGAGTTAGAAATCTTGGCACCATCTTTAAGTTGTCCTCCTCCATTTCCACATGCAGTCATAAATTCTTTTGGAGGGCACAAATCCCTTCGGCAAACTGCAAACTGATGAAAGCTACGAACGTCTCCTCAGGAAACAGCGGATGTACGCCACATTTTACATACAATTTTAGGGGCTTTATGTCCTCCAATGTCTATAAAATTTGGTTGTTCCTCCTGTCCACAATGTAACTGCCTTCTTTTGGGTCCTCACCATCTCTCAGCTGTTTGACGTGCTAGCTAAACTGGCTTCCCCCCACCCAGCCTCTCCCTTAACGAGCAACAGTGTACCTTCTGCGTGTCACCCGTTTACTTCCTCCAGAATGACATTCCCAACTCAACTTATGCTACACACTCAGTAATTATTTGACTCAACGTTTCTGAGTCGCTGTTAAACTTTCAGTTAAACAAAAGGACATATCCACTCCCTTGGAGCTGGCCCGTTGGGCATTTGACTTATAAAACTGAGAATACAGACAGAGAAAGTGAAGACAACATTGTTTCTAGAATATCTGAATACATAGGGTTGGGTTGATCATAAATGGTCTTCCAAAAGGGTGATGTTTTTTTAGGCAGTTCCTGGAAGTGGAGAGACAGAGATCTTGTTTTAGAACAGAGCTGAAAGGAAATTCTAGGTGATGGGAATACTATGCAGAAAAAAATGGGATCTAAGAATCTCAGATAATACAAAACAATGAGGCTACATATCGCACCCAACCTACAGGGCATCAAAACAACGAAACAAACAGATTTTGTAAAGTGGCGCGTCAACTAATAAAGTGAGAAGCTAACAAAGCAATACTGCTTTCCTTCTCTCTCTCTCTCTCTCTCTCTCCCTCAGACCCCGCCCCCCCACCTCTTTCTTCCTCCCTTCAGTGCTCTCTCCTCCTTTCGCTCTGAAGTCTTGTAGCCTCTACAGAGCACACCCAAAACTCCCTGATATACTGAAAATCCCCCCTGGGTTACACAGTAACAACAGCTTCTAAAGTGCAGACATGATCTGTACTGTGTGTTTCTTACAGAAACTGTCCCATTATAAATGACAACTGCCTGTAAGGAAGCCACGCCTCTCACCCCACTGCCCTTTCAAAAAGCTACAATGAAAAGGACGTGTGTGACGAAGGCAGCTATGAGTATTCATAATAAAATAAATCCAAAGGATTATGACATGAGCGGTAGAACAGTCTTTGTTTTTCACGTTCAATACAGAAATTATATGAAGGGGAATTTGTCCACCAAACAGCTGTATTTAAATGCACCTGTAAGTCAAATGACAACAGAGAAAACAGCGGTAATTCTTCAATATTTAAAATAACTCCTTCCGTGAAAAATACTTTAGCATATGAAATTCCATATATATAGCTACATTTTCTCCTTGCTGACGCATATAAGTTGGTGTCTTAAAAATGTTTTTTAAAAAGTACAGAAGTCCTGTCGAGTATGTATAAAATGGGAAAATACTAAGTTCATACATACAAAAACTATCTGTCAGAACTAGGTGATTTCCAAAAATGTGATACAGGAATTGGCAGTAAAAATAAAAACAGAAATTCATAAAGAATAGTAAAGGACTGTATCTCAAAGCTCAGGCACAGAAACAAGTAACACCTACATGCTATGCTGAAATTCTCAATGACATGAGAATTGGGTTTTCACTGCAATTTTTAAACATTAAAAATAATACAATTTTCTATATTCTTTTCACTTTATCTTTTTCTTGATAACCGAAGGGACTGCACGTTCAGGTGGGGAACAAGGGGGACTGGAAGGCCGAAAAATAAATGTAAAGAGAATCATGAAAAATAAGTCATTCGTGATTCCATCTACCAACAGAGGAAAACACTTTTTAATATTTTGGCATATTTCCTTCCAGTCTTTTTTTATTCATGCATTTTTTGAGGCTGTATTGGATGCACAATTAACAAATGCAAATACAATTTTCCCCAGTTTACGTTACACTGCTTTGTAAGTCCGTATGTTTAAATGAATAAAGTGGAGTCAAAGTACATTTCTATCTATTAGAGCACTGCTATGTTTAACACCAAATTCTGTTGTGGCTGCTGCCATTTAATAGGCGTTAAACAACAATAGCTACATTGATTCATTATTTTAATACAGAATTTAGTCTGCTCCATTTAATTTTTTCACCTTGTCCTAATTTCAGGAAAAGCTTATGACTTCCTTCCTCATGGTATGTCTATCCTATTTTAAAATTTACTAAGCTTTTAGAATGTATTAAAGCAAAGCATTCTCTACAGATGCGAGTTTAAAAACAAACACCCACCAAACACCTACAGATGTCCAAGGAGAAAAACAATGTTTATTTTTCTGAGAAAGGCAAAGATGGCATCTGTGAAAACCAACAAGACAAAGGAAAGAATTCAGGAAATCATCATGCATATACTAATAATCAAATCCGTCCATTTTCGAGCAAATTAAAAGGTAGCATTTTTCATCAACAAGAGTGATTAACGCTCTTTTTTTCCTTCTCCAATCATATATTTGCATAAAATAAAGAACAGAGGGTTGAAAGGCTTTCTTTCCCCAAAGGGAAGGCAAACTCTGCTAACAAGAGCATAATACAGGAACAACTGTTCTGAAATATGGTGGGATGCTCTTCTCTATTTCTTTTTGGATTTTTTTTTTTTAATATGTGATTGACAGTCTCGTTTTCAAGCTCCAGATCCTTACCCTTTTGGGGGCTGCCCCCACTTTCTAAACAAAGTCCATTCTTAGAGGCTGTGTCAAGGTCTCCCAGGATCACACAGAGCCTCCCAGGACCACCCGCTGTTGCTTGCTCTGTTGGGACATTAATAATAATAACACCTTAGAAGGATTAACAACAACAACCCTGTGGAGTGGGCACTATTATCTTTATTTAACAGAAAGTGAGGCTTTGGGAGGTTAAGTGAAAAAGCATGCAAGACACAGAGCCAGAACTTAAGACGGGGTCTCTTTCAATTAGGTTGAGTGATGGTTAAAGAAGTTAAGATGTGAAATCGGCGTTACCAGGGCTCAAGGAATATGCTAAGAGGCAAGATTTTTGGAGGAAAACACGGGAATAATATGGTTTATAATTACGATTTCTTTTATAACTCGTTTTAAAAAGTGAGTTGGGTTCCCCACAGATAGGATTGCTGGATTTCGCAAATAAAAACACACAGTACCGCACAATATTTGGGACGTGCTTATACTAAAATATTATTCATTGTTTATCTGAAATTCCAATTTAAGTTGGTGTCCCGTACGCTACCCGAGAACCCTAGAGCAAAGGCCTTTATGAAACAAACAAAAAACACTAATAAATTACAAAGCTACAATTCCCAAAGCTGAAATCTGGGATGCTCTGTGTGCCACATGTCTTTGGGAGGCCAAGTAAAGGGAAGTGTAGTGGGGCTACAGCTGTTCTGGACCGAGCTTCCTTCTCTTTTTTCTGGTAGCTGACAGAACCCTTGACTCCAGAGACCTGAGCTTTCACCAACTAGGCCATTTAAATTCACTGCCTCAAAATTCCTGACCTTTTCCCACTTTATATGGATGTTGTGAAGATTAAATATAGCTGAGGTTGGGAAGGGATATCATATACATCTTTAAATATTTATTTATTGGCAGAGTGCTTTGGAAATATATTCTCAGAAACTTGGAAAGACTGACTCCCCCTGTCCCCGCCCACCCCAAGAAAGGGCTCAGAAAGTATTACCAATATATGATGAGCCCAGCTGACAGCAGTCTCTAAAAGGAAGGAAAGAACAAAAACGAGAAACGTGTTCAAAATCTGAAGCGAACTATGGAAAATGTAGTGAGATGCCAAAAGGGATGCCTAGCGGAAAAACTAGACGATCACTGATGATGGCGAATTCCGTACTTTTCAAACGGCCATGGTTACATATTTCAAACGGTTACCTTGACGCGCAAGCACTACTGAATCACAAACACACTGAAATAGCCTAATCCCAAAACAGGACAAGACCTTTTTATGTATACCAATTTAATTTTCTGCTAATTTCCCCTAAACCTCCAATTTCCGTGGCTTGAGTAGGTTTACCTTCTTTCAAAACGACAACAAATTGGGACTGGCTCAGACAGTGTTCATTTAAACATTTCTCTGAACACTTTAATCTTCAAACTTTAACAAAACCCAATCTACTACACATAAATTGCTGTGAACAGAAACTGCTTGAAGAGGATTAATCAACAGCTTTGTATGTCATCCTCTAACAAGGCCAAACACTGAATCACTGTTGAATTCTTCACGTGCAGCTACACCCAGTTAATCTTCAAGAAAGCAGCAAACTATGTAAATCTATTTAAACTGGGGAGATAAGTACTTCACTCATCAAAAGTTTTAGCAACACTTAACAAGTACAGCTATTGGTCGGCAAGATCATTTGAAAAGAAACACACACACACACACACACACACACACACACACACACACGAAAATTCTTATATGCACTCCCCGACCCCAAAGACCCCACTGCAAACCACTAGGCAAAAAAGTACTTGCTACACACCTCAATTTGTAAAAACCAAGTATATGACATCACTGAATCAACTACTTCAAGAAAAGCAGTTCCGAAATGGAAGTAAGGAAACAGGAAGGGGAAAGTAGCTAATAAAAGAATTCAAAATAAAATGGAAATATTTATCTTCTCTAATTAAAGGAAAGCACTTTTTCTTTTGAGACATACTAAAAATATTTTCACAACTACAGAAGTCCTACTAAAGGGCTTTCATTTTGCTTGTGGCGGTGTTCTCATACAGACTGGATTTGCTTAACGAATATCCTGCATCTGCACGTCACAGTCAACAATCATAGGCCATACACATTTCTCCACTGAGACTAGAACCAACAATCTTTGTCTAGGTTATCACCCACTCAAAGCATCTTACTCTGACCTGAGCCGAGCAGATGTATTTCTAACATGCTCATAGGCCTGTGATGCAGGAAAATCCTAAATGATGCCGGAGATCAGTGCTCCTTGACGTCCTCGATACACAACGTGGGGCAGGAGGGGAATGAGCACCACCCACCTCTGTTTAACTGAAACTGGCTGACTCCTATATTTGTAAAGTTTTAAGAAGAAATCGTACAATCACTCTGTAAAGCAATCCTTTAACATCAATGCCGATCCCAAATATCACGAACCCACCGTCCATGTCATTCACAGCATCCTCCTTCACCTGCAACTCCTTCCTCACCACCACCTCCCTGCACCTGTCCATGGCCCAGATAGGTGGGAGGAATCCCTAAACCAGACTTTTGAGACTAGAAGGGTGACGGGCAGTGATGCAGAGAAGCTCTGGATGAGTTTTCATTGAGATGTGCACGTAATAAGCAAGCTGCCGTAGTGTGGCTGTCTTAAGAGCTTGACTGCCAAAGCCTGGCTCTGCACTTTGGGTCATACAGACTGAGTACGGTACTTAATCTATGCCTCAGTTTTCTTAACTGTAAAATGGAGATATTACCATTACCTACCTCACAGGGCTGTCAAGATGACTAAATGAGTTAACCCACCTATAGCTGGGTGGTTCTCAGCAACCCACAGGCTATAAGATGCTCAGTGATGGTTTGCCACTATTAATATATATGTATAATACAAGTGTGACTCCAGCTTATTTTTTTTTCCAAAGGTGATTTTTAAGTATTCCTCGCATTCAGTGTTTTCTTCAGGCAAACTATCTGAAATCAGCTCTAACAGCTGATCATATATTTCTAGATGAAAATCAAACTGCCTTATAAACCTAAAATGGACCTATTCTTTCATCAAAATGAACAAACTAACGTGAACTGAAAGGTGCAAGCTTAATGTCACAAAATCTTATAAAAAGCATTAATTAGACTTCCCATTTAGACTAAGCCAGGATGAGATCACAAAGTCACTCATGGTAACCAGGTCCCCTTGCTGGAAGTGTGCTTTCCCAGTGAATGGCTAAATACTAACAAAAGAAACCTTTGACTCAAATACCACTGGTACCCGGGGTCTTGTGTCTGTATAATGCCTACACATTCATTTCTTTCTTCGCCTATAGAAAAAAGAAAGTCTGTTTGTTTTTCTGATTCAGTCAGCCCTTTTAGTCTCTGAATCTAAGGAGAGCCTAGTGAAAAGAAGAGCATCTTATCAGCGTGCTCCAGACCAGCAGGCTGTCCCCCTCCACACACAAAACCTCCAGCCCCTCACAGCAAAAGGCCTCGCCCTCAGAGCCTTTTCCCCATTTCAGAGCTAACACCCCACCGGGTTCCGACAACAAATAAATGAATACACAAGGCCCTTACATAATTAGCCATCTTTTCAGGTAGAGGGAGGTGGGGCGGGGGGAGGATTCAGGAGAATATTTATTGCAAATTGGCTTCATTTATGAAGTCGATGCAAGTGTACTGGATCTGAGGGCATTTATTTTAAATGAGGCCACATGAAGAGATTTTAGAGATGCCAGCTTCTGAATCTTGACAAATTTTAGTATATACTTCAGCCAAGTCACAAATGCAGATTTTTTTAAAAAAAAAAATTAAAGGAAGGGGCTTTTCTTAAACCAGGTAAAAGTTCCATTGACTTGGAAAGCAAGGGCATACAGACCAGGTGTGTTTACTGTCTTTGTAAGGGAAAGCTAACAAGTGAAAGAACCAAACACCAGAAAACAATACTTTTTGACAGTCATCGTATCAGAAAATTAGCATCATTTTCAGATATACTTATAGTAAGAGTGCCCTCCCTACCCCACCCCCCAAAATGACTTTGAGAACAAAAAGGACTAAACATAATCAATAATCCTGTGAACGCCTTTAGGAAAGCCACCAGGCATCACTGTCATCTGTCATGATCTTAACAGAGCCATGGTCTGCATGGAAGGATACAGTTTGATTGAATCATTATTGGGATAATAACTTAATTGATTTGTCTCAGTGGCTAAGGATGTAGACAAGAGATTATGGAAGAAAAATATCTGCAATCGTGTTTTTGTTTTCTCAACAAGCATCTTGCCACTGACCTCTAAATCAGTTTAACCTTTTCTAAACAGACCTGCACATTTTTTACATAATTTAAAGCTAGGTCTTGTTAATGCTGCTGCTGAAAGCCTCCGTGAGATTTACCACAACATGGCTTCAGTAACCTTCTTTTAAAAACAAAGATGAAAAACAAAACAAAAGGCCATGACTATAAGCTTCCAGTTCCACTCCTTTTCCCGGCAGGGGATTTTGATCTAACCACTAAAGTGCCTTTGGAGTTCAATCTGTTAAAAAATGTATGAAACGGTATTAAAATAGGAAAAGGCATGTGTATGACTCAGGCTTATCCAAGTATCTCTGCAACTAGGATGTCACAGGATTTCCCTGTGCTGCTGAAAACTGAAAACCTTGAGAAAGTGACAGTAGAAGTTCCTGTTTCTTTTTCTTTCTTTTCTTTTTTTTTAATATATAAATGGGAGGGGGAGCGAGCGCGAACACACACACACACACACACACACACACACACACACACACACACACACACACACACACACACACACACACGTCTTCCGGGTTTCGTACGAATCGGGCAGGTTCTTTGAGGTTCCAAGTGAAGATTGTTGTATCCCAATCTTAAGACTTATTATCGTACTCTTCCACACACAAAGGTTTCCGGAAAAAAACCCAAACTTGTTGCAGAGCTGGGCGAAGCCCCCGGCGCGCTCCTGCTCTCGCCGCGCCGCCGCCCCTTCCCCTTCCTCCGCGTCCCGCCCGGCCCGGCCGGAGGGGGCGAGGGCATCTCCCCGGCTAAGGTCACCGGCCCGAGCCGTCCCCGCGGGCCGCCTCCTGCGAAACAAGGTCACCGCCCGGCCCGGTCCCTCCGAGGACGACCGCGGAGTCCGGCCGAGCGCTGCCACCCTTTGTAGAGCGCGGCGGCCGGCCTCCCCGCGGCATCCCCGCCGCCGCCTCACCTGCTTGCGATAGGGCGTCCTGCAGCTGCTACTGCCCCCAGGGTTGCCGCTGCTGCTGGGGAAGATCATCGCGGCGGGCGCAGGCGGCGGGCGCGGGCGCGGGGCAGCCTCGCTGCGAGGGGGAGGGCGCAGGGAGGGGGCCGGCCGGGGCCGCGGCCGCTCTGGGAACTCCCTCTCGCCGCGCGGCGGCGGCCGGCTGGGGCTGCAGCTCCGGGCTGACTTCTCCTCCGCCCTCGACCTCCGGACTCTCCTAAAAGTGCGGCGCGGCGGCGGCAGGCAGGACTCTGGCAGCTCCGGCGGCCGCCGCCCTGCGTGCCATGGACGGGAGTTCGCCCGCGGAGCTGGCGGCGCCGCGGACTCTCCCGGCGGCAGCGGAGGAGCAGCGCCGCCGCGTCCCCACCTCCCGCGGCCTCAACCACCGCCCCGAGAGCGCGCCGGCCGGGGGCGGGGAGGCGGCCGCGCACCGCCTCGCGCCGCGCCCAGGCCCACCAGCGCCTCCCCGCCCTCCCGCCCGGCGCCGCGCCCGCCGCCCAGCCGGCCGGCTGGCCCCCGGGCGCTCCCTCCCGGGCTCGGGGCCGGAGCGGGGGCCGCGCGGCCCGGGGAGCCACCGGCGCCCCCGCTCTGGTGCAATGGTTGGGTCTGGCTCCCCGCATGCCGCACATTCCTTGGAGTACCCACCCCCCTCGTCTTTTCTTTTTTCCCCCTCGGCTCTTGGCTTCAGCACCCGCGGCAGCTTTGCACCCGGGCTCGAAGCCCCTTTTCAGGGCACCGCGCCGGGGATCACGCTAACACCTGGGTAGGAAGCCAACTGGTCCCAAGTCTTCTTTTTCTCTTTCACCCTTCCAAACTATCCCCCCGACCGTCCACTCCCCCAGAAAAGGTGCGGGCAATCACTCCTACTTCAACGAACAAACCAGCCTTCCATCAAACCTCTGCAAATCCCCGTTCCCCCAATTCGCACGCTAAAATTTTAGCAGAGAAAATGTCTCCACTCCCCACCCCCTAACCGCAAAAACGCACGGTAAAGTTCGTACTTCATTCCTATGCCAGAGTTGGCAAGCTTACCTTCAAGATGCCAAAGTCAAATAGCGAAAATCATTTCAATCCATCGGTTTAGTAAGCCTTCCCGAAAACTGGAAGTGTGTGATCCTTCTATATGTTAATTATGAGATGCGACACAAATGTGTTCTATTGAAGGGACACAGAAACTGCAAAACAGGGACAAAGTGAGGAGGTAGTTTCCTTTGTTTTTCAATTGAAATTAAGGCGACTCAAGATGCCCCCCGCCTTTTTTTCTGGATCGCCTTTGCGTTCGTTAGTGTATCTAGCCTAGAACCTGTGCAAGGCAGACGGCCTCTACAGCAAGTCCCACCGGCAAGAGCCCCGCGGTCTGTGGATGGGCCACTGGGACAGCTGGCCTGTTCAGCAGTGACTATTACAGGGTTATATTACCGCACTAAGCGGTCAATATTACAGCGTTCTTCCTTGGCCTCTGGCCTCTAACGCCTTCCTGGAAAGGGCCATCTGCCATGATAATGAAAAAGCCTAACTCGGCTAAGAAGTGAAGGCTCTCAACTTCTGGCTGCCATAAGGAAAACAAAGTGTCCCCTATGGAAACCGAGTCTTCTAGCAAAGCTGTGACCATTCAAGGGTGTTTCCAGCAACAAGGAACTAAAAAATATCCATCCTAGATATCCTTCCTACTGCTGACCTAGGGAGCCACCTCCATATGATGAAGGGCTCCCAACATTCTCAAGCACACCTGATTGAAAACAACTATATACACAAACTATATATATATATATAAAATTCTTAACTCTTCATAAAAAAAAAAAGCAGCAGCAAACTTACTCTAAGTGCAGTACTAGGTGCACAATGGGCAAGTACGAACTTGCTAGATAACATTCACAGAAACGTATTTGTTCTTTAAAATGATTTAATAGAAACAATACAACTAACATTCAGTTCTGTGTTAATATATATGCTATTTCGGGCTACTGCATGCATTTACGATTGTTTGGGCTGCCCCTTTGCTGCCTCCTCTCACAGGGACCTTTTACCACAAGTTATCTACCACAGGTATAAAATATAAGGTTTTAAGTAGAACTGTTCAAGTCATAGATGCCTTTTCCTGAGAACTTAATGCCCAAGACCCCAGCAGTTCAAACCTGTCATCTATGGAAAAAATTCCATGTACAACCTCACTTGTCATGACTGGTCTCTTAGGAAACCACAGTCTAAACCACAAAAGAACAGCATAGATTAATTTTTCTATGGCTCTTCTCTAAGGTCATGATACTTTGGATATTGTGCTATTCTAGAATGGGAAGACTTGATTTGATACCCTGCAATTGTTTTACAGGGATAAGACATGATTTTAAATGATAATAAAATTTAAATTGGAATACAAAAGCAATTCTAATACTAGATACTAAAATATACTAAGAATACTAAAAATATTAAAAGGACTATTTTTAAGAATAAAAAGGATATCTAAATAGCAAAAAAACAAAGTGTTCTATATAGTGTATGACATAAAAGGAGATAACTCAAGGTGTATAGTTTTAAAAACAATGTCTACAAGCCAGGGTTCAGAAGTTCCAGAGTTAGGTAGGTACTACGCACTTAACTAGGTAAAGCATTGCAAAGAAAGGAGAAGATAGATTTTCCACCCTCAAAGACTATAAAATATAAAATGTAACAAAGTCACTAAAGCCCAAATAATTCCAACCTAAGAGAAATAACAGAAACATGAAACCATATATGTATATATACTCAATTATAGATATTCACAAGTGCTTAGTTATAAATGATTATAGGAATAGATCCTAGTGAGATTCATCTGGGAAAGTTTATTGACCTTTGAAACAAATATGTTTTAAGACAAAGTAAGGAAACATTCCAGAGAAACTGCAAGTTATCACGGTAAGAATTAGGGCTTTGGAATCTGCCCTGTAGATGCTCATCTTCCTGAAAGGGAAACTGAGACTGCTGCCTGGGCGGTCAGACAACATCCTCCTCCCGCAGCTCAGCTGGTGGGTAAAGTTGTGGGAATCTGACCCAGGGGCAGCCAATCCACAGATAGGCCAGTGACCTATGACATGGCTGGGACTGAAAAAATGAGCGGAGCCAATCAGATCCTCACCCTTGGGAATTTAATTCAGAAAACTCCAGTTAGGAAAGGGGCAGAAACTGCAAGAGTGCCAGGGGGTAGAGTTGAGGCCACAAAAAGCCAAAACCATATGCAAGGCAAGGTTATGAGGAAGCAGAAACTATGAGTAACAGGAAGCTGACTGGCAGCAAGCGGAGAGGCAAGCAGATGCCAGGAGCGGGTGAGCACTTGGCCGTGAGATGGAGTCCCTGAAGCTGCTTTGGCTCTTGCGACTGACAACAGCCCCTCCGTGTGTACACTTAACCAGCCCCACCCCTCTTTCTCAGAGAGCTTAAGTGAATCTGGGCTTTGCAATCTAAGGAACAAAATTAAAACAGCCCAACAGATTTGGTGGCTGCACGTTTCAGCTTTCCACTTGCTAGCCACACGGCTTTGGGCAAGTCAGTTAACCTGAGTCCCAGACTCCTCCCTGACGGTCTTAAGTGTATCTATGGTACTCCAACAAAAGTACCAAACTCAATAAATGGCAGCTGTCATTATTGTGTCTCCAGGTTTCAGAGTGGTGGTTTGTAGACTTAAGTGGGTATACTGTGTAAATAACTGATGTTAGTAAGGCTGGCTGACCATCCAAGAGCAGGAGCAAGGGTGTAGTTGGAATTGACAAGTAAAAAAAAGAGCAAATTTAGGTAAGGAGAACTGTGTGTTGAATGGCTGAATGAAGACGCTTTCTAAGGCTTAACTCTAAGAGGTTTAAGAAAAAAAAAAGTCTGACAGAAGGTCTGTTTCAAGAGCTAGGTGAACTCAAGTTTCTCTCCCACACTTGTTTTTGTCCTGTTTCCTTTAAAGAGGTTGTGTGTTGGACCAGAGCCATTTCTGTATGAATGGGAAGACTGTGAGTGGTATCAGAGATCACACTGTGAGGCAGGAGGGGGCTATGAATGAGGATAATAAAGATGGAGCCATCAGTACATGCAGGAGCCTGCAGCCTTGTAGAGCAGATGAGACTTGGCTACTCCCAAGTGTTTGTATAACTGCAATCTGAGACTCTTGAATTGAGAAGATATTTGTCCCACAGAAACATTCTGAAAATGAGACTTTCATTTATTAATTTCACATCTCATTTCACTTTCACAGCAACGCTATGAGGTTGGAAGGGTTATTAGGCTTCATTTACAGATGAGAGGAAAACAAGTTAAGACTGACTGACTTAACCATAGAGCAAGGAAGTAGCAAGTAAATGTTTAAACCTAGGCTTAGCTAGGGTTAAAAGACCCTGTCCTGTGCTCCTTCAACACTATAATGCTGTGGACTCAAAAAAGCCTTATAAATAATGCTACAATTCCCAGGTGAGTACTCGTAACCTCTACAGCACCGAGTTGCTGGACACGAAAAATGCAAGGCATTAAGTGATAAGTGCCAGCCAAGTGGTCTAGACAATCATGTGCTATGCCAGTCCACTGCAGGGAGAGATCAATACAGGATGTAACATGGGTGTGGGGAGCTCAGCTGTATAAATGTTTTGTTTGAGGGACATTCAGAAAGAAGCACTGTGAAGATGAGAAGAAAAACAAAAAGAGCGGGAGAGAGATGGATGGTATGAGAGAGGACGTAGATTTGGGGTGACTGCTGCTGAAATCATCACTAATCAATGAGCTCCTTGAAGGCAGCAGCAAAATCAAAAGGCTAGGAGAGCCCCCATTCCAACACATGCATTACTGAACCTCATATAAGAGAGGAGCCTTTGAGTAAAATTACTACAAAGAAAGTGTGGTGGGAAAGCTAAGCTTTGAAAGAAGGGAAAAAAATAGGGGGAGAGAAGATGTCCAATGAGATAAAAATAGAACACCGCTATCAACAAAAGAATAGACCTGTAGCAGGGTCTATCCCTCTATCACTGCTAAATAATTTCAAGCACCCATTTTTATTTGGATCACATTAAAAACAGAAAAGAATGAAGAGGAAGAATTCATCCAACATTACTTCACATTACAATCTTTAAGGAATAAAATACAACCAAATAGTATTGGTTAGTGTAAACAGTTCATGCTAAAAAAATTGTTTACATTTGAGAGTACTTATGTTTAAAAGCTCGCAAGCCTCTAGCTCCCAGCAAAACAGAAAAAGGAAAAAAAAAATTATGAGGTCAGCAGATTCTTTAAATTTCTGTTCTTTCCTGGTACAAAATAGAGTTGATAAAGTGTCTTGTTTCTAAAGGAGCAGCAATATTTTCTATTATTTACTATTTTGCTTTTTTAAAATTTTATAATTCTTGTTCTAGACCTAAAGTCTCCCTGGATACATATAAAATCACATGTATATAAAAATGAAACCACTGTAATAAAACTATAGCTCTATAGCTATAATCCTAGAAGGCATATAGAACAACATAAACAAAGCCAAATTCTGATGAGTCTTACCAAAAACAACATTCTAATGATTCTTAAACCTATCCTGGTGAACAAAACAGAAGAAATAGGCTTTGCCCTGCTGCTGCTTCTCTGAATGGACTAATAAATACCTGTCATTTATTGAGTAACTACTATATTCTAGGCAATTTCTCAGCAGGTTCCTCTCCCCTGCCCCCCATTCACTCACAACACACACACACACATACCCACCATTAGAGAATGATTAGCCCATTTTATAGAAGAGAAAACTGAGGCTCAGAGGCTTAAGCAACCTTTCCAAGGCCACAGATCTAATACATAATGGAGCTGAGGTTTGAACTTAGGTCTCTCTGACTCCAAGTCTCCAAGCTCCAATGACACTCGTGATCGTTATTATTACTATGATCTATGGTTCAAGTCCAAACCCCATAGGGAAAAACATAGGAGCTCAATCCTGGGTGTGTATCTGAGCTTCAGTTACCATGAATATGACCTTGGGCGAGTCACTTTTAAAAAGATATGAAATTACATTGAATTTCCATTCAGTTGATTATAAAGGCAAAATTTCCAATATTAGAACATATAGTTAATAGTACAAATACATATTCTGACCCAACCTAGCTCCTAAATCTCATTTAACTGATAGTTGCTAAAATATAACTCCTCTCTTACAACCACCAGCTTTATTTTCTGGGATAGTTGGTGGGATGAAGTTGGGAGAGAAGCAGAAAGAACTATCTTCTAAAAGCTGGGATGGTGATTAGATGAAAGGTATTTCCAGAATCCTGAACTGAAACTGAGAATATAATTTCACTCAAAAAATAGTGGAAAATCGTATTAGAGATTAGTTTCGTTATGGGATTCATACATGCTTATCGGACAACTAACATCCTATTCATCATTTAGGATATTTCTCTCTGTGGCAAAACATCCTCTAAATTCCAAACAAATAATTTACACTCAAAAAATTTTGGATATCATCTATTCATAAATTAGCTACAGCCTTGTTCTTGCAAAATAGTTAATAAAATTCAAATCTCACTCAAATTTCTGGCATAGTGGTTCTCTGTACGTTAAACTTCTTTTCCTATGTTTTTCTATAAAAATAAGTACTTGGGTCCTTATTCTTTCCAAAAACCAAAATCTTGGGGGTAGCTATATGAATTAAAAATTCAAGATTTTTGTTTTCGTTTGGTTTACACTATATTGAATTTGTATCTGTAGATCAAATTCTATAACAAAATAAAGGAGAGTCAACTATCTGGGAAACCAGGAGAAAGAGAAGCTCCATTTTGCATTTATTGTGGATTACTGTTTTCCTAATTTACCTGGATGGATGCCTCAATCCTCTACATTCTTTGACTGTGGGAATATAGTATTAGAGCTGTTATTCTCCATCCTTTAGCAAGCCTATAAGAAAATAAGTGCTTCTTTTCAAAATACTTTGAGATAATTCAATGAGTTTTCCATGAATTACAGTAAAATTACAAATTATGAAAGATATTAAGTGATTTTTGCAATTACAGCTTATCTAAAGAGATGGAAGTAACATAATCATCTACTGTAGTGATCAAACTATGTATAAAGGATAAGAGCTGAGATAGGAAGGGAAGGGCTGATGTGCTGTGGAAACAGCTAATCACATCCACCTCTGGCTACATGACTTGGGAAGAGACAAAAAGTACTTAGGAAATCAACAGAATTTTTGGAAAACTAGAGCCAAAAAAAAAACCAAACCTCTAAATCATGAAAAACAAAATTCAAACCTGGAAAAACTGTGTCCTTTCCATGAGTAAAATTTAACTGTTAGAAAATTTGGATAGTACAGACTGAGCAACTAACTATACCTTGGACAAACAAAACCCTCGTATAAGCCAAGAATGATAAAAGGTATAAGACATTCCTAAATGTCTGGGAGACATAACTAAGGTCTATGCAAAACCTGGGATCCAGAGCACAAATTAGGATTTAAAGCATTCAAAATACAGAGAAAAAACCCCAACAAAACAGTTTCCTTTCTCTTTAGCTGCTAAGCTGACCATTACATTAGTTTATTTCACCTGAAGAGGAGGATAACAGAATAATTAATAACATCCTTTAAGTAAATAAGGATGCTGAAAAGCTTTCTATTCTCCCCTGAATTATAAATGTGAAGGTTCACACAACAAAATACAGAATTAGAAGTAAATTTCTATTCAGTTGGGGACACATGAAGGCAAACTTTCCAGCAGTAGAATATTTAGTTAAGAGTACTGCAGTGGGCTACATAAGGAGCTTTTAAAAATTCTCCACCCGAAGTGTCTTTAAGAATGACTAGTTCTGGGTTATCTAATACACTTAACACATGGGACAAACGGATGACAGACCTGTGGCAAATTGATACTCCCCAAGAGAAGAGAAGGCAAATGAGGAAATTCTGATATTGTCATGACAATGTGACTGACCATGACATCAGCAATTCCTAATTCCAAACTATGAAGAACACTCCGAGAATGCTGACAACACATTAAACAGATCCTCCCAGAACCACCCTTCCTTCACCTCCCAATCTAATATTTGATCTAGTGGCAGATGTGATGAAGTTTCAACTAAAGGATTATTGAATGTTAAAATCTATTAAATTCTCCTAAGTTGGAGGAAGCACTAGGAGGAAGCAATAGATAATAGCTGAAGACATTTTTCAGACCTATCATATGTATCATATTATATCATAGCATATTATAAAATGTTACAATTTATAAAACGCTTTATTGTACATCTCATTAAAGTCTCAGGGAAGGAGGCAGGGCAGGCATCCTCCACTTTTTTTAAACAGGAGAGTAAGCCTCAGGTAGGTTAAACGACTTGACCTGGGTCATGAAGCTGAACCTTAAGGTTGGAAAGAATTATTAAAAGCCAGTTCCCGTGCCTGACGTATAATAATCACTCAAGAAATAATACAATAATAGAATGAATGCTACTGTCTCTCCTTGGACACCACGACCGACAATAAATTCAATCTATCCATATTTAGTCATTTCTATTAGAAGGTTCTTTGTTAAACAGCCTCCAAATCTGAACCTATTCCTACCCCAGGACTAGAGTCTTTCTCTTCTATAGATTGCATACAGCTTTCGTCTGTATTCTATACTGTCCAACCCATAAAAGTGAGGGTGGAGTCATCTTATTTTGAGCCTTAACAACCTTGTAAGAGTGCTTAAACAGTCTGTAAATCTCTAATGAGTTACTTAACCTACTGTCTTACACGCAGTAAATTTTTTTGGAGGCATGAATGCATGAGGAATGGTAGCTTTCTTACACAGACACACACACACACACACACACACACACACACAAATGACAGAAATGATGATTTGCATCCTCTTTTCAAAATGATGATTACTTGAAATTAGAAAGAGTTGAATGTAAGAAATGGAGCGATCAAATCGTAAAGACTACATTTTACAGATTATATTAAACATGGTGAATTTGCGTCCTAATCTTTAGATCACTTGGGATCCTAAGAGGTGTTGTAATGAATGTTGCATTTTGCATTTGTATGTTACTTATTAAGGAAATGGTATTCCACAATCAAATGGTTTCTCTCTCTTGACCTCAACTATTACTGTCAGAATAAATCTTCTTGCTTTACTTTTTGGGGAAAAGAGAAATGTCCTACAAATCTCTCTGAGATCAGTCTCCTATAAATATTTGGATATAAACTGTATGTCGTGCAATCTAAGATGCCACTGATTATAATATGCTTGACAATTACTGAGATGTTAACATTTGAAAAAATGGACAACAGTAATTATAGGACATCATAAATTAAAAGATGCATTCTGATTTCAGCAATGCTGAAATGTGAGAAGAGTGCATCTCGGCATCTGTGTAGTAGAGCACACAGGTACATGAGCACAGTGCGTACAAACGCACACACGTGTTCTTTTTATTCGTAGCCTAGGCTCCAGAAATATATTTTTCAAACACTCATTTTTAATCTTCTAAAGAACCCAGAGCTACTGAGTGATTACAAGTAAATGACACACACTCAGTTCTTCCAAGATCTGACTGTATCATACCAGTGCGCACGGTCTCCACAAGGCAGAATGAGAAACTCTACCGTAATCTCACAAAGGAGCAAACTGAGCTGTCAGCTTCCCTCCTCAGCCATTTCCTCACAGTCACCTCAAGTTACACCCGTGGTGTTTTAGATATACAGTGCATTTATATGATAAGAAAGGTTACAGGGAGAGGAGCCTAAATCTGTGGATATTTATCAGACCTCTCCACTCCACACTTCCTGTTATTAGTGCTTTAAAGTTGTCAGTTACGAACACAACTTGAGAACATTCATCCTGGACTGTTACTTCTTTATCAAGTTTTAAGTCACACAAATGCATGCACATGGACACACGCACTCTCAAAAGATCACTCAGTGTTGTTCTGGCACACGGCATCAATTCCAACCTATGAGTCTTACAGATTTCTACCTTTTTGCAGGGCCTGGAGTACCAGTTCTCAGTCTTCCTAGGACTTCCGATCGGAAAAGTAATTTTTATGTGAATCATAAAAGTTTTTTTATGTGAAGTCAGATAAAAAGACATATATCTAAAATGGTTATCACAACCCTTAAAATTGATATGAAATGACAAAGTGAATCAAAAGCAATAACTTAGCAGGTGAGATGACCCAGTTACAGAAAAAGATGTAAATGGTTCACACATAGAGCAATGACTATTAGTACTTGTTGGTATCTGAGGGTTCATATTTGTTCAGGTCTCTTGACTGGTCTCTTTTCCTCCTCCTTCCTTATGCAGCTTTCCTTTTATTCATGGCTGACGTGAAGATAAAACCAATAGGAAAAAGTGAAACAAACTGGTCAATTTATTAACTGACTCGAGGTTGGTCAAACTGAAGGTTGGAAATTATCTATGAATTTCATTTAGCTGTAATGTTTCCCTTGTTATAAGAGAAAATTATAATTGATTTCACACTGCATATTATCTTATAGAAATTATTAACATGTCAAACCACCAATACATCTCAAGCCCCAACTCAGGGCATGGCACACACTAGGCATTCAAATATTGGTTTAATGAATAAATAAACAATACCTTCAAAATGCATGCAAGTCCTATTGAAACAGATATTATTCTGTCCTAAAAGTAAAACAAGCTTATTATTTTGATATGTTAATTCAATGACAAATTATAAATTCGAATTGAGTAGCCAAACTTCTTCAGTGTTAAAGAATATCCTTCCAGCTTCTGTAATTCATAATTTCTTGAGTGATTTGAAAATACATTCTATCTAGGGGCTCTTTTAAGAAGCTTTAGAATTCATTTAAGCTGTTTACCATAGATATCATTTAGGTAAAGAAGGCTACAAAATATTGCAAATCATTGTAGAAACTTTTTCCCATCTCTGTATCTGTCTCCTTTATTTAAAAAAAATCGTAATTTAAGTTTTGATTATTACCATATTTTTAAAAACTAGATGTACAAACTCTTGTAACTGAAAATCATATAGATTGTTTCATTCCATCACATAACACTTAAAAAAATTCTATCAGTACATAAGAATGGGAAAATTGTTCATAACTGTTGAAGCTACTTCTTTCTACTTTAGTGTATATATGAAAATTTTCATAATTAAAGAATTTTTAAATGATACTGGGTACTAAAAGCCTTGTGAGGTTGATTTTCAGAGGATTCCAGAAACCAAGGCAAATTGATTCTTGGTGCTCCAACATCTAGAAAGTTTTCTTCTAAATAACTACTTTGTCCATTTTATTCTTTTCTTCTAAAAAAAGAAAAACATTTAAATAGTTGAGATATGAGGCTACAGTCTGAACAGTACAAGGGTGACAGCAAATCTGTTGGAAAATGCTATATAATTTCAAGTGATTAAACATAGGATTTAGCCAATTTCTACAATCGACAGTGAAAATGCACTATTTCTAAATTAGCAGCACCTCTATGTTCCTTACTGACTCTTCTTTTTCCATATCTTTTATGTATTAGTTTCCTTAAACTAGAACTGCTGGAACCTCTTCTGTTTCTCCCTCTAACCGGTTAGTCCTTATTTATTCCAAATTGTTGTGTACATTGCTTCTAAAATAATTTGTTATGACTTCTTTGGCCGTATCACCGTGCTTCCTAAAACTCCCACATCAAGTGCAAATTTCTGAACATCACTTGTAAAGCACTCTTTCTAACTCCTTTCCCCCTTTACCTCTCTTCCGGCTACTACTTGTGTTTTGGCTACAGATGAACTCACTCTTTTCTGGCTCTGAGTTTTGCCAGGAAACAGCCTCTGTTTTTCCATCAGCCAAACCACATTCATCCCTCCCTCTGTTTACTCTGTTGAAATCACAACTCATGGTCCACCCCCTCTGAGTTTTTCCTACTTTCATCTATTTTCCAAGACCTCTCACTACATTTTCTAAGGACTGTATTAATGCCTAAATTAGGTCAACCTAATGTCTTTACATTGTAAACTCCTCTACTGATGAAACCATGGCCAAGATTTACCATGTACTCTCCACTATTTACTACATCGAAAGGCATCCTGTAAGAGCTCAGCAAGAACTTATTGGCCTGGCTTCACCGTAAATCAGCTGTTCTCAGTCTCTTTTCCAGTCCAGCATACCTGAGGAATACTATATATTCCCATCAGTCATTGCGGCTTACTTCTACATGATTCTAGGTCAGAAATGAGGAGGACACACACTCCCATCCTTATCTGAAAAACACTGTTATAAAGAATGAACCAGACAGTAGTTACAGGAACCCAGAAAAAATACACATTTAACTTCAGCTCTATTTATATAGATATAAAAGATATGTCTATATAACATATATTATAGAATATAATGCTTTGCTAGTAAAAAATGGTTTACTATAAGATACATAAAAATTACAGCCTCTGATCTAAGAGGGCTTGGGACAGATGAAATGTCTTCCAGGTAAGGATGTATTTTATTAAAACCCAACATGGTACCAAAATGTATTTTAGAATGACTAACACAGCTGAAAATTACTTTCTCCTCATGACACGACTTCTTGTGAAACTCCAATGGTTGATTCTTCTGTCTTCCCCACACCAAGAGGCATCTGCCTCTTCCTTGTTCCTCTTCAGTGCTAAACAGTACAGCCCTAGAAATGTTCTCTATCTCGTTATATCACCTACAGATGGTCATTGCCATTTATCGTATGGAGTAGAGGACAAGGCAGGGGCTTTCAATAAAAACTTCCAGGTCTGAAAGACAATTCTACCACTTGATAACTTAGCAATCTTCAGCTAAATCTGTTTAACTGTAAAAAGGGAAAAGGTAACAATACCTCCATTATGGAGTTTTGGGAAGAAGAAAATAAGACAGTTCAGTTTGTTAAATTACAAAGATCAGTTATTATCATTTATTTACCTTCAACATAAAGATCATTTTGCACATAGCTAAGAGCTTTTCCTAGGTGATATCATGTAACCTAAAACCCCAACCTTAGAGGTAGGTCCTTGAACTCCACTTCAAGAAAACTTGCATATTTGTCTGACTTCAATGACTAACACCATTACATGCCATCAAGTCCTGAAATGCCCATTCTTCCATCACTTCTGCACTCATTAATAAAGATAAGAGTATGAGCATTTTTGAGTGCATAATATATGCCAGACATTGTTATAAGTACTTTATAGGCATTGTTTCATTAATCCCCACACCGCCATTATTCTTCCCATTCCAGATGTGAAAATGTAAGCTTCGCCTTCATTCTCTTTATCCTTCCATTCCTCTGTTCCATCAGGCCACACCATCACCACCATTATCAACAGCACCTCCTCCCCACAGTTCACTTCCTAACTAATCTAGAGCCCCGAATCAGGGACACCAAGTTTGTTCTTTCCAGTATCCAGTATCCACAGCCTTTCGTCCTGTCTTACAGACAAGCACTTTCCACCATCAGACTTTCCTGTTCCTCCTCTTGCATTGCTAATGACTGCAAATCATAACCATGCTCATTGGCTTCACCAAAAAATCACTTAAGCTTAATGTTCACTTTACTCATTTCCAAGGGGCTCCTTATCCCATCCTCCCCAGAATTAATTCCAAACCTTTATTTTTTTTTCCCTGAAACTCTAAATCTCACTCTTCACTGCTAAATGATAACATAGAGATCATCTGACATTATTTATAGGAACTTTCCTCAGTTCTTTCTCAAATATATATATTTCTTCTTGGCATTCTTCTTTCTTTCTCCAGGGATCCAGACCCATAGTCCAAACTGCCTCGAGCCTCTGCTTCCCTGCTCAGCATTCACTGTGCTCACTTTCCCTCTCTCCCACTCTCCCTCTCTCCCTCCCCAACCCCCCACCATCTCTCTCTCTCTCTCTCTCTCTCTCTCTCTCTCTCTCTCTCTCTCTCTCTCTCTCTCTCTCTCTCTCTCTCTCTCGTTGCCACTGAAATCTATATGCTCCCTACTATGGCCACTTGTAGTGTACTTTGGTTATATCCATCTGTGCATTTCACTGGAATATGTACGCTTGTTAAAAGCTAGGGGTCTAGCTCAATGCCTTGCACACAGTTGCAACTCCACAAACAAAAGTTATTTTAAATGTATTGGCATATGAGTCCAAGAAAAATATATCATTTTCATAAAATTAAAGAGAAAATTTTCCCTATACTCATGTAGCACTTTTATCATCTATTTTGTTTTTGTTTTCACACAGAAAGTCCTCAGAATCTGAAAAGCACTTATTCTCTAATGAGGGAAAATACTCTCAAATGTGTTTGGGAATGCTGATCATTTCCAAAGTGCAGGAGGAATGAAAGCCCCATTAACTGGCAACTTTGGATAGCCACGCTCTAACAGGGAAAGCTGAGCAACTGAATCTTTTTTTTTCTTTTTAAATTTATTTTATTGAATCTTAAGCTGCTCTTCAGGTTCTTCTTCAACCCAGTTGTTAGAGGAAAACTTTTAAATGAAAAACATAATTACCCATTTGGGTCTAATTATGCCTACCATCTACTCATATACTATTATACAAATGGCAAAATCTAGGAAAGATTTTATAAAATAAACTTCAGAACCTCAATTTCATATTTAAAAAAAAAAGCAAGCAAAGAAATAAAGAATTGAGAACTCTGTCCTGGTGTTTATTTTTTTACCCTGAGCAACCAAAAGCTAAAAGATGAGCAGCTATTGGAAGGTAGAGGACTTAAAAAACAAGCATAAAAGGGGACGGTTGCCTTGAGAAAATCAGGAATTGATCGTCTCTTCACAGACAAATAATAAAGATTCAGATCTGAAGGCCAAAAGAAGCCTTCAGACCTACATTAGAGACCTTAATCTTGGTTCCTGGGTGGAATATGGTCAAAAAATGAGTACTTCATTTCCTGACACCTGAAGTTAAATTATCTCCATTCCTGATAGTACCTATAGCTGCTTGAATGTGCAGCATGAAGTGGGAGATTTTTAAAGGTACTTCTTTCTTTCAATGGGATAGTCTGGACTTTCAAGTTTAAACACATTCACTTCTTCAGTGCCTGCATAAACAAATAATTTCTTACTACTACTACAGTGAATTCTTTTTAACGCAATCAGGTCTCTAAAAATTCTCAAAATAACCTTTCTCTTCCACCTGCCTTTTAGTTATTTTCTATCTTATTAGTTCCTTAAAAGTTTGATTAAAAGAGAAGGTGATGGTAATTCCCTAACAGTCCTCATCTATTCATTCAACCAATACTTACAGAGAGCCTACTGTAGTCAAACAGTCAGGTACTGTGCACAGAGAGGGAGGCCAGGAGGCAGCTGAGGGGCCATGACTAAGCTGAAGTTGGGAAGACACAGAAACAATGAGACAGAGGAATCATCACTTGTAATAGTGACTCACAGGGCAAGGATTCTCAACACTGAGACTCACAGGAGTGGAGGAATGAGCTGCCAGTAGATAGCAAGAAACAAAGGAGCTAGACTCAGCAGCTAAACAAAGAGCAACTGGGAGACAGAGATGATGGAAGCTCAAGAGGGAAAATTCAAAACTCCTGCTGTTTAATTTGTGCCTTGAACTGAGAACAATCATCCAGTTGGCCTCCACAAGGCCCATGGCCACTATGGTCCTGCCAATCCCCAGGCCTGGTAAGGCAGCTTTCCTGGGTTCCCTTGAGGTCTGGTCTCATAACAGAGATTCTGATTCCCCTATATATTCTCAGAACAGTCCCACTCCCATTAATGAACACAAACGGTAGTGGGTCTCTATTACGTGCAATCAAAAGCATCTTGCTAAACAAATACTAACAGTTGTATAAGAAACTCTTCTTGAAAGTTAGCACTTAACAACAGCAAGTCATTTCAAGAGGGAAATAATTTGATGTCAGGCAGTACCGCCTGCTTATTTAAGTTACTAAATTATTTCCATTTCTTTCAAATCATTTAGTATTAACAAATTGCCTACATGATCAGCTGGTACTATATTCATCTTTCTTATCATCCCAATTAAAGTGTTGCCACTTGCTGCATATGAGAAAGCCAAGCTTCTCATATACAACCTGAGCTGTCTCAAATTCTTTCAAAGGAATGACAAGATATAGGCTCCTCTCCCCACCCCCCACACAAAAACCCCACATACAAATTAGACTATTCGCCATCAAACTCAAAGTATGTTTTTTTTTTTTTTTTTTTTTTTTTATGTACGCGGGCCTCTCACTGTTGTGGCCTCTCGCGTTGCGGAGCACAGGCTCCGGACGCGCAGGCTCAGCGGCCATGGCTCACGGGCCCAGCCGCTCCGCGGCATGTGGGATCTTCCCGGACCGGGGCACGAACCCGTGTCACCTGCATCGGCAGGTGGACTCTCAACCACTGCGCCACCAGGGAAGCCCTCAAAATATGTTTTTAATGTTTATCTATTTCAATGTCTCTAAACTAAACTATCATCTAATATATAAGAGATAATGTTATTTTTTGCAAATTCTTCTAAAAACTGTATATACGATGTCTTGTCTAAGTAAGTTTTAGAGATTCTATTTTGGTTTTAAATGTGTATGTTTTAAATCAAAGGAAGCATTTTTTTTTTTCTTTTGCTATTAGAAGCCAACAGATTTTTGATAAGATGGTCTTAAGGGTTGTGTTGTATTTTAGGAATGAGCACTTCCTGTCCAGATTTGTGCTGCTGCCTCATTCCTGGTGACTTTTAAACAATCTAGGGTCACAGTGGCCTCTCTTTAATTAGTATCTCACTGGAGGGAGGGGAGCATGTCAAGAAGAAAAGAATGCACTAAGCCACTATAAACAAAGGTCTTCAAAGCAACTCAGAGATTTCGTCAAGGAATGAAAAAAGCCTAGCTCCTTCTTTGTTACCAAAGTAAAACGGGAAATGGTTTTGATTTCTACAAATTGAGAAGGCTGGAATTTTTATATATGTTTGTTTGTTAATTCTGGCTTAATGTGTTAGACTTTATTTCAATTTGGTAGTCTTGATTGAAAACTATGCATTCGTTGTTTAGACAACAAAAGAGTGATCCATAAAGAAAACAACTGATTCAGTAAAAACTTTTCCATCTAAACCATGATTCCATTAGGATTTAGCAATATCCAAGTTATACAACATTTTCTTTCTTTTAAATAAGTACAATATTTAGGAGAGTAAAAGTCAGTACTACCTACTAAAAGATATTTTTAAACTCAATATTAAATAGCTAAAACTGTACCTCTCATATCTATATATGTAATCAACTAATGAGGCCAGGAACAAAAATTCTATTTAAATTAGGTTCACTACAGTAAGTGAATGAATGAATGAATTTTAAAAATCAAAAATAAACTTTGCCTGAAACGCAAGTATGACACAGCAATTTAAAAAACCTGAGAAGTCTAAATATATATAAACATATGTAGGTATGCATATCTATATATATGAGTATGTGTAGATAGATAAAGATAGATTCCATATAAATATAATTTCAGAAGGGAATTATATTTTCAAAACAAAGAATAAAATTCTTGAAAATTAAGATGGTTTTGTCTTAATTGACAATGAATAAGCAATGCTTTTAGATGATTAAATCTTCAGTTAAAAGCACTGGCACTGATTAACGGTTTCTGTTGGGTACCATTTACAAGAAATCACCTCAGCAGGGTGCCCACGTCCAGTTTCATAATCACATAGTACACCCGCCCCACAGGATTACGTTCTGGGCAAGCTCGAATGTTAAGTTGAATTTCATTCTCTTCAGGAAGTGACTTTTACTCAAGATTGAATACAGCTGTTAGTATAGACCACTGCTCCAAAAACACTTCTATGAGAACTGGAAGAAAACACCATTTTAAGAATTGCAAATTCACTTTCATTATTCCAGATGTGTGCAACTAACTACATAGGAGGGGCTTCTTTGGTCTCTGTTTGTTAGTTGAATTAGGTTTTTATAAATATTCAAAAGAAAACATACAGGGTGGTTAAAAGATGGCTATAAGACTTTCCAAGTACTTTTGTAGCCTATATATTTTTCATAATCAGAGGACCAGTTTGTTTATAACAGATTTAGTGTCTCATTTTTTGTTTCAAAAATCAATGTTATCCTAACACTTAATTTTTTCTTAAATTTCACTCTTTCATACAACTTGGTTTTCTCTCTTTATATTCACAGAAATGAAGCCTGGCAAATCAAGTGGGGCCTCAACAGAGGAAATGCTGCCAGCTAAAAACACCGGATGTAATCGAGACCACAAGAGACACATACTTGGCTATACACATCGAACTGAAAAGAGGTACTGGAACGAAACACTAAATTTTCATTGGATGGTTTAATTATTTTCATGAAACCTTACTGGTTCATAGTTTACTCCCAAACAAAAAATATCCTGGAATTCTTCTGATAATCCTAGGTTCTACTTTCTGGAAATTAAAAAAGAAAAAAAAAAATCTCTGGATTCTTACCTACCATCCCTGTCCATCCTGCTATCTTTGTGGGAAGGAGAAGAGAGGGATGAGGGCTTCAGCCTGCCACACAAGACAATGCAGTATAAGTAACTTGGATCAGCTTCAGCAAATAGTTGAGAAAACAGCATTTTGTAAGAATGTCTTTTCTGATAGCATTACAGAAAATGTCCTTTCTTAAAGAATCAGAATAGCTCTGCCTGTAAATGGACAGATAAGAGACTAACTTAATGAACATTATTAACTCTCCTGGGTGGTGGGGTGAGGATAGGAAAGCCTCATTTACAAATTCCGCTGTCGCTGTTTTTCTATTCCCACCCTTTGACGTGGTGCTTCCTTTTATACAATGATAGAGATAGCTATCCGAACCTGAACTTTTTTTTAGAGGAAAGCATAAGGCTTTGGCACTTCTATTTTTATTTTTATTCATTTATTTTTGGTTTGGCTATTAGTGTTTCTCAAGCTTCACATTTCAATAACTACCTATTGCTCTCTTTCTAAAGATTTTTGCAATTAAATACATTTATCGGCTCCAAAAATAATTCTTCAGACAAAAACTAAAAATCCAATTTATTTTTTCAGTGAAGGATCAAGCTATTTTAGTTGTCAAAATATAATCATTTTCACTTAAGACCTTGATTGACGGGAACAGTTTTTATACTTTAAAAGTTAACAGGAAGTCTCCTTTCAATTTTTTTTGTCATATAATATGATGATTGTTTCTTAGGAAGGTGAACATTTCTCATAAGAAATGAAAGAATCTACCATAACTCACACAGGAGAAAGCATCCATCTCGGTGAAAACCAGTCATTTTTGAAACTGTGTTCTGTTATATATGTCAGCCATCTTACTGTTTCAAGCAAGCTCTGAAAAAAAAGAAAAGAAAACCTATTGCCACTAGAGGGAGATCCAAATTCCCTTTGTATCAGTAAACGGGTAGAGTGCGTTTAACTTCTGAAACAATAAAAAGTATGATTGTAGTATATTTCTTTGTTATTAAACAATGAGACTAAATCAGGAATTGGGTTTTTAGGGGACACATTTTCCCCTTCAACTAGAATAACTACTGTGAATATATTTGATGGTTATTATGCATACATATTAAAAATGACAAATTTTTTTAATCTCTGGAAGTAGTGTAGGTCAAGAGTTTGTTTCTAAGTGCTTACTCATTGAGAGTAGAATATTTTAACTTATCAAGCTTTACCTAATAATTGTCATAGAATTTTCCAAAGATGGCTGCCACAATCCCTCCCAGTCTGTGTATGCTTTCCCAATGTGAGTTTGCTCTGCTCGGTCAAGAGTTGGAATCTATTTTTCCTCCCACTGAATGTGGGTTGGCCCTGTAATGGACCAGAAGAATGTAAAAGCATTGCTGAGTAACTTAAGAAGACTTCAGCCAAAATGCCACGTAAAGAAGTCTGGGCTGGTCTGCACCCAGGTAGAGAGACCACGTGGAGAGAGAGGTCTTGCAGAATGGAAGCCAGGTGAAGGGCACAGAGGCACTCCAGCCAAGAGCCAGACACCTGGGGGGCATGTGAATGCACTCATCTTAGACCTTCTATCCACAGCTCAGTTCCCAACTGCATGCAGCTGCATGAATGACCCAAAGTCACCTGGAGCCACCCAGCAGATCCCAGCCAACCCAGGGTATTGTGCAAAATAATAAATCATTGTTTTAAGTTTAGGATGGTTTGTTCCTCAGTAATAGATAACTGGAACAGTAATACTAGTATATACATTTGTATGCGCTCTATCGTTTTTAAAAGCCCTTTCACGTCCATAGGCTCCTATAGCCCTACCATGCAGTGGGAAACTGGGTCAGAGGTGAAATACTCTGTCCAAGAGTTGAGAGTGCTTAAAAGCAAATACAAAATTATTTCAGAGATATGTTTCTCATAAGAAAACACTGTATCTCTATTTTTCTATTTTGTATCTAGTAGTGATCATCAAATAATCAAGCAATTGACTAAAAACTACTCTCTCCAGTGCTTCTTTTTAGTAAGAACTGATTAATCTGAACTTTTTTTTTTTTCATTTCTACTAGTCTTAAGGATTCAAAAAGCAAAAAATAACCTTTCGGAACCTATGCCTCTTTATGCACACCTCTAGCTTTGTTGTGATGTTTAAGAACCGTTAATCATTTAAAGGTTCTATGCACAAAGTACTGGCATCTTCAAGCAATATAATAAGCTGGATTTTAAAATTTGAGAACACGCATTAAAAATTCTTGCCTTCTGTGGTGATCATTTTGTCATGTATAGAATTACTGAATCACTGTGTTGTGTACCTGGAACTAACATAGTGCTGTAGGTCAATTATACCTCCAAAAAAAAAAAAAAAAAGTAAAAGTTCTTGCCTTCCTTATTCTCACTGCATTCACAAATTTTGCAACTCTCCTATCTGTTTGAGCTCCAGTTCAGCAAAATAATGATTGGGCGCCTAGCCCCAGGTCCTTTGATGCCTCTTCCCTTCCTTTCCTTCCTCCAAGCTTTCCATGAGACTGCTTATAATTGATATGGACACACGGCTCCAGCAAGAGAAAAACCGTCGAGATTTTTCCCTTCAATGGCTAAGTGTTTGGGCAGGGTGGGGCAGGGGATTGCGGCAGGGGGAACGGTCTCAGGACTCAAGAATGGTCTAATTCACCGAGACAAGAGTCCAAGAATAAACTGGGAAGAAGATGATTGCTAGAAATCAGGTTTTCAGAATAAACTGAGTGGTCCACGTCTAAGATAGAATAAAATTCAAATTTCAAAAGCTTTAGATCCAGACTGGTAGTTCTTTCTTTTTGAGGAGGCATCTTATTATCTTTTGGTAGAGAGGTTCCAATTACCTGTATGTCATACTACTTCCTCTTTTCTCCAGATAGTAAAAGTGCAAATGAGAACAACGAGTGCCAGTGTAAGTTCCGAAAGCTGAAGGCTGTTAGGATTTAACTGAATAAATATGTGGATTAAGCATCTTCTGCTTTATACCCTTCAGTGGTGATTTCTTGATTTTAGGGTAAAGAACCAAACCCTCCACACATGGCCCACAAATACTTGCAAGATTTGATACCTATCCACCCCTCTAGCACCACTCTCTTCCTCACCCACTATGTTCCAGGTACACTGGTCTTTCAGTTCTTCACATCTGCAAGGCAACCTATCCAGCAACGTGCTTTACACATGCTGTTCCCTCTGCATGGAATGCTCTTCCTCTACCTCTGCCTGGTTAACTCCCACTTATCCTTCAAGTGTCAGCTTACAACACACAAGGCACTTCTACCAGAAAATCCCCCCTTGCAACCCCCGGAAGAGGCTAGGCCCTCCTGTTACATCATCTTACATAGAGCACACTGTACATCTCCTTTTCTGGACTCATCAAGTTGCAATTTAAATTATTATTTAATGTCCATGCTCTGATGGAAGCTCCTTGAGAGAAGGGGTCATACCTGTTTTGTTCATTGTTTTTTCACCAGTGTGTCTTGTACAACGTAGAGTAAGTACTCAATACTATGTATTGAATAGGAATCTGTTATATTTAAGGAACTTAAAAAATATATATCTATGTATAAACTTATATATTGTTATTTTATGTTGTATATTATACTATATTATATCATACCATATTATAGATGCTTCTGAAGATAAAAAGAAGAATGTGACTATTTCAATAAGAGACATGCACAAATGACCAAGTGACAAAGCAGAACCTGATCAGTAGCAATATGGTGGAGATCTAAACAATACACAGTAGGAGAACAGGGAGAAGGAGACTGACCACATAGTGGCCACAGAAAACTTTGAGGAAAACATTCTGAAAGGGCTTCTAAGAATGGGCAAGGCTGACACAAATGTTTTTCTGGCCCATAAGAAACAGTCAAGTTCACAAGCGTTTGTCATCCCCACAATTTTCTTTCTGCCCTCTTCCTTTTCACCTGATGTCTCAAATTCCTTCCCAGTTCTAGGAAATAAAAGAAATGGTGGTTTCATAGGACACTGGCAATGAGTAACTCAAAGAAATGTCATTTTGAACGATAAACTGTTAGACCTATGTGTAGAGACTGGCTTAACCCCTTGCAAAAACAGCTTGGCATGGGTGGAGGAATTCAGATTAGGAACTGCAAACCAACCCTAGCCAAGAAAAGACTTTAGCTAAATCCAGACATAAAGAATGTAAAACCCTTGGGACTGGGGACAGAATGTGCAGGCCATGCTGGTAGCCTGGTAGCAATGTGTCCAAGAAGGAAGCAGAGCTTTGGGGAAAGCTAGGTTTGCTGCAACACTGCAGGGAAATTTTTGTGACTCACTGGTGTGTCATGACACAGCGACTGGGAAACAAGCATCTCATTTAATGATTTGGAATTCTGGAAAGATATGCTACTAAGGAGCCTGCCCAGCTGCCTAGAACAAAGCCGGTTCACACCCGGGACATCACCCTCATTGCCCGATCCTCAAGCAATTCACATCATGTAGGAAGTCCAACTAGATGAGCGATAAACTACTCTTCCCTTCTGGGGTTCATGGCTACGGGCTAACTGACTGAATCTCCTGGGTAAGTACCTATTCTCACTGGTCTGGATATGAAGATAGGAAAATATGCTTGAAACGAGCCTGTTCACAGAAGTCAAGTTTTCAGCAGCAAACTTTATTTTTGGTTTCACAATAAAAAAACGACCGAAATTTGGTCCATGTAGGAAACATTAAGCAACAAGAAGATATAATTTTGTTGCCTGTCTTTGCATAAATTACATCCATGTTAAAGTGAAAAATGGGCTTCCATTACTGGAGATCCATTTGGTAAATATACTGCTTACACAAATGTTTCTGGTTCTGATCCGAAGAAATGTGGCTTCGTTTTGAAGACTTCTTTTTTAACACCATGTCTCCATGGTGTTATCTTTTTTTTTTTTTTTTTTGCAGTACGCGGGCCTCTCCCTGTTGTGGCCTCTCCCATTGCAGAGCACAGGCTCCGGACACGCAGGCTCAGCGGCCATGGCTCACGGGCCCAGCCACTCCGCGGCATGTGGGATCTTCCCAGACCGCGGCACAAACCCGAGTCCCCTGCATCGGCAGGCGGACTCTCAACCACTGCGCCACCAGGGAAGCCCTCCACGGTGTTATCTTAAAGCTTTTTAAACAACTATTCATCATAAGTGAATTTTAATTCCCAAGTATATTTTAATATCAATCTCTCAACACGAAGCACTATAATTTAAAAGCAGTCTGGAATATCCAGGAACATGCCTGTGCAATGGAGCTGCACCTCTTAAGTACAGAATTATGCAACCCTCATTTACTTTGTGTTATATGATAAGGATTCAACTCCTAATCATTTTAATCACATATTTTTTATGACCTCTTTGTTTAAAGTCAATATTTTAACTGGCATATATCAATATCCGAACATATCTCGGATCAGAAATTTTGTTTAAACTGAGAAATGGCCTAGATATGAGCATAGTGGCCTAATTTTCACTTACTGAAGGAGTCTGTAATGAAACAAAATTTTTACAGGTAATGAAACAACACTTAATAGGAAAAGTGTAGTCACTAGCTCATGAGAAGTGTTTAGCAAAGACATGATACTAGTCCATTTAAAAACCAAATATAGCCACCTCTATACCACTTCTTTGGGTGCTACATATAAATTAAATTCAAAGGTATTTCTAAAATCTTACTCTAGTCAATAGTTTCAGCTCATTCAGTTACCAGCTATTTCATCAACACTACTAAAACACAGAAACATTGGACAGGAGTTTGATCTCTTTTTTTCCCATTGCTCATTCGAAACAAACAAGCATGAAAGAGCAAGACTTTGAGGGAGATAGCAGGAAGAAAAAACAGCAACAAATGGGTTAGAAAATAGTCTCTAATAGAGCCATCCATTAGAATCTTCTGTAATGATGAAAATGTTTTACATCTGTACTGTCCAATACGGTAGCTGGTGAGCACTTGAAATACGGCTGAGTGTTGACTGAGGAGCTGAATTTTTTATTTTAATTAACTTAAATTTAAATGGAAATAGTCCCATGTGGCTAGTGGCTACCATATTCGACAGCACAGGCCTATAATTTACTGGATCCCTGAAAAAAGAAGCAGCAAACTATTGTACACGCGTACCTTGGAGATACTGCAAGTTTGGCTCCAGCCCACCACAATAAAGCAAATATTCCAGTGCATATAAAGGTTATATTTACACTATCCAGTAGTCTATTAAATGTGCAAAATCATTATGTCTAAAACACCAATGTACATACCTTATTTTAAAAACGCTCCATTGGGCTTCCCTGGTGGTGCAGTGGTTGAGAGTCCGCCTGCCGATGCAGGGAACACGGGTTCGTGCCCCGGTCCGGGAAGATCCCACATGCCGCGGAGCGGCTGGGCCCGTGAGCCACGGCCGCTGAGCCTGCGCGTCCGGAGCCTGTGCTCCACAACGGGAGAGGCCACAACAATGAGAGGCCCGCGTACCGCAAAAAAAAAAAAAAAAAAAAAAAAGAACTAAAAACGCTCCATCGCTAACAAATGCTAACCATCGTCTGAGCCTTCAGTGAGTCATAATCTTTTTGCTGGTGGAGGGTCTTGCCTCGATGTTGATGGTTGCTGACTGATCAGGGTGGTGGTTGCTGAAGGTTGGGGTGACTGTGGCAATTTCTTAAAATAAGATAACAATGAAGTTTGCCACATTGGTTGGCTCTTCCTTTCACAAAGGACTTCTCTATAGCATGCAATGCTGTTTGATAGCACTTTACCCATAGTAGAACTTCCTCCAAAATGGGAGTCAACCCTCCCAAACCCTGCTGCTTTATCAAATAGTAATATTCTAAATTCTCTGTTGTCGTTTCAACAATCTTTATAGCATCTTCACCAGGAGTAGATTCCATCTCAAGAAACCACTTTCCTTGCTCATCCATAAGAAACAACTCTTTATCAATTAAAATTTTATCATGGGATTGCAGCAATTCAGACACATCTTCAGGCTCCACTTCTGGTTTTCTTTCTACTTCTACCACATTTGCAGTTACTTCCTCTACTGAGGTCTTGAGCCCCTCCAAGTCACCCATGAGAGTTGGAATCAACTTTTTCCAACCTCCTGTTAACGTGGATATTTTGACCTCTTCCCATGAACCACAAATGTTCTTAATGGTAGCTAGAATGGTGAATCCTTTCCAGAAGGTTTTCAATTGACTTTGCCCATAACCATCAGAAAAATCACTATGGCAGCTATAGCCTTACAAAATGTTTTTCTTAAGTAATTACTCCTTGATCCATGGGCTGCAGAATGGATGTTGTGCTAGCAGGCATGAAAACAACATTAACTTCATTGTACATCTCCATCAGAGCTCTTGGGTGACAGGGACACTGTCAATGAGTAGTACTACTTTGAAAGGAGTCTTTTCTTCTGAGCAGTAGGTCTCAACAGTGGGCTTAAAATATTCAGTAGACCATGTTTTAAACAGATGTGCTGTCATCCAGGCTTTGTTGTTCCATTTATAGAGCATATGCAGAGTAGATACAGCATAATTCTTATGAGAGCATTTTCAAAATGGTAAATGAGCACTGGCTTCAACTTAAAATCACCAGCTGCATTAGCTCCTAACAACAGAGTCAGGCTGTCTTTTGAAGCTTTGAAGCCAGGCATTGACTTCTCCTCTCTAGCTATGAAAGTCCTAGATGGCATCTTTTTCCAATAAAAGGCTGTTTTGTGTACATTGAAAAATCTGTTTAGTGTAGCCGTCTTCATTAATTATCTTAGCTAGACCTTCTGGATAACTTGCTACAACTTCGACATTAGTACTTTCTGCTTCACCTTGCACTTTGATGTTATGGAGACAGCTTCTTTCCTTCAACCTCATGAAACAACCTCCGCCAGCTTCAAATTTTCTTCAGCAGCTTCCTTACCCCTCTCAGCCTTCACAGAATTGAAGAGAGTTAGCCTTGCTCTGCATTAGTCTTTGGCTTAAGGGAATGGTGCTGCTGGTTTGATCTTCTGTCCAGACCACTAAAACTTTCACTATATCTGCAATAAGGATGTTTGCTTTCTTATCATCTATGTGTTAACTGCAGTAGCACTTTTAATTTCCTTCAAGAACTTTTCCTTTACATTCACAATGTGGCTGTTTGGCACAAGAGGCCAACTTTCGCCCTATCTTGGCTTATGACATGCCTTCCTCACTAAGCTTAATCATTTCCAGTTTTTGACTTAATATAAGAGATGTGTGACACTTTCTTTCACTTGAACACTTAGAGGTCATTGCAGGGTTATTCATTGGCCTAATTTCAAAATTGTTTTATCTCAGGTTATTGTTTTATCTTGGTGGGGCAGGCAGATCACACACACGAATAAGTTCGGCATGGTTCTTGGTGCCCCAAAACAATTATAATAATAACATCAAAGATCACACATCACAGGTCACCATAACAAATATAATAATAATGAAAAAGTTAGAAATATTGCAAGAATTACCAAAATGTGACACAGAGACACGAAGTGAGAAAAACGCTGTTGGAAAATTGGCTTGCTCGATGCAGAGGTGCCACAAACCTTCGAGTTGTAAGAAGCACAATATCTGTAGAGTGCAATAAAGCCAAGTGCAACAAAATGAAGTATGCCTATATACCATCAGTTAAATGTGGCAACTATTTTATGGCCAGCAGGAATCTAGAATTATTTTTATCTGATGATTATCTGATGAACTTTTAAAATCCTTATTAAATTGATCATGAAAAGGATCTTTAACCATATATAAGTAAAAGTACTGTCAAGGAAGGGCAGAAATCACAGAATGTCAGGGCAGAAAGGACAAGCCCAGTCCTGATTCCTGTAGTTAATGTTCTGCCATGTTACCCAGCTTTTAAAAGGAATTAAACATTTCAAGGGACTGGTATTCTGGCTAGGGCAGTTTAGCCTGACCCAAACTTTCTACATAGCTAGAAGAGTGAGACAGAATGAAAAAAAAAAAAAAAAGGGTCTTGCTAACTCTCTCTGGAAATCATTGGGATTATCTTAAACTATTTCTATGCTTTAACTAGATACTCTACTGGAAATGCTCTCTAATGAGACTTGAGCCCCTTGGAGGGAATACACATATATATACATATATTTTCTAAATTGAGTTCTTTCTCATTTTTTGGTATGCCAACACTTCTTTTATCACCAGTTATCATACCTTATGTGTGGCCCTGAATACTCTTATTCATTTAAATCTCACACTCTCTGAGGAAGGCAGAGTAGGAATTATTCTCCTCATTTTACAGATTAAGAAAAAGCCTTACATATCTGGAGAAAACTCTAATTCTAAAAGATACATGCACCCCAATGTTCACTGCAGCACTATTTACAATAGCCAAGACATGGAAGCAACCTAAATGTCCATCAAAAAGTGAATGGATAAAGAAGATGTGGTATATATACACAATGGAATATTACTCAGCCATTAAAAAAGAATGCAATAATGCCATTTGCAGCAACATGGGTGGACCTAGAGATTATCATATTAAGTGAAATAAGTCAGACAGAGGAAGACAAATATCATGTGACATCACTTATATGTGGACCTTAAAAAATGATATAAGTCAACTTATTTACAGAACAGAAATAGGTTCACAGAAATAGAAAACAAACTTATGGTTACCAAAGGGGATAGTGGGGATGGTGGGGGGGAGAGATAAATTAGGAGTTTGGGATTAACATATACACACTACTATATATGAAATAGATGAACAACAAGGTCCTCCTATATAGCACAGGGAACTATATTCAGTATACCGTAATAACTTATAATGGAAAAGAATCTGAAAAATAATATACACCTGAAACTAACACAATATTGTAGATTAACTATACTTCAATTTTTTTAAATCATAAAAAATAAAAGAAAGAACTGGGATTAAAAGAAAAAGGCTCCAGGTTGAGTGACTTGCCAAAGGTGACGAGAACATCAATCTTCTTACGCCTATTCTATGACCCTTTCTTCAGAATATTTAGTACACAATAATCATGCAATACATTTTACTGTCTAATAATTGGAGTGCAACGGGAACAGATTTTAACATTCACCAAGCTGTAGACTAATCTTAATATTTGGGAGGATTTTAATATTAGAATTGTAGCCTTAGTTTTTCTTCTAAAAAAGGCACTTACTTTCAAGATCATCTCTGGCTGTGAACAAATGGACATACGCTACTCCTCCAGAAGTAGGAGGAAAACCAAGAAGAGTTAAGGTCCATTGGAGTACAATAATGGGAAATCTGGAATTATTTTCAGATCTAGACTAAGTTGAACTTCTTTGTCCAAATTTCCTGAGAATCAAGAATTCATTCATTACAGCATCCCGAGGTTTTAGTTACAGTGTGTAAATAAACGTTCCATCACACAGTCAAGTTATTACTTAATGAGCACTGACAAATTAAGGGGGATGCAGGGGTGGGGGAGGAGTTTTGATCAACATTATTGGATTTATAAAGTCATCTCTATGAAACAATCCGTCAAGAAAGCTTTCATAATCTTCATCGTAGCAGTCCACCTTACTGGAACAAATAAAATTAGCAATTTTTCTAACATTGTCCCTTCTCTTTAAGTTACATAGGTAAATAACTGTACAGATAATCTCCAAACAGCCACCATCAGTTCCTCGCTTTCCTGTACTCAAGTGCCACTCCACCCATCAAGAGGTGCAGTTTGTCTCGCTTCATCTAGGATCTGGGCTGACATGTAACTTGACCAACAAAACATGGTGGAAGTGATGCTGTTCCTGGCAGCTTCCACCTTGCCTCTTGGAAGCGAGCCTCCATGTGAGCGAAGTCCAACTACCTTGAGACTATGTCCTGTGAGAAAGGCCAAGCTACCCAGGTGGAGAAGAAAGAATAAGAGCAAAGCAAGAGGCGCTGGCTCTTAAAAGTGAAACTTCACAACCTTCCAGCCCATCGCAGCCACCAGCTGCATACAGCCCAGTGCCCTACCTCAGCTGACAGCACGTAGAGCTGCCAACCCTGTCCAAATTCCTGTGCCACACAATCATGAGAAAAAATAAATTACTGTTGTTTTAAGCTATGCAGTTTTGGGCTGAGTTATTAAGTTATCTCTTCCATACTTCTTGCCAAACTTGCTTCCTCTACTTTTTATTCTGAATAAAGGGAATAACTCGGAAGTAGAGTTGACCATTTTCACCCAAGCTCAAACGTGACTGAATGTGAGAATCTCTGAGGGTATTACTACCATGGAAAAGGCTCACCCAAAGAGAAAGCTTATCCCCATGGTTTCCTGCTACATTGGTCTCATACTTATTACCACCACAAACAAAAAGAAGGTAAAATAAAATGGGAGCTAACAGAGTATTGGGTTCCTGGAAAACTATAGCATACATTTTTACACTGATCTGAGAGAATGTGTTTAGCAAAAGAATCCTCAGCTAAGGCCTTTCAACTGAACTTTGAAGGGTAATGAAGAAAAATAGCCAGATTAACTGAAATCAAGCAGCCAGCTGTCTGTCTCTGAAGTACATCCTAGAATTTCACCCCTGCCGCCACTCTATTTCTTGTCTTTTCTTTTTTACCATGAATATTTAATTCAACGATAGGATAAGAACTTTAAATCATTGCAAAGCATAAGTAGATAAGTGCTAAGTTTGCACATTAATCTTGTTCGATTGTGGAGGAGACTGCTTCGTTTCCCTGGAATGAAATGATGCTGGGAAAATTTTTTTTTTTTTTTTTTTTTTTTGCGGTACCCGGGCCTCTCACTGTTGTGGCCTCTCCCGTTGCGGAGCACAGGCTGCGGACGCGCAGGCTCAGCGGCCATGGCTCACGGGCCTAGCCGCTCCGCGGCATGTGGGATCCTCCCGGACCGGGGCACGAATCTGTGTTCCCTGCATCGGCAGGCGGACTCTCAACCACTGCACCACCAGGGAAGCCCGGAAAATATTTTTAATAGACAAAATAAATATGAGTGACATGAAAAAAAAACCTGAATAGCTGGAGGAGTCTAAAATGTTAAAGGGGACACTCTCCAAGGGAAAACCTGCTTTAGCATTCCCAATCCACTGAGACTGAACCCTGAGTGATGTTAAGGGGGAAAAGAAATTACACAAAAATAGAACAGCACACTGGCAACTACTATCCTAAAGGCCATCATCCCAGACCTTCATGGTTACCCTTAGTGACACCTGATTCAGCTCTACCACTGCCACCCCCTTAGTTTTTTGTCTAGTTTGTGGCTCCCACCTGAGCCCTTCTAAAAGTCCTCTGGGGGAGGGACGGGTGCAAAGCATGGACTATTCTCATTTCTCTTGCAGTTGCTCCCAGTTTAGCACAATTAGCAAGAATGGATTATAATCCATAATAAAGTGAAATATAATCCAGAAAGCAAAGTCTACCTAATGTCTCAGTCAATGTGAAAAACTGTCAGTTCTGTCAGAAATGCCAACACTCCAATCCAGTACTCACTGCACAGAATCTTCATCTTTCTATCAGTAAGTGCAGGAGTTACAGATGCTGAAATATGACCAATTTTGTGGCTGACAAAACGAATCTTGAAATGCCTATAACCATATGAAGGCAGTTCATGAATATGATGCTTCCTTCTGAGTCAATCTCCTAAGTATTTGATGGACATCATCTCACAACATTTTTGCATCTTTAGAACACACAACATGAGAAGTATTCAAACTGTGAGGGCTATGGGTACAAAGGAGCAGTCTGTATCACATGCAATATACATTTCTGTCATTCAGGAAAAATCAGAGGCACTGATTATTAAGGGACTCAAGTCATACTTCCCAGTTTTTCTAAAACAAACTTTCAATTATAGCAATATGACATACTTCTCTATTTAACGGATTAAGGATAAACTTCTCTAAAACAGTTTTCAAGAGCCTGACTCCAAAAACGCAGGAGAATCACCCTGTTCATACCACTTTTACTACTGTGATCAGATGAGATTTTTGACAGGACCTGGACAAGAGATAAGAAATGCCTTAGGTTCCTGCTGTTCCTACCATTGCAGGAAAAGAAGAAGTTTCTTTGATGTTGATGCCCTCTCTGAATCCCCCATCAAGTCCTTTTTGCTTTTCAGCAGCAGTCAAAGCATTCAGAAGTCAAGAATACTCTTTGAGATCATTTTAAGGGATTCCGCAGGGGAATCAAGTTATATAAAGCCCATTGTTTATGCAGACGAAAGGCAATCTTTGGAGGATCAATGCTCTCTGGTAACTGGGAACATAAATGGATTCACCTTCTCCATCAGGAAGGTTGACCAGATGGATCTGGTCTCCTCCCTGGGACGGAACCCAACATTCCTGGCCTTAAGAAACCACGTCTAAGGGACAGTTCTGACACCTAAAACCAATCCGGCTTCCCTGGCTTTAGGATGGATGCCTCAGCTCCACCTTCAAGGTAGACTGACTAACTGGTCTTTCGGTCAGTCAACTCCCAAGCCGAGGAACACCTGAAGTATCCTTGGAAGGATCCCCATGTACCACCTTCCCCTCTAGGTGAAGCACGAAAGTCGCCATCTTTACTGCTGGCAACCCCCCCTTTCCCCACTCCCCCCCCTCACCAAAATCTGTTCACTCTAAAATGGCCTTTTCAGTGATGTCTCTAGCATCTGCTCGCACCCGAAAGCTGCGCTTTCCATTTCCTCAGTAGGTTGTTGACTCCAGGTCCTCCTTTCTAACATTCTTTTGAGGGATTCTGGTAGCACAGACATATTTGTACACATTGGAGGCAGCCAATTGCTTCTTCTTCTTCCAAGAAATCTCACATATAACTTTTCTCACATTCTCTAGGCTCCCATCTTGGATTATTCGTCTGTCTGCAAAAGTTTTGACAGAGGAAGACAGATTCTTCTTTTTTTTTTTTTAAACAAAATTGAGATATAATACACAGATCTTAAATGTTTAGTGCATGAGTTCTGACAACTGTATACAGTTGCGTAACCACCATTCAAAACAAGACATAGGTCATTTCCATCTCTCAGGAGTTCCATCATGCCCCTTTCCTGTCAACCTCCCTCTCCATCCACTATCTGAAGTCTATCACCATAGGTTAGATTTGCCTGTATTTGGATTTCATGTAAATGAAATTATAGAAGAAGGGTTTTTTTTTTTTGCAACAGGCTTCTTTCATTCAGCATGTTTTTGAGATTCACCAGTATTGTTGCTTAAATCAGTAGTGTTTTTTGTTGATGAGTAGTATTCCATTATAAACGAATTTGTTTATCCATTTTCCACGGACATTTGGATTGTTTCTAGCATTTGGCTTTATGAATCAGCCTGCTACAAAGATTTTTATGCAATTCTTTCTGTAGGCATATATTATTATTTCTCATTGGTAAATACCTAGGAGTGGAACTGCTAGGTCATATAATGTCTGTTTAAAGTAGTAAGAAACTGGGGCTTCCCTGGTGGCGCAGTGGTTGAGAGTCCGCCTGGCGACGCAGGGGACACGAGTTCGTGCCCCGGTCCGGGAAGATTCCACATGCCGCGGAGCGGCTGGGCCCGTGAGCCATGGCCGCTGAGCCTGCGTATCCGGAGCCTGTGCTCCGCAGCGGGAGAGGCCACAGCAGTGAGAGGCCCACGTACCGCAAAAAAAAAAAAAAAAAAAAAGTAAGAAACTGTCCAACATTTCTCCAATGTGGTTAGACCTTTTTATACTCCCACCATTGACTGAGAATTCCAGGTACTCCATATCCTTCCCCACATTTGGCACTGGCAGTCTTTTATACTTCAGCTATTCCAGTGGATGTGAAATAGCATCTCATTGTGGCTATAATTTGTATTTCCCTGACATCTGACAATCCTGATCATCTTTTTTGAGTTTACTGGCCATTCATGTATCTTAATTTGTGCAATACCTGTTCGAGTCTTTAATTGGGTTGTCTTTTTCTTATAGATTTGTACAAATTCTCTATGTGTTTTGTATTTTTAAGTCCTTTGTCAGATATATGTGTTGCAAATATTCTCCCAGGTGGTACTTGTCTATTCATTTTCTCAAAGGTATATTTTGGTAAACAAAAATGTTTAATTTTGATGATATCCAATTAATCAATTTTTAAAGTTTATGATGTGCTTTTTTGTGTGGTATCCAAGAAACCTTTGCATACTCTGAGGTCACAAAGACATCCTCCCATGTCTTCTAGAAGATTTATGGTTCTGAGTTTATATTTGGGTCTACGGTTCAGTTCAAATTAATTCCGTAGTACAGAGATAGCTGTGAAAGTTCACTTTCTTCCCCCAAAAGGACTGTTTCTTGACACTATATTTGACCATAGTTTGCGAAACAGTTGCATCCCAGTACATATGAAAAATAATTTATAAATGCCTTCATTTGCATATAAGTGGTACATGCCCATACAACGCTGATTTTATTTTCTACTGCATTCAATATTCTAGTAGAACTGGCCATCCTAACACTGAAAAGTATTACAAAGATAGATCACTTAAACTGTACATCCTACAGCAGCTAGAGATTGCACTACATAAATATTTCACTTTAATTTTTTTTAAAGCAGGAGCTCAGATATAAAAAGACTCTTAGGTTTCCAATTTTAGTGAAAGTCTTGTAATTTGACTCATAAGTACAACTGTCTAGAACGAAACGTTTATAAGTGTAATATATCCATGACTTGTTCATGGACTCAAAATGGGAGAGGGAGGGAAGCTCTAGGTCCAACGCCTGCAACATGGACTCAGAAGGCAGGAAAAGAGAACTGCTTGCTAGGAAGGGGGCAAAGAGAACTCATGGGCACTGTCTTTCATGCTTTTTCTCCTTCCTTTTTGTTTTTAAGCCTACCTGCCAAATAGAAATGACTGATGCTGACAGAAAACATAGCTCCTTCTCTAGACTCAGAAAGAGCCATGAAGGATTGGAGACTGTCTGATGGCATGTGTTACAAATCTTAAAAAATAATTTATTATTTGAGAATCAGTTAAGTGCACTTTCTCTACCCTTTTAACTCAATTCAAATTCCAGTCAGTGTTCAGTCTAACACAGGAAATGGAATATTAGCCAATGAATTAGGCAACCGTATATTACCTATAGAGCTACTGGTAAGTTGTCAACTGTTTTCTGTTTAGCTTTTCAAGACAATAACTAAATGGGGATGCTTTTACCCCAAATTCCCTTTAGGGTAGTCCAAAGATTATCGAATTTCTTGTTATGGATGAAGTTTCTTGATTTCCACAGCAATAAGGTATACAACCATGTGTTCTGTTTTTTATTGTACGTGTACGAAAGTGAGTGAGAACGTGTGTGTGTGTGTGTGTGTGTGTGTAAAAGATTTAAGTGGAAAAATAGGAAAAGTAGAGAATTCCTTTTTCAGTCACTAGGAAAGTTACTCCACCCTTGCTATTTGTTTTTACAGTGTCATCTTGAAATCTTTAGGTTATAGACAGAGAAGGTCCTGAGTCTGTTTGCAGAGCAGACATTCTCCAGCGCTGGGAGACAGGATAAGACAGGGAGAAAGGGAGTGACTAGATCAACACTGATAGGAACAACTTCTTTATAAGAATTTTATAAAATAAAACATACTTTATTCTCTTATAGTTAAGTATCTATCAAATTTCAGAGGGAAAATTTTCAAGGCATGCTTTGACTTTCCAGTGCTAGTAATCATTTGATATGTAAACATGAATACTTGGATAATACATATATAAAATCACAAAAGTCTTATTAGCTGAGACATAAATACCTAGTTAGATATTCAATAATAATAGCTAACATTTATTGAATGTTTAGTATATGCCACGCACTAAGTACTTTTCATGTTTTAACTCATTTATTCAACATGATAAAGCTATGAAATCATCACTCTTTATCCTCAGTTTATACAAAACTGAGAAACAGAGAGGGTTAAGTAACTAGCTCCAGGTCACATTTAAACACAAGCAATCTGACTCCAGGGTCCACTGCCTATGTGCTGTGGAATGAATTTTGTCCCCCCAAAATTCTTATATTGAAGCCCTAACTTCCAACGTGATTGTATTCAGAGATAGGGCTTTTAGGGAGAAATTAAGGTTAAATGAGGTTATAAAGGTGGGATCCTAATCCGATAGGATTGGTGGCTTTATTCTCCATGCCTTGTGAGCACCAAGGATTGACCATGAGAGCTCATAGCAAGAAGGCAGTCATCTGCACATCAAGAAAAGAACTCTACTATTCACAATAGCCAAGACATAGAAACAACCTAAATGTCCATTGACAGATGAATGGATAAATATGTGGTACATGTACACAATGGACTATTACTCAGCCATAAAAAAGAATGAAATAATGTCATTTGCAGCAACATGGATGGACCTAGAGATTATCATACTAAGCAAAGTAAGTCAGAAAGAGAAAGACAAATACCATATGATATCACTTATATGTATAACCTAAAAATATGACACAAATGAACTTATCTATGAAACAGAAACAGACTCACAGCCATAGAAAACAGATTTGTGGTTACCAAGGGGGAGGGGGTGGGGGAGGAATGGATTGGGAGTTTGGGATTAGCAGATGCAAACTATTATATATAGAATGGATAAACAACAAGGTCCTACTGTATAGCACAGGGAACTATATTCAATATCCTGTAATAAACCACAATGGAAAATAATATGAAAAAGAATATATATATATATGAAACTGAATCACTTTGCTGTAGACCACAAACTAACACAACATTGTAAATCAACTGTACTTCAATAAAATAAATTTTAAAAAGGAAAAGAGAAGAGCTCTCGCCAGAATCCAACCATGCTAGCACCCTGACCTCTGACTTGCAGCCTCCAAGAACTGTGAGAAAATTAATTTCTGGTTTTTAAGCCACGCAGTCTATGGTACCTTGTTGTGGCAGTCCGCACAGACTAAAACACTACAGAAATCATCTTCCCAGAAACTTCCAAATAAGGGGAAAATCAAAAAGAACATAAGAGCTAATTTTTGCTTCACCTATAATTTCTTTTCATACTAGTTAACTTGCCCCTCTTTCATAGGGTACTAAAAGCATCTGAGAAGCTGCAATCATTGGATTTTATCACAATAAATATTCATAGATTTTTAAAATACGTGCATCGATACAGGCAGGTTAAGGCATGTTTACTATATTGATCTTTGCAAAAGAAACATAAAAGCTTCTGATCAATATAAATGTAAAAGTTTTGGCTCAGATTTTTAGCATAACTAGATTTTCAGGCAATGACTCTGGGAATAAAATGGAATAAGAATGAAGACCTTAATGGCTGCTGTTACAGTGCTTCTGATTTATTAAAAATAATCACAGAGCAAAATCTCTAGCATTCCGATCCAGTGAAAGGAATTATCAGTGTCTAAAAGGTCTTTGTCAGCTCTAACATCTATAAACATTTAAGTGGTATTGAACAGATTCCATAATCTGATCTGTTTTTAACTGTGGAAATCAATGCAATTATTAAGAAGCTGCTTGAATAATTCATGTTGTAAGAGAAGGCCTTCAGAGTAGCTATAATATGTTTGCATCTTAATGGTATTTTAAATAAAGTTGTGTGTTGCTACAATGCACATTTGGGAAGCAAGATCCATCAGTCCCCATCCATCAGCTCAGAGGCAGGAATGTGAGAAAGCCTGACAGTTTCAGAGGAACAGCTGAGCTATGTGGCTCTGATAAATAAGGGAGGTAAGGGAAAATTTCTTCCCCCAATATCTCAGAGGAAGATAGTATCTGTCTTTTCCTTCACCCCACTGCCTTGTTGTTGCGGGTTGACATTCTGTTGGAGATACGATTCAGTGATATCAAGGCAAGGTCATTTAGCCATGTGAACTGGACAAAATGCCTATTCATCAGCTCCAACAAAAAGTATGTATTAAGTGCCAAATGGTTAGCTCTGGGTAGAGACACTTGGGCAAGTATAGTCTTCCCTCTCTTCCCTCCCTTATATCACACATTTCCCTGACCTTGAAATCGGGGCAAATCTAAGTAGTTTGCCTTCATAAAATTTTAATTATGGTCTTTCAAGTTCCCTCTCCTCCTGGCTAAACACTCCCAGTTCCTTCACTTGGCTCATGTTCTTTCAATGTCCATTACCATCAATAGAGGGGTCTATAATCACAAACTTTTGGAGACCTTGTATGTTGGAAAACCCACTAAGCATGACTATGACTACAAATTATCTCTATTGTGAGAAACTGTTTCTTTTTTTTTTTTTTTTTTTTTGCAGTACGCGGGCCTCTCACTGTTGTGGCCTCTCCCGTTGCCGAGCACAGGCTCCAGACGCGCAGGCTCAGCGGCCATGGCTCACGGGCCCAGCCGCTCTGCGGCATGTGTGATCTTCCCGGACCGGGGCACGAACCTGTGTCCCCTGCATCGGCAGGCGGACTCTCAACCACTGCGCCACCAGGGAAGCCCCAAACTGCTTCCTGAAAGTTCCAACCTTTCTTTCTGCCCTATGCCACTCTCCACTTGGGACACTCTTCCTCCCCTTCTCACTAACTAATGCTTACTAGGGGGAGGTATTCTGACAGTAGACAGAGAGTACATTAATCAGTATAGATTAACTGCTATAAAAAATAACCTTCAAATTTTAGGGATTTAACACAATGAAAACTTATTTCTCATTTATATTACAGTCCAGTTTTACTTTGGAGGGGGCATTGTTTAAAGGTGGGTGAGTGAACAGCACACAATTCTTCATGGACCCAGACTCCCTCTGTCTGATAATGAGGTCGTACCTATCTCTGAATTCTTAACACTCAGCAGGAAGTGTCTGCTGGATGAATGAATGTAAAATACTTTTTTAATAGGGTAATCAGAACATAGGCTCTATTAAGTTTCATTTCATACCCAAAGTAACAAAATTTGATATCACAACCAGCCATGAAATGCCAACAAAGTTAGTTTTACTCTGGCTTGCTATCTTTATATCTTTTTATAATACTGTCAATTCAATATTCTTTCTATAATACCAGCTCTAATACATTTTAGGGCTAAGAAATTTTTTGAAAGTTGTGTTACCTTTTAAATAAAGTAAACTAGTAGAAATTGCTAAACCACTTGACTTTGACAGCCCTAACCCCAGCTTTTCACAGAGGTGGTTTCTTCTGTAGAGGTAGAAAGAATGCCTTCTTCCTCTGGATTAATTCAGTACAAACTGAGATATCATCATGAGGAAACTGAAAAAGCAGGAAAGGCTGTGTTCCTTTTCCAGTCTATAAATAAACAGGAAGACAAAGATAAAGACTAAAGTAGTTCCCAAGACAATATTTTGAAACAAGTTGACCTGCTTAAATGCCTTACTGTGACCACTTTTTGTTAAGGGGGGAAAAAACAAAACAAAACAAAAAGAACTCTACTAAATGTCTAAAACTAGGGAAAAAATTCATAATGTGTGCTTCTTTTCTTGACACTTTGTATTAACTGTTAAAGAAGTAGTCAGGATCCTTAAATTTATTTATGTCAAAACTAATTTAAACATTTGCTCTGTGGATGTTGGTTGCTGTGCTCAAAATACCTGAGAGGTTAAAACCTCCTGAAATGAGAGTATTCAAATTCTAGTGCCTTCACAGTTCTTATTGCTTGACAAATAGAATAAAAAAGCAGCAGGTCCAAAATCAATCCAAAAATATATTTACTTTAAAATGTACAGCGCAACCTACATTTGAATTAAAATGTAAAAAAATCAATAATTTACCTTTTTTTACTAAATAAACCTCAGTTTCTTTATTGGTGATTTTCAAATCTATTTAAAGCCAATTCATTGACAAAATATAAAAATGAAACTTTTAATGCATTATCTTGAAAAATCATCTTTCTATAATCTCCACCTAATTCATTATTTTTTTAAATTATAAAGCTTGAAAAGTTCAGTGAAAATCAGATGCATAAAACATGAATAAAAGCAAACTCAGACCCTTAAAGGAAACTGCTCAGAGAATCTGAGTATCAACCTAGGCCAGGAGTCCCTGTTGTCTAGACCTGCATGAAGATGTGATCTAGTTCAAGGCCTAGAAAATCAGATCAGTTACGAGACTGCTCCATGGAAGAAAGGGAACTGAGAGGAAATGGAAAAAAAAGATATACAGTTTGATCTAGAGGCATCTAAGCCCCAGGAAATTCCAAAGTTCTCATATCTCAAGGCCCCAGGGCTGTCATGGAGCCCAGCTAAGAAACAGGCCCTTTTCCAGTATAGGTGCTTTTAGCAGGTCAGAGCATCACAGGCTTAGACTGACCTCACTACAAGAGTAGCGATCTTTAGTGTCAAGTGATTGGTTAACTGAGCACCCTACTATATGCCACGTAATCACAGAGCTAAGCATTGGAGGGTACAGCCAGGAACAAGACATAGAATGTGCCCTCATGGGACATACAGTCTAATAGGCGAGATCCACATTTATCAAAAGAGTACTAATGTGATAAAAGTCTCCCAGGAGAAATTAGGAGCTATGAGATCATATTCAGGGGTTCCTAACTCGGTCGGGGGTGTGGAAAGCTTCCCTGAGGAAATAACTAGTGGTATTTATACTTGTTCAAGTCACTTAATCTAGCCATGCCTTAGCATCTTCATTTAGAAAATGGGATAATAATAGTACCTACCATATAGAACTCTTGTGAGGATTAAAGTAGATAACAAATGAAACCACTAACCACTGAACAGCATCTAAAAAGTGATCAATATATGTTTCTAAATTATGGCTATTATTATGATGCTCACTATTACTATTATTTGCCTGAAGAAGTAAGTTAACTAAGTCAAAGGGGGGAAGGGAGGACAGCAAGAGAAGCTATTCCAGACAGAGGAACAAGTATATGCAAAAGCCCTGAGACCCAAAAGGCCTTCTAGATGGACAGAATTAGAACCTGCAAAGAAAAGAAAAGAAAAAAAAACAAACTAAGGCATCTCTACAGGGGAAGATCCTTCCAGATCATTTCCAAAAGCTTCCCTAAGAACATTTTCCCTTGACTCTGTTTTCCCTTCCAAAACCATGCTATAATCTTTGCTTTCTTTTTTTTTTAATAACTTTCTGTATTTTCCAAATTCTATTAAGCACGTATTACTTTCATAATTTTTTAAAAAAGAAAGATTTTTAAAAGAGATCCCATCATCATTTTCCTTCCCCTTATAACCTAGCTTCTGCAAAGCCTGGTTATTATTCATTGTCCCCTTCGGTTCCTTCCCACGCACTCAGTAACACATTGCCATCACTCTATTAAAACAGCTCTCTTGGACAGGTCTTCAGAAGGAACTCCAGCATTAAGTTTCTAAAACACAGATCTGCTCTCTCATTCACCTGCTTTAAACATTTCATGGCCTCTTATGGCCTACAGAATAATATCCAAACCTCTTAGCAAAATCACCCCAATGATTCAGGACCTACACCCAATGTATCCTGCCGACGGCATTTCCTGCCACACTCCTCCAATACTCACCCTTCTCCACACCCACTCCCAGCCACATAGAACCTCTCACAGCATGTACTTTGATGCCCCTCTGCCTTCGCCCATTTTAGGTTTTCCACCAAGAATAGCCTTTCAACATTCTCCATCTAGAAACATTCTACAACTGCTTCCAAACTCAGTGAGCTTCAATGTCATCTCCTTTATGAAAGTTTCTTCCATCCTGTCCACCTCTCCCCCAAACACAAGCCCTTGGGAACTCTCCTCATACTGCCCTCCAGAGAGCTAGATAAATGTTTATCTCTCGGTTTATATTACGAGTTCCATTAACGTAGAAGCTACGTCTAATTTACCTTGCGTGCAGAAGCGCCCAGCTTGTGACTCAATAAACGTTTGCGTCATTGCTACTCAAATTAAAATAATATTATAATGGTTTCTTTGAGGAAATCTCATGAGAGGCAGATTGTTTATAGCAAGCTAGAGGTAGAAAAGAAGCAAAGATGACACATGCAAACCATTTCAATTGTTTATCCTTCTCTTGCAATCTTACATATTTATCAATTCAGCTCACAGTTATCCAGGGCTCACTATCTGCCAGGTACCGGGCTAGGTACCATGTATACAGCTGTGAATAAAACAGAATCCTTGTCTTCATGCGGCTTACAATCTACTTGTGAGATGGATGCTAAAGAAACACAAATAAATATACAATTACAGACTGTGATAAGTGCCATAAGGGAAAAGAACAGGAGGCCACGTAAGACAGCAACTTTGAGGCTCTAATTTAAATCAGGGAACCAGGAAAGCCCTCTCTAAGAAAGTAATTGTGACAATGAGAAGTGAAGGCTTAGGAGGAATAAACCGTGTAAAGAATGGGAGAAAGAGAATTCCCAAAGGGGAAATGTCCTGGAAGGCTCTGAGACAGAAGGGAGTGTGGAGCATTTGAGAAAGTGAAGGACGGTAAGCCAGGAACCCAGTGAAGCAGGAGCACAGTGGGCCAGACCCTCTAAGACGTGGTGGTTCCATCAGAGAGACTGTACTGTCTTCTAAGGGCACCCAAGAGCCATTAAAGGTTTTGGGCAGTGCTGGGAGGGGTGGGTGGTAATGGATCAGATTTCCATTTTTAAAATACCACTCTGAAGTGAGGAATTAAAATTCCTTTAGGTAGAATTACTAGTGAGAAGGAAAAGTTCTCAGTTTATTTGATTTTCTAGTACATTTGGGATAATAGTTATTTGAACATCCATCAAATATTATATTCATCAGTTAAATATTTGTCTCTGATCATCCTCAGAAGTTAAACCCAAGCCATCCCTGTAACTCTTGTTTCTCTGAAAATATACTGCACGTATACGAAGTTACAGTACAGATCCTGGTTCCTGGAATGCCACATTGTCCATGCCAACAAATGTTTAATCAGAGCTATCTTTCCAAAGAGTTTAAAGCCTCTTGTCAAAGACTAGTATCTAATGTTGATAGAAACTCAAATTTTTCATTTTAACTTCAGTTGAAGACTTGGCCTTTTCTACCTAAGCTGCGGCCTTATGAATCGCATATAAGAAACAGTAAAGGCTGTTACTTTTGTTTGTTTAGAATTGTCACACTCCTTCTCTCTGTTGAGAACAAATTCACTCAAGTTACAGTTATGTCACAAAAAGGAGATAATGCACAGTATCATTTTTAGAATGTTCTTGTGACATTTTGTTAAACCGAAAGAAATGTTACAGCCAGAAAGAGGGAGAGGGTTTCCCTGGTGGCGCAGTGGTTGGGAGTCCGCCTGCCGATGCAGGGGACGCGGGTTCGTGCCCCGGTCCGGGAAGATCCCACATGTCGCGGAGCGGCTGGGCCCATGAGCCATGGCCGCTGAGCCTGCGCGTCCGGAGCCTGTGCTCCGCAACGGGAGAGGCCACAACAGTGAGAGGCCCTCGTACCGCAAAAAAAAAAAAGAGAGAGAGGAAGGAAGAAGAGAAATATAGTTGCAGGATGAACAAAGACTAACAGGAACACACATGTGCCCACTTCAATACATGGATTTTGGCTGGCAAGCCACAATGTCTCATGGGCACTACTTAGAGCTTGGGAAAGAAAACTATGAACATGCCTGCAGAGGACACCAAAGAAATATCCAACATCCAGCCAAGACAAGAAAAGAAAGAGAGCACAGGAAAAATTATAACCAGCACCCACAATGCAATATAACCTCCTTTCCCAAGCTTTTAATGGGCAGTGATTTACCCAATATCAAAACAATGTTTGGAAAATCAATGAAAGAAAAGGAAATCCAGACCAAGCAAAGGAGTAGAAAGCAAAGACTTTCAGCTAATGTAAAAGAAGTGGGTCTTAATAGTTTCAGAAAAAGAACCTTGAAATGGTAAAATAGTAATTGTAACACTTATAGTAAGAACACCAATCATAAAAGCTAATCTCTGTTTAGCACATACTTTGTGTTAGGTACTGTGCTAAGTGCTTTCCAGGGGTTATCTGATTTTAAACCTCTTACCAGCTGTAAGTGGGTGGTAATTTTATTTCCATTTGAAAGATGAGGAAACTGTTGCTAAATCCAGTATCACGAAGCCAAAATGTGAATGACAGGTCACCTCCATCTGACCGGAGCTTTTTGCAAATGGATTCCAGGTAAGTTTTGGTGTTCCTTTTAATCTAGATAAGAGTTTAAATAAGATACACTATAGATTTTTATATTAACTCTTTTAATGAAAAATTTTCTAAGTAATAGTTTAGATTTTCTATCTTTCTTAAACACAATATCCTGAGCATCTCTACAGATGAAGTTCTCTTAATAATTCACCATGTACTGAGCATAATTTGAACATTAGCTATCATGTTTTACCTTAATAGCAAACCTCAAGAGACACTAAAAAATGTAAGACTATTCATTTCTATACCAAATGGGAGCAGAAGGCTCTTTGAGTTGTTCCAGTTTTTTCTGTTCTGTTTAGTCCCTCATTGCCAAGTTACCAACTGTAACGTTTAGCTGCTGTCAGTGTACTGAGCTCTAGCAGGAATCTGCCTCTCACGCTCCCTCTCCACTAACTCAGCTGCTTCTTGCTTCTCCAACCTCCTATTGAGCCTCCAATTGTCCTCCATGGGCTATTTTCTCAACAATAATAGAGATATTCAGCCAAACCAAGACAACTACACTTCCTTTCCAGCACCCCTCAGCTGGCCAGTTCCAAGGGACTTTGTGTAACTTAACAGAGGCTGAGAAGGCTAACGATCCTGTGAACTAGTAGTAGTAGCCCCATTTTACAGAGAGGTAAACTGAGGCTAAGAACTATTATATGTTTATATTAGAAATATTAGGCTTTCACAGCTAATAAGTAACAGAGCTTTGATGTGAACATGGTCTTTCTTATTCCTAAGCTTCACTGCCACAAACAGTGGGGCGGGGAGGGGAGCACAACATTTCTTGCAGCACCGATGGCCTCAAGAAATAGCCACAATTTGCTTTATGCCTTTAAGGTATGGTAAGTGTTGAATAATTTCACAAATACACATTGAAATCATGATTCAGAGCATAGACCAGAGATTGCTAAGTAGGCAACATAACAACAGTTGATCAGCTAGCTGGGCAGTGCTGCCTACGCATTAATCAGTACCGGCCTGAATGTCACGCTTTGACACATCATGTGACTTCCTCAGTGATTTCCTGACACTTCTGGGTGCAACCCACCACTTTCGAGCAATTAATTGCATAAGAGTAAAACAACTTTGCAAAGAAATATAGGTTTCTCTAATACACATTAAATATCTCTTAGAATAAAAACATTGTTAGCATTAATTTTTGCATATCATCACACTAAAGCTTTACTGATGACCATATTCAGACACCTTATTTGGATGCTATAAATGGCACTTATCTCTCCTATTTACACCTAATTCTATTTCAGCCTGGTTGTCCCAATTCATCTATTTCTTTAACCAATATTTATTAAGTAGATACTCTGCTACAGATACTCTGTGCTACATATTATACTAGATGGCAGGGTAGAAGTGACCCTTTCTATAGTACATAAGCCTGAATATTTACTTAGGTACAGTGATTGTAATTGGATTAACATGTACCTTCATTTACTCACAATGATCATTAAAATTATCAGTATTTAAAAAGTGGATCAAGGGCTTCCCTGGTGGCGCAGTGGTTGAGAGTCCACCTGCTGATGCAGGGGACACGGGTTCGTGCCCCGGTCCGGGAAGATCCCACATGCCGCGGAGCGGCTGGGCCCGTGGGCCATGTCCGCTGAGCCTGCGCGTCCGGAGCCTGTGCTCCGCAACGGGAGAGGCCACAACAGTGAGAGGCCCACGTACCACAAAAAAAAAAAAAAAAAAAAAAAAGTGGATCAAGAAATTTTCCATTGAAGTTGTTTCACACGTGAAATTACACTAAAGAACGTTTTCTTCCCAATTTACTAATATTTAAAGTTACCAGGGTCTTTACCCAAAGTGGAGAGGTCTTCACATGGCAACTACACCCCCAAGAACTTCCTTAGAAGCAAGGAAGTAAGAACTGCTGGCCACATCTTGGGGTCCTGGGACTCAAAACACTCAGACAGAGAGACATCTCCAGAGAAATGTTTTAAGCACAAGGTCCATAATATACACTACATGCACAGTTGTGAAGAAAGGGATTCTTGGCTGGGGCAGATCTGTAAGTCTCATTCACTTTAGACTCACACAGCCTTTGTGTGCTGCTGTGACGCTTTTCTAACCACCAATCAGAGGCACGCTGGCAAAAACTGTACCAGCTTACAGAGCTCCTTAGAAATTCAGGCAGCACCTTTATGAGACTGCTTCAGAGATAAGACCTAATACCCACCATGTCTAATTGCTTTTGGATGCAATTACATTTTGAGATTGTTTGGCCCACAGTTGGTCTGCATTCATGTTCCAAACAATCCTGTTAATAGAGTGTCTATGGCACTTTAGATAGTTTCCATTCATGTAGATTCGAGCTTTCTTGGCCTTCTTTCTAACACTGGCATGTTTATTCCAATTTGCCATAAGTATCTACTTTCTTAGGGTTACAAAGTTGTTGTCTCCCTTAGAAAAAAAAAACTGTAGTGGGCTTCCCAAATACATGACATTTCATTTCATCTTAGAAAAGTAAACAGGACACCACTCAAAGTGCTGCCATTCTTCCTTCTTATAAGGTTTCCATTTAAAACGCTTTCATTGGATCCTCCACGATCTCTGTAATGGTACAAATGCTTAAAAGATTAAATGCATTTGGGGGAAACTCTATATCCATAATTCTTAATGGCATATTTCAAATAACTGAAAATGATACATATACCGATCTTTAAAAATTTCAAACAGAAGTACGAACCAACATAAGCACTACATTTCTGACCTATTTGAAAACATTTTCCTCATTCTTCCACTCATTAATCATTATTAACTGTGGACCAACTTGTATATTATTTCACGTGTTATACGGTTAATCTTACTGCCTCAAGAGACCAGGGCATTTCATGACCAAAGTTCTCAATAAATAATTTATTCCACTTTTCCATTACTTTGAAAGTAAAGTTTCAGAAGAGTGCCGGATACTAATACTTGAAGCACAACAACTGACTTACTGGATAGATGAGGTAAGGTCTAATGCACCCATCTTCTTTCTAAGAGACCCGTTCGTCAATATTGATTGAACCCAATGTGCACAGAAGCATATATTAGGAGAAAAGGTCTAAACACTATTTTGCTTCAAGTCTAAGCTTGCTGAGCCATGGGAGAATTTATAGCTTTTCCTACACCAGCATCATTAACTGGGAAGAATCCTTACTTACAATCTAACACACAATTAAATCCATTAACCTTGTAGATAAGTTAAAACAAATCTTGGGCCCAAAGGAGGGAGAATCTCCCTGAAGCAGGTGATGACCCTACCCCGCCCCCAAAAGTTCCATCCTTGACCTGCGGCGAGGCAATCAAGGTGAATGTCCTGCTTCTGGTCATCAGTTTGGGGATGCATTGGCTTTTCTGTGGGGATAGAAGTTGAGGCCACTTAATGACTCTGAGAAGCACAAAGTGAGAGGGGTAGGAGGAGAAGGTGGTGACCAGATCTGGGGGCCTTCATCATTTAGCATGTCACCAGGAGGTAAGGGAATCAACAGCCAGGCTCCAGAAAGGACAACTCGTTGATAAGGACGCTGCAGCTCAGAGAGGCTGAGTCTCGGTTAAGGTCACTGGGGTTTGGCCACGGGTCATGGGCTGGTGAGGTACCAGGAGAAGGAAGTCCCAGAGCTGCTGCTGCAAGAGTGCTCACTCCCCTTTCTAACACAGGTCATCAGACAACCCACTGCTTTTTCTGTATTTTTCTCTTTGGTTGTTTTGCTCCTTGAAGGCTGCCCTTGACTCACCTTATCCTCATTTTACTAATATGACAACCACACTGAGCGGGGGTGGGTTTCTCTCTGGTCCCAAGCTCCCTGAGGAATGACCATCCCCCATCCCCCGCTCTGGTGACCATAGCTCTTCTATAGACATGCTCTTTGCTCTTTGTTCTTCATCCAGTCTGCTACAATAAGAGTGAGATGAGCAATGAAGCTTAATATTATCCCTCTCAGAAAATGTGCTTCTTTTTTGAACCAAAGACAATGCTCTGACGGAAGGAACAAAGTGTAAATGGTGGCATTACAAACCTCAGAGAGAGGCAGGGTGGCTGTGGTCTCGTCTGCAGTTCTAGAACTTACTTCACTCAATTCAAGTATGTGTGGGGCAGGGTGTGACTTCCTGTCCCTTTCCTTTTTCTTCTGTAAAGTCAGCACAGTGGTCGCTGAAGGGCCCGAGCCTGCACCTCTATCACCTCTGGAAGGAGAGCCCCTGTGGCTGGTGTGGCTTTATAAGAGCTCTGGGACCGTGGCAAGTGCAACAGGGCCTCGAAGGCTGCAGAAGACACCCCGCCCTAGTTCACATCCATCACCGCCACTGCCCGCCCTCCTCCCTGAGTTATGACCTCTGTTTTCACTGCTCTATACTCCATTAGGCCCACACAAGTATTTGCCTACAGCAAATGACTCAGAAATTCTTCACGGATACACGTTTCCAGTAGAATATAATAGAAAGGGAGTCAGCGAAAGGAGGGAGTTTAATTTCCCTTGGACCTGCTGCTTATTTTCTTTTAGGCATTAGCCATGTAGCTGTTTGCTTAGCTGTGAAAGAATCCCTCAGGTTTATAGGCAGCTGAATGGAATCACCATTGTCATCTTCTTGATTTAATAAATTGAATCAATTTTCAGTTTTCTATGGCAACGGAAGGCAAGGAGCAGAGCAGATGACCCTGAACAACAGATAACACCAGTTAGTATTTTTGTTTCAGCTATTAGTATTGTTTTATGTGCTCTGCCCCCACCAATTTCCTTCCCCAGCTCTCTTCTGCTTAGCCCAATGGGCCCCAAACTTGGATGTGCACCAACTTCATCTGGGGGAGGGTATTCAAGTGGCCTGAAAGCATACTGTGTTTTGAGGAAAACCAATCTGTTCTGTGCCATTTATCACAATAACTGGCAAGCAGACACTAAAGAGTTTGTGCTTAAGACTTACTGAGTTCACAACGTGCTAAGTACTATATAGGAAAAACAAGCACATGACTCCTGTCCTCTACTCTTAGGCCTGCCTTTTGCCCAGGCATCTCAAGGTAGCCCTGAAGAGACCTTCTTTTTTTTTGTGGTACACAGGCCTCTCCCATTGCGGAGCACAGGCTCCGGACGCGCAGGCTCAGTGGCCATGGCCCACGGGCCCAGCCGCTCTGCAGCATGTGGGATCTTCCCGGACCGGGGCACGAACCCGTGTCCCCTGCATCGGCAGGCGGACTCTCAACCACTGCGCCACCAGGGAGGCCCGAGGAGACCTTCTTTTAATCTAGAATTTAACATCTCACACCGGTCAGATGAGGGTAGGAGAGAAAGGGACAAAAGACAAAAGGCTGATTTTCTGATGGCAAGGGCAGTGAGGGGTACCCAGGAGGAAAACTTCACAACCAGGTGATTTTGGAGACTCTAGAACTGGGTAAGTGGAAATGATACTCTCAACAATAAGAATATTTGGCAAGAGAAACAGAGAATTTGGGCAAAAGGTAAAGAACATATTAACCATGGTCATTTGCCAGATTTAGCGGGCCATTTCAACTGAAGAATGAGAACCTGAGATGAATGGAAGGGATTTGAGGTAAAGGCCATCTAACACTTGCTATTTATACATTAAAGGCAAAAGCGTGGCAAGGAAATGGGCTCTTCCTGCAGAAATGAGAAGAAAACAGAACACAGGAGCTGAGAGGAAAAAAACTTGATCCATAAAATTAGTCATAATGCTTTTTTTTTTACAGACAAAACCAGGGTTTCGTTTCTGCTAATAGTAGTTTCCACATAAAAGAGATGATATCTTTTCTAGAAAAAAGAGGTTCAAAAAGATGTTCAGATTGGTCAGGATGGTTAATCCAATCACCGTGAAAGCTGATTCTTACTCACTTAAGCTACTTAATCCAGAACCTCTCATTAGATATCTACTTTCATTTTATAACATGCCTCTCAAAAGCATCAGTTCAGGCTGCTACGAGACCGAGTGTTTAGGGCTGAAAAACGATTATTATGGAGTCTTTTCAGCCAGGATTGTCATGGGAAGTGGGGAGGGGGTTAGTCACCACCCCTTTGAGAATGAGATGCACTTCAGTGTGGTTCAACAGAAACCTTCAATGAAGGGCAACCAAAGGGTTTTTAACTTAATGTCTCCTATTTTATTCCTTGGCTATTCCCTTTTTTCATTCACAAGGCTTTGTTTACTATGTTGTCTTCCTTCTCCTCTAAGGTTATGAAAAAGAATTTGAATTTTGCGAAATTAAGTAACCGTTAAGCCATCTACCGTGAACTTTGAAAGAACCCATTTTGCATATTTTACGAACTAAATACTAAAGCCTGTTTGAAAGAATATGGAGGAAAGGTACTCTCCTGCACACTGGTGTCAGGATATATTAAGACAGCCCTTTCAGAGAGCACAGGACACACCAAGACCTCCCACCCCCCTGCCAGAAACAGGCCTCAGAGGAGCTCCCACACATGCGCAACAAAGGGACCCATAGAGAGATATTTGTGGAGACATTTCCAGAACAGTGAAAAAACCTGCAACAATCTAAATATGCATCAAAAAGTGAGTAGACAAATTAATGTATAAGACAGAAAACTACTAAGCAATAAAATGAATAAAACTGACCTATATGTAATCAACATTGACAGTTCTCATAAATGGAACCTGTGAATGAACAAAACTGCAGAATGATACGCTATCATACACATAGTGTGATATCACAAATGCAAATGTAAAAACACAAAATAATCCTCTACTATATATTGTTTTATTGATACACATAAATGTAGGAAAAGTATAAGGACACAAACATGAAGAATAGTCTCAACATTCATGGTGAGAGGTGCCTCTGAGGAAGGAGTGAAGGCACTATTTTATTTCTTCGATTAAGAAGAAAAAAGGAGGTAAAGCATATATGGCAAGTGTTAATAATTATTAATACTTTAAGGTAGATATACAGGTTCTTATTCTCTGAAGCTTGCTGGAGGTTGTTTTTTTAAAACAGTATAGCTTTAAATACCTTTTATTTAAAAGTCATACATGTTCTCTAAAATCATTCAATTGCCCATATACTCATGCATTCAACAAATATTTGTTGAACGTGTCATTAATTCTGGG